>NW_007360003.1:239422-249426 GCF_000359705.1 Exserohilum turcica Et28A | reverse complement strand
ATCAGGTGTTAGCCGCCAGGCTTTGGCGCGCTGTAGTAGGTGTAGAGAGACTGGCCATAACTCGCGTACGTGCAAGAAAGATACTCTAGGTACTGCTTAATCTATTATGTTAATATGTAGTAAAACAACTATATTGTGGTGGAACTACAGGCTTATAGAGGTGCGCAGGTTTGGTGGGGTGCGGCGCTCGCTTGCCTGCGGCGCTCGCTTGCCACATATGTTACGCAAGACTAAGCTTATTATTTATCTAGCTATTCTCTAATACTAAAAGCTTCTAGTTATATAGTATATCCGCTTCTTCGTACTATGTAGAGATGTAGACGCGTCCCTTGTAGATAATAAATAGCAAGGTAGCGTATCCTGCAGCGCAGATGCTCTCGATGACTGTAACCTACTCGCGATTGCCTAGCTGCGTGAGAGTAGGCCTCGTACAACGCTCTACGCCTATAACTACCTTTATTAAGCTAATTACGCCTATCTAAAAGCTAGTTTTATTAAAGGTATAGATGTTGTCTAAATAAACTCTATACTTCTTAACTATCTCTTATACAAGCTTAAACTACGCGTTAATAATCTCTAGATCCTTTTATTAAGTTCTCTAATAGTCCTTTACTTAACTAAAGGCTATTCTAAGCTTATCTATATAAGTAATAAACCACTCTCCCTAGCATTTGCCTAAAAGCTCGCTATCTTGTTCGCGTAGTAGTTTCTCCGCTATATCTGCTACTTTATATAGATAGGGGGCAAATCCTTGTAATTCTAGGTTAAGAATATATTATACAATAGTTTGCTCTTTAGACTTAGTTAGCTTCTAGCAATTTAGCTATGTTATAGGTTAAAAGGTGATTCCTTAAAGCCGCTAAGAGATCTGCTAATAATAGACGTTATAGGCTGCTACAGCGCGTTAAATGCTCTTAAACTAGCCTATATGATAGGCCTAAATAGCTAAAGTAAGCCTACCTTCTTGCTAAGTTAATATTGCGTTCTATTGTTAGGGCATTATCTTTCGTACGTGAAGTTCGTGATGCTAAGAAAAAGTGGCACACTTGGTGATGTGGCCTGCTTAGTGATAGAATACGGTAGCTAATATTAAATATAATAATAATAGGCGTAAAGCGTTTCTTAATACTAAAAAAGTAATCAATCTTTATATTTAGGCCTAGAGCTTCTTACTACTTAAAAGATTAGCTATAATAAAGTAAAAAGATTACTAAGTAGCTGCTTCAACTAAGATAAGAAATAAGGTAAATAAAAAGTAGTTATTTATAATATTAACTATTCAAAAAGAGTTTTATCGAAACTTATTAGATAAATCAAGTATTATATAGATGCGTATATTATTATAGTTATAGAGATAAGTAAGTAGCTATTTCTATAAAAGATATATAGTAGAGATATAGCTATTGGCGCTGTATTAAATAAAGAGTACAGTAACTATTAGGTTTCTAGACTTTGAACTCTTACATTTTAGGTAATTAAATTCTAAGTTATATAGTAGTAGTAGGTGATGATAGTAGTAGAGTGGTAGTGGTAGTAGGTAACTTATATAAGCTTCTTTCCAACGCCTAGAATATTACTCCATTCGCAATATATATTTTCTACTACTTATACTATTAAGTGAGAAGCCTTATTATATCAATAAGACTTACTATAGCAAAGTATAGACATAATTATACTATTATATAGTATAAGTATGTTAGAGAAATTAATATAATCTGTATACACGTAATATTACTTAGTATAGTAATTCCATTTTATCATAGCTACAAATAAACTAAATAGCTTTTACTTATAACTATACCTAGGACAGGCTGCTTACGCCAATTATTAGCGCGTAAAATTCAATAAAAATGCTAATAGAAAATCTCTAAATTCATACATAGAAGGCTGCGGTGTTACACGAGGTTCGGCTATACTTCTCTAGTCTCGGTCCGGGTTAGGGCGAGTAGACTAAAGCGGTAGTTCGTGAGATTGTTTGGCGAGTAACTAGAGGAAAAGAGTTATAGAATTTAACTAAAAGAAAAACAATTAATTTTACTAAAGTAGAATAACTAGTTTCAATCTAAGTAAGAGATGAAATATTCTAAAGGTTGACCACAACGAGTGTAATAATGAATTCCAACACATTCTTATACCTATTGCCTATGGTCCTGTCCTCCAGCTAAGCCCTTGACATCTCTGATGTTACTAGCATCTCTGATGTCCTAGCGCCCGCAGAGGACCTAGCATCTTAAGATGTTTAGTCTTAGCGAGATGCTAATCACGTGATTAACGCCCTACAGTGATTATTACCTTCTAACGTAGTCGTTAGTTAGTCCTTAACCTTAACTCCTACGTTAAAGAGAGAATCCTTCTTATTACTTGTAACATTATCTACCCCTTTAGGCGTATCGTCCTAATACCCTAGATTATTGTTTTGCCATACCGCGCCTCGTGGTGCGGGCTGCATATAAGGTCTGGCTATGCCCGTGGCGTCGTAGCCTCCTTTCTTTTATGCCTTCCTAACCATGCCTAAGGTCTAAAAGTCCCGTGGTCCCCGTCCTTATTGCTTAACTAATTAAAAGCGTGCTTGTGCAGCGCGCGTGGAGCAAGAGGGTTTAGAAATAGATTCCCGCTGCAAGCGTTGTGAAGAGAAGAAGCTTTATTGCTTTATAGAGACGTCTTTTAGGCGTTGCGTGGGGTGCATTTTAGTTAGTGCTAAGTGTAGTTTATTTGTTTCTAAGGAAGAGTAGAAGAAGGTTTAGGAGGAGCGCGAGGAGAAAGAGTTAGCAGTTGCTTGTCTAGAGGCCTAGCTGTCTTAACAAAAACTTGAGCTCCTAGAGGTGCGGAAACGGGAGCGGTCGTACGCTCGCCGTGACCTTGCGATTCTGGCTGTCTAGGATCGCGCGAAAGAGCAGGCCGAGGGGAGCTCCGCCCCTGGTACGGGCCTTCCTGTTGTCGAACCATCGCTATCTGAACCGTCGGCTGATCTACGCTAGTTACAGGCTAACTCCTTTAATCCTTCTTTTAATTACTCCTTCCTTTTCGCGGAAACAGTCCTAATTTCCTTAAGGACTTCTAATAGTACTCTCGTACTAGTGACTTGCAGTTCGTTAGGTTTCCTTTAGGTTCCTAAGTGTTATAGCTCTTAGGCTATCCCTTCTACTTAACTAAGTACTTCTACTAACCCTTGAACTTCCGCAGGTCCTTAATTTCTTTAACTTCGTATTCGTCGTCCTCTAGCTCTATGTCTATTGCTAGCTTAGCATTTAGAGGTGCTAGCTCTAGGAGTTTTTTGTAAAAGATAGGGTAAATACGCATGCTTAGTAGTAATTGTAACTTATAGTTTACCTTTCTAACTTCCTCTAGGATTTTAAATAGTCCTACTTAGAGGTTGTCTAATTTTCTGTATAGTTGTTTAGTTTTTAGGTTCTATTGTAATAGGAAAACTTTATCCCCCTTCTTAAAGGTTAGTCCCTTAATCCTTTGCTTATTCGCAGCCTTAGATGCCGTAAGGTTCTGCTAAGCTATATTCTTGCTTAATTCTTTGTGTAATTCTCGCAAATGGCGTGCTTTATCTTCTACCCCTACTATAATGCTTTTAATATCCTTTAGGTCCTAATAAGCTACTAGCTCATACCCGTAATTCGCGTAGTGCGGCGACTGCCATGTTATTGCAGATCTCGTGCTATTGTAGGCCAATTGTGCTATTAGCAAGAGCTTAACCTAGTTGTCTTACAGCTTGTTAGCGTACATCTGTAGATATTGTTCTAGTGTTCAGTTCGTTTGTTCTATTTAGCTATCTATTTCTAGGTAGAAGCTTATTAATAGCTTCTTCTTAGTTCCTAATTTTACTAGGAATGTGTCCTAATATTTAGACGTAAATAGCTTATCCCTATCTGTTATAAATTCTTTAGGCATTCTATGCTCTAATATTAGTGCCTTAGTGACTTTATACGCGCATTTCTATGCCGTGATCGTTTCCTCTGTTAGCACGAACTTCGCTGCCTTGGTTAATTAATCTACAATTACTAATATTGTATTGCATAGTCTTGCGGATCTAGGTTCTCTTGATATCAGGAGCTTCACTATAAAGTCTATTGTAACGCTAGTCTATGGTCGTGTTAGTGGCTGTATAGGCTGCAACAGGCTATAGGGCTTATGTCTCTTAGGCTTGTTCTAGTGACATGCTAAATAGTTGCCTTAGATATCCTGCACCTGCGCTCGCAAGCGTGGTATTGTAAACACCTTAGCTAGTCTTCTAACTATTTCTTCTATTCCTGCATGTCTATACTCTAGGGACTTATGTAGTTCTTAGATAAGACTTAATCTTATGTGTGGAGGTACATATATTCAATCCTTCGAAATCATATCCTAGTACTCTCTTTCGTCTTGCATTAGTTCGTCAGAGCCTTTGGCGTTAGGCTTGAACTGCTAGTCTACAGCCTTCTGCTGCCACTGTTGTTAAAGTGTCGTGACCTAGTGAGCTACAACTTTTACTCTTACTAAGTCTGGCTAATTGTACCTTAGGGTGCCATTAGGCATTATCTTAAGTACTGCCTTGTGTGGTTTCTAATAACCTTCTTCGCGTAGGTCGGATCTTCGGCTTAGGGCATCCGCTGCTCTGTTGAGCGATCTAGCTCTATGAGTTATCTTAAAGTTGAACTGAGCTAGCATTTTAGCCTATTAGACTTCTCGTTAGTTAAGTTTCTTAGTTATTATAAAACTCGTTAAGTTTTAGTAATTAGAAAATACTTTGATTGTGTAGGGCAAGCTTAATAAATACACCTTTTACTATTTGAAGGTATTAACTACTTGTAATAGTTTCTTATTATGAATATTATAATTTAGTTCTACTTTAGAGAACTTCCATAAATAGTAGAACACTAGTCTCTATTTCTTATTTAGACACTGCTGTGACAATACAGCTCTAAGTGCATAGTCTAACGCGTTAGTTTCAACTCGCGTTTTCTATTTTAGGTCGTACATCTCTAGTACGAGTGCCTCTAAGAATGCCTACTTAAGCGTTTTAAACGCTTCCTAGTAGTCTTAAGTCTATTCAAACCCTACTTCTTTCTTCGTAATCTCTATAAGAGGGGTTGTAATCTAGGAGTAGTTTTTAATAAACTTTCTATAAAAGTTCACAAATTCTGGAAAGTATTGTACGTCCTTAACTATCTTAGGGGTTAGCTATTCTTATATAGTCTAGATCTTCTTTAGATTTATCTTAACACCCTCTATTAAGATAATAAAGCCTAGGTACTTAGTTTCCTTTGTATAGAATTCGCACTTGCTAGCCTACAAGTATAGCTTATACTCCTTAAGCTTCTATAGTACCTTCTTAACATGTTTAACATGTTCTTCTGGCGTACTATTGGTGTATACCAACACATCATCTAGGTAGGCTGTAACGAAGGTTCCTAAATATTCATAGAGCGCCTTATTAATGACTAACTAAAAGGTTGCTAGCGCGTTTGTTAATCTAAATGGCATAACTATATACTCGTACAGTCTATACTTTATTTTAAAGGCTATTTTCTACTCGTGTCCTTTCTTCATCCTAATTTAATAGAATCCTTTGTAGATATTAAACTTTATAAACTACTTAGCTCTCTAGAGTTAATCTATAAGCTCTCGTATAAGTGGTAAGGGATACTAATTCTTAACTATAACATTGTTTAACCATTAGTAGTTGACACATAGTCGCTACTTCCTATTTATCTTCTTTACAAATAGAATTAGAAAGGCTATTAGGCTATGTCCTAATCTAATAAATCCCTTTTTTAAGTTCTTTTAGAGGTAATCCTGCAGCTTAGCATTATGCTTAGGCGCTATAGGGTACATTCCTCCTAGGCTTAACTTAGCTCTATCTTTAAGGACGATCTCGTGATCCTAGTCCTCATGTTCTACTAGGTCTATTGCTTTGTTTTCCTTAAGTAGTTCTCTAAACTCGTTCATCTAGTATTCTATTAGTATTGCTAACTATAGTACTAGTCCTTCCTTTGTGGTCGTGACCTATTTTAACCAAATAACTCCTACTTTCTAAGGGTCCTTCACATAGATTCTTATAATCTTATGTGGTGAGATCGTACCTATCCTCCCGTCCTTGGGTGAGCTCTAGATAATTAGGTTCGTCTCTTTTCATACTCTAGCAACCTTGTGCATAGGTTCTTAGCTAAGTATTGTTTTCTTTTACTAATTAATAGCTAGGTTGTGTTCTAACAACTAATTATAACCTACAAGGATATCTTCCTCTCTAAGGTCTATAATATTAATCCTTACGTGGCTTTTCCTGCCTGCTAATTCTATTAGCACTAGCTTATTTTCTAGCCTAATTATACTGTCCCCGTATGTTATAGGATTATCGTCGGCTAATACCACTCGCATTGGCACCTTCTTAGCCTAATAGGGTATATTGTATTTCTCCACTACTTGGGGTGAGATTATTGTCTGTGTAGCACTACTGTCTATAGTTGCTGTTATCCTATGTCTATTTACTAGGACATACGTTTAAAGTCTAAGATCCTGCGTACTTACGCTCTTAACTTCCTTAAGGGTTGTTTTAGGACTGCCTTTACTAGCGTGACCCTATCCCTGGCGGCATCCTAGTTTTTTGTTAACCTACTCTTCCTTTGTCTAGGAAAGTAGCCTGCGCTATACTTAGCGTCTTAGTAGATCGTGCAATAGTTGTTGTAGTAAAAGGACTAGTGCAAGAGTTTATAACGTTCTTTACTATCCTTAGCTTGTTGCTTTAGCATCTAAGATGTTATAACTTTTAACTACTTTTCTTAGTGCATACAACATTCCGTTGCATTACATTCCTCAGCGTTTACCATTCTGTAGTAGTAGCTGGCTAGGTTCAAGGCTTCTTTGTACTGCATCCTATAATACTAACACATGCTTTCGCATTTCACCTAATATAGCTGTTAGTGAGCTTAATCTTGCTTTTTAGGTTCGTGGATGTAACATTACTCTACTAGACATTCGTCTGTCTCTAGGTGTGCGTGGCAATAGTTGTTATCGTTCTTCCTTAATATCTACTTCTCCTAGTAATGCATCTTACATTACTTCTAGCTGTAGTTAACCTAGTGTAAATCTTTGTGTCGTGTTATGCGTGCCTTAAACGTGTAAGGGTCTTATTTCTTAACTTAAGCCTTAGGGCTCTTAAAGCAAAGTTGCTTATAAATCGCTTAAAACCTAATCTCTTTAGCATTAGGGCCCGTAATTATAATACGTCCCTGCTGATGGCAGGTGTCTGCCTAGTGTGCGGCGTCTCCGCAGACCTAGCCTTAGTGATTCCTTAGGCGGCTCTGAATTTTAGCCCTGTTAATCTTCTAATCTGTTTCCTATAGTATGTTCTATTAGACATTCTTGGCTCCTAGAGCTTCTTGTACTATCTCGAAGGCCTCGTTACTCTCTTAGCGTGCCTTCTTATACAAGTCTAAGTCACTAAGGCTGTCGTTAGGTTCTGTAACTAGTGGGTAAGGCGTCCTACTTCTAATTATCCTAATCTTAATCTAACCTTGCCTAACTTCGTTTTTTAGGCAATCTCTGCGGAAGTGTCTTACTTCGCTATATTAGAGACATGCCTTTTTCTTAAAACGTTTCTGGCGTTCTTCCTTAGAAAGGCCGTCCTAGCCCCTTCCTTAGGTATTCTAGTTCTTGTTTTCTTACACCTTGCTAGTCATGATGGTGTCCCTATCCCTATCCTTGTAGTTGCGCTGCTTCTTTGTATTGGCCATCGTAGGCTAGAACGTCTTTTTCTGTTTGTATTGTTCCCACAGCCTGTAGTCAATCCGCGTGGCTAGCTCTATTAGGGCGTGAAGCGTAGCTGGCTTTTTATAGTGTACAAGACTGTCTTTTATATTTTCTTTTAGACCTGCCTTAAATATAGTTTATAGCGTAGCATTATCTTAATTAATTCTTACCTATAGCTGTTTGAATTCCGCTGTATACGTTAAGACTAACTTAGTCTGCTTTAGGCAAGTTATCGCTTTCTCTACCTAGTTCTTAGCGTCTACTTCCCCAAAGATGCGTCCTATCTCTTCCTTAAAGTGTTTCCAACTAGCGAATAGGGACTGCGTCTTAGCCCTAGTACCCTAGTCTGCGCTATTTGATACGTAACCTTCTACGTATAGTTAAATCTAGTTCGCGGCCCTTCCCTTTATATAGGTACTAGCTATAAGGATTTTTCCTTAGTCTATTAGAACTTTATTAAAGTTGTAGTATAAGTCTATGTTAGTAAGGAATAGTTATAGCTTGTGTCTTCCTCCTTCGTACTTCTAAGGTGGCGCCATCTTAGGGTTTTTTAACACCTTCCTCTTATTTAAGGTGGCCGCTAGCTAACTTAAAAGCTAATTAATTATATCTTGTATGCTAGCTATCTACTACTGCGTAATTGTAGCCTATTGCCTAAGACTCTGCAACTCTTATAAGTTCTGTGCGTTATTGTCGTCTTCTTTGTTGTCACTTGGGGTCAGCATCTCGTCGTTGATTGCTAGTTGGGGCACTAGTCTAGGTTCTTGTACTAGTCCGCTAGTGCTTGCCTGTGATTAAGAGTGATTGTAAGACATCTTAAATCTTAATTAGGCGATCTGTTAGTTAATCCTGTCCTTAGAAACTTGGTGGTGGTTAAAGTGTTACACGAGGTTTAGCTATACTTCTCTAGTCTTAGTCTAAGTTAGGGCAAGTAGACTAAAGCGGTAGTTCGTGAGATTGTTTAGTGAGTAACTAGAGGAAAAGAGTTATAGGATTTAACTAAAAGAGTAAACAATTGATTCTACTAAAGTAGAATAACTAGTATTAATCTAAGTAAGAGATGAACTATTCTAAAGGTTGACCACAACGAGTGTAATAATGAAATCCAACACATTCTTATACCCATTGCCTATGGTCCTGTCCTCCAGCCAAGCCCTTAACATCTCTAATGTCACTGGCATCTCTAATGTCCTAGCGCCCGCAGAGGACCTGGCATCTTAAGATGTTTAGTCTTGGCGAGATGCTAATCACGTGATCAACGCCCCGCAGTGATCATTACCTTCTGACGTGGTCGTCGGTTGGTCCTCGACCTCGACTCCTACGTCAAGGAGAGAATCCTTCTTGTTACTTGTAACATGCGGCTAAACTAAAAAGTTATAAGCTTACTTTATAGCTGTCAACTTTTAGAATTTCAAAAGCTTATTTGCTAAAGGTTTTAATAAGTATAGAAATAGTTCATTTACTAAATTGATATATACAAAAAGACAACTGAAAAACGCGATCTACTTAGTATATACTAGTAAATAGATTCTAGTTCAGAGAGTAAAGTTAGATATTTTATGCTAATTAATTATTGTAAAAATAAATTATCTATAATTTACCTATATTTATAACTAACGTGCGTCGCTATCACCAACTTTCGAAAATCTCAGAAAGCTCTCAAAATCTCGCATCTGAGGCAACCGCCTACTGCGATTCTTTTGCAACTACTCTGACGTTCTAGATCCCTCGCGCTGTCGAGATATCTAGAGTTGAAAGAGAAAGTGCGCTGATTATACGTGTCCTATACACGCCTATCAAAACAAAAACACACAACACCAACGTCAAGTTTTCTAGAATAGGTGTAATTTTTGTTAAATATATACAAATCCCTTACAAGAAACTAATTACAGCAAGTTTTAAGACGTGCAGCGTGCGCGCTGTGGAGCTATAAGCTATAAGAGCAGACAGTTAGGACACGTCTCACACTCAAAACAAAAACACACAGACCACTCTGCTTAGTAATAAGAGAACCCCAGCAACAGAATGCCACCAGAAAGCGATACTATCGAAGCCCAAGTGCTAGAACAGAGGCAAGAGAGCCTAGGCCCAGAGGCTCAGATCGACAGGGAAATGGACAGAGAGGACCCCTACCCAGCCACTCCTACCCAGCAACCAGCCAGCCAAGAGAGCGTCTTTGAAATCCCAATCCTACCACCAAAAAAGCGCCAAGCCAACTTCTCGCTCAGAGGCTGGCCTATAGGAGGCAGAAACCCCTTCCAGAACTT
>NW_007360003.1:220736-232203 GCF_000359705.1 Exserohilum turcica Et28A | reverse complement strand
CTCCTGCGTTCCTATTGGCCCCTCTAGTCTTGGCATTAGAGCCCAAGCTCTGTGAGAAAATTCTCACAGGCGTGAGATAACGAAGGAAGGCCTCCTTCTTCTCCCTACTGCGCGCTAGCGCCCTAGCTGCAGGTGTTGAAAGTGCTGTTAGTCGATTCCTCGTGGTCGGTTCTCCTAGATAGCGTGCTTTCCTAGCGGTTTCCAGAAAACTCGAAGTTGGTGGTGGTGGTTAGCTTCTAGTAATTTAGCTATATTGTAGGTTAAAAGGTAATTCCTTAAAGCCGCCAAGAGATCTACTAATAATAGACGTTGTAGGCTGCCATAGCGCGTTAAATGCTCTTGAACTAGCCTATATAAAAGGCCTAAATAGCTAGAGTAAGCCTACCTTCTTACTAAGTGAAAATTACGTTCTATTGTTAGGGCATTATCTTTCGTACGTGAAGTTCGTGATACCAAGAAAAAGTGGCACACTCAGTAATGAGGCCCGCTTGGTGATGGAATACGTTAGTATCATAAGATTAGTAAATGATCTAAAAGCTACAGAGTTCAGATTCCTTAAAAAACTGCTTGTCGCTTTTGAATAAATATCAGTAAAGATGATGATTATTGAATATCTACACTTACTTTATCTATTAGATTAGATAAAATCCTGTTAATCTAGACAATATGATGGTAAAAATTTAAAATAAATCGAGAAGAATAAGATCTATTTAAGAAAACAAGCTATCCAATTAGTTATTTTATCCTAATCAGGGTAGTAAGTATATAGTTAAAGATGGAAAAACTACTAAGTAAGTATTACTAGCTACTTCTAGTAATATTAAGTCTAGCAACAGTTACTCTGAAACTATAAAATCCAAAAGATGTCCTATTTTTTTGAACAATAAAGATACTTAGAGTCAGATTTCTTTGAAAAAAGAATCTCTAGTTAAAGAGAGGATAAATAACTAATAAGGACACTATACTTCATATATTTAGTAATAATCACTCTAATAATCGTAGTATAATAGGTGTTAGTCTAAATTATAAAGCTACCATATACACTAGCTATATTAGAGAATTATTCATTAATATTAATCTTATAAACACTACTATTGAGTATAATAATACTATGCCAAAGCACAGGGTCAACATAACCCTTGTGCTAACTAAGCACTACTTACTTTGAAGAAGGAACATATATTAGTAGTTAAGTCTATAGTAAAACTTAATTAACAATATCACTTAGAAATGTCTCTTCCTTAGTGAACTAACTACTTATTTTTATTTTCTCTCCCCTCTCTTATAGCCTATAGAAAGGGGAAGAGCCTATAGTTCTGTTCCCTCTACTAAGAAGACATCGCAGTTCCACACAACACCTCTACAGTAGTAGTATATATTATTTTATTTATATATCAGTTTAATATAATTTTTAAAAAGACCTAGTGAAAAGAGAGAAATAGAGTCTTATATACTACTAAGTACTACTTATTTCTATGACGCTATAGATTCTCTATATAAAGTAGCTAAAGCACAGCGCTTATGCTAATAAACTATCCTACTCTTAATACTACTACCTTTTACCTATACATATAAAGAAATAAGAAATAGAAAGTAAATTAAGTATATATAGCTCGTATTAAAAACATTAAAGAAGACTTTTTTTTAAGAGGAGAACTTATAATAAATAAGATAAAGAAAACTTTTCTATATACTTTAAAAATTATATATCGTACTACACCAGTAAGGCGGCCAAACCAGTGAGCTGGCCACTTTTTCTTGGCACTGCAAACACCATATACAAACAATTAAATTACTTAACACTACAGACTAATCCTTTGTACGAGACACTTGCATTAGATTTAGAATCTTCTACTATATCTTTTTGGCACGTATGAGCGTTGTGCCTAGTTTTACCGCAGTTGCCATAGCGCTGTTGACCTAGTTAGGCTGGTTCTTGACTACTACTACCACGCGCTCTCTTTGCTATTGTACGACCACCAGAAGCACTCTTAGCTACTATTAATGCTGCTACACTATACTCTAGTGTCCCGCCATGCTAGATCCGCTTTCGCTTTTGACCTTTGCGCTTTATAACCTCTACTAATTGCTCTTTAAGCTCTCGTACGCGAGCTTTGATTAGAACATTCTTATATAGCATCTCTTCTACTCCTTCAATAAGCTTTAAGAAGCTTTCTTAAGCACTTGTTAGTAATTGTATAAAAGATTCCCTTATAAGCCTTAATTGCAATCTATATTCAAGCAAGTTACTTAGTGTTCTTAACTACTAGGGCGTTTCTAGCAGGCGTGCTAGTGATAGCGTACAAAGCTACACCTTAAGGCGATCTATGACCACCTACGCGTTTATAGGGACAAGTCCTAAAGCCTTAAAGGCCTTCTTACAGTTATCGTACGTAAACACGTTAAAAAACGCGTGTTTAAAGGCTAGAAGGAAGCCTTCTTTATTAATGTAGTAGACGCGTTAGCCTGCTAAGTCTCATAAGCGTTAAGAGTAATTTAATTTTAATAGTAAAAAACACACTATATTAAGTAGCTAAAGGATGTGCAATAAGTAAGAGAGCATATAGAGCGTAAGGATCATATGTATAAGGTAGTACTCATTAAAATCCTTATTAAGGCGGCTCTCGTGCCTATCTAAGATTAGAAGCCTATGTGACCCCTTCTAACGCGTCTTTGTATGCGCGTTAAAGTGCTTTAACTACTTGAGACTAAGGTAATTGTTAGTCTAGCTATTCTCTAAGACTAAAATTTTCTAATTGTATAGGATCTCTTGCTCTTTATACTATACAGAGATATAGACGCGTCCTTTGTAGATAATAAATAGTATGATAGCCTACCTAGTAGCACAGATGCCTTAGACAACTATTACTCACTTCTAGTCCTCGAGCTAGATAGAATTTCGTCTTGTACAACGTTCTAAACTAGCAACAACCTTTATTAAGCTAATTACGCCTATCTAGAAGCTAGTCTTATCAAAGTTATAGATGTTATCTAGATAGACTCTAAACTAGTTAAATATATCTCGTACGAGCTTAAACCACAAGCTAACAACCTCTAGGTCTTCCTAAAGGGCTCTGTAAAAGTTCTTTGCCTTATTAAAAGCTATCTTAATCTCCTCTGTATAAGCAATAAAGCGCTTAGCCTAGTTTTTACTAATAGGTACCCCACCACAAGCAGCTAGCAATTAATTAGCAATATCTACCACCTCACACAGCTAGGGCGCAAATCGTCGCGCGTTAAGGTCAAGAATATATTGTACGATAGTCTGTTCCTCTACTATAGTGAGCTTCCAGACTCTAGGTCGTGTATCAAGTTAGTTAGTAATTCTACAAAGCTAATTAGAGAGCTGCTAATGTTATACGCTATAGGCTGCTTCAGCACGTCGTAAGGTTTTAAATTAGCTAGCAGTAAAGGCCTAAAGCGCAAGGTCAATTCTGCCTTCTTTGTACGATAAGATAGCGTTACGTTGTAGAGACATAATATATTCTTTGTCGTGTTCGCAGTGCCAAGAAAAAGTGGCCAGCTTACTAGTTTAGCTGCCTCACTGGTGTAGTACGTTATAACTTTCTTTACTTAAAAAGAAGTAAAGTTACATTTTCACTAAAGCCTAAATGTCAACTATAAGATTGATTTAATTTATGAAAATAGTAAGCTACTTAAGATCTTATATAAAATACTCTGTAGTATATCAAATTATAAACTTTTAGTTTTAGAAAAACACTTTTTAATCTACTTAATAAAGGTTCTATTCTTAAGTACTTTTGTTATAGTATTGCTGGTTATTATATAGAAGCTAAAGAAAAATCAAAATTCTATATAAACTACTATACGCTTGATACTATGATCTAAAAGAACTATTACTTTTATTTTCAATTTATAAAACCTTAAACTTAGTTAGATAAGCTGAATATAATGCCAACTAAGATACACTTACTACTTTCTATAATGTATAATTTACCACAAGCTCAAATAAAATAATCACTTTTTGAATAAGATTTAGTTTATATGAATACCTGGTTCTACGATTTAGCTTAGTTAATATGTTAAGTATATCTTAATACTATATTAACTTGATTCTATAAAATCTACAAAAGAACTTTATATTTACCTACTTGGATAATATATTGATTTTTATAAATAGCCTTCTATTCCAATACTATACTTGAGTATATTAAGTAATCAAATAGCTATAATTTTACGAATTCTCTAGTAAATGGCAAAAAGGAAGTAGTATCACTTCTAATAGAGATTACAAACCTATATAGGCTTCTATTACCCACTAAGTACATAAATAAATGGAAAAAATAGAGTATATAATCTATTACTCACCTCTTAGTAGTTAAAGGTATAGTATTCATAAATACTTAAACTACCAAGTAATTTTATCTTTAGTTAAATTTTTATCTAGTTTAATCGCTTAAACTCAATCAGTACGTGTTGAGAGATCATTTAATAACAACCTAACTACTACTACTTCTTTTTATCATTACTATTGATTTTTTTATTTCTTTCAGCTTATCATATACTATCTTGATAAGTGGTAGCTTATTAAAGTAGTATAGTAACTTTACTTATATAGTATTAACAAAAAGCTTAAACATCATACTTTTTATACCAATCTATATATTTAAATAAGGAAACCTTTTTATATCTTTTTTTTTGCCAACCTAGCTTTCATTTTCTTGAGTATTTCTAATAACTAGCTACTTATTAGTAATATTAGTGTATTAAGGATACCAGTGATTATATAGTAAAAGCCTCTACCTTAAGTAACTTCAAATAAGTAATAGCCTATTAAAGCTACGTAGTAGATATATAACAACTCCTTCAATAAAGCTTTGAGAAATAAATAGTATTTAATTATTAGAGTTATTTCAATTTTGGTTTTAAGTTTATTGCTAGTATTACAATGTTGGTGAATATATGAACTTAATCTTTATAGAATTATCTTTTCACTTTTTTATAATTCTGTATACCTTATACAATACTAATTAACTAACTGATTAATGAACTAACTAACTAGTTTAAATGAAATACTGTTTACTTTATCTATAATATTATTTATCTTAGCAAGTAGCTAAAGTCTAGGTTTTTATTAACTTCATGAATGTAGGCCTTCCTGATAACTTGAACTATTACTTTCATCGATAAATTCAGCTAAAAGTTTATTTTAAAAAGAATAGCTAAGAATATTTAAAACGAACATAAGAATACTAAGTACTTCTAGTCCTTTTATAAGTAGCAATTCAGGCTAGCGGATTTGAAACGTGATAACAATAAGTATAAAGCATCCTTCAATACTAAAGAAGTGATAAAGCTATATATTCAAGCTTAAGCTTTATACTACTTAAGGGTCTATCTATTATGAAGTAAAAGAATTACTAAGTAGCTAGTTCACTATGAATAAAAGACAAAGTAAAATGAAATACTTATACGTAATACAAAGTAATAAAAGAGGTTTTTGAAAAGCTATAAAATAAGAGTAGTGTCATGTGATTTTGTATGCTCTTCAAGTTATATTAATAGGTAAATAGCTACTATTATAAAGAATATATATTTCAGATATAGCTATCAGTACTATATGTAGTAAAGAGTAGTATAACTATTAGTTTTCTATGTTTCAGGCTCTTATACTCTAGGTAATTAGATTTTAAGTTATATAGTAGTAGTAAGTTATAATAGTAGTAAAGTAGTTGTAGTAAGTAACTTATGTAAGCTTCTTTCTAATATCTAAAATATTACTTTTTTCAAAATATATCTCTTCTAATACTTTTACAATCAACTTTGAAGCTTTATTATGTGAGTAAGACGTACAGAGCAGAAAGGTATTTACGCTATTATATAGCATGAGTGCGTTAAAGAGTTTCCATTAATTTATAAGCACGTAATATTACTAGGCAAATTAATTACGTTTTATTATAGCTAAAAATGAGCTAAGTAGCTATTGCTTTTGATGATTCTTAGAATAAGCTACTTAATATTATTGTTAGCGCGTGAAATTCCATAAAAATACTAACACAAAAGCTCCAAGTTAATACATAACAGGCTGCGGCGAAGAAAATACCCATCAGTAGTACAACTATAACTTAAACTGATAGCTACAGCATTTTGTGAATTAACTTAGAAATTGTCTATTAGTTTTTTTGATTTAATTTTACGCGCTAATAATAGCTATGAAAAGCTCATTCTAAGTGCTAGCTATAATATAATATTACTAATACGTTAAGTAACATCACTTGCGTATAGATTAATCAAAATCATTTAACGCACTTATACTATATAATAGCGTGATTACGTTTACGTTTTGCTATAGTAAGTCTCACTAATATAAGAAGGCTTCCAATTTACTAGTATAAGTAGTAGAAAAGATATATTATAGAAAAAGGAAAGTTCTATCTATTCGGAAAACCTTATATAGATTACTTACTACTACTACGACTATCATAACCTACCACTACTATATAACTTGAAATTTTGTTATATAAAATAAAAGAGCCTAAAATTTAGTAACCTGATAGTTATACTACCTTTTACTTGACGTAGCACTAATAGCTATATTTATAATATACATTCTTTATAGAAGTAGATACTAAGCTATTCATATAACTGTAATCAAATATCTATTTGTATCATACTCTTCTTATCTTCCATCTTTTTTAAAAATATCTTCCAGTACTTCTTACTACGTGTAACTACTTTCTTTCTACTTTATTGTTTATCCTTTTCAAAGTAGCTAGTTATTAATTTTCTTAGTTTACTATGAATAAACTTTGAAGTAGTAAGAAGCTTCAAGCTTCAATATAAAGCCTAATTACTTTTTTAGTATACAAAAAGGTTTTATATCTATCATAATGAGATTTAATACTAGCTAGCTTGAATAGCTATTTATAAAAAGACTGAGACTACTTAGTCTACATCAGTTAGTGGTACATATTCTTAGTTAAATACTCTAAAATTAACTTTCCACTAAATATATACATAAAAGTAGAAGTTAATATCATTAACACGGCCTACTACTATAAAGTGAACAGAAAGCTAAGCTATAGCTACTTATCAAAATAAAGAACATTATAGCTGAAGTAGGTAGTATTGATTTTATAATCTAATGAGCTATTTAGTTGATTACTTAGTAAATTAATATTTTATAAAGCTTAGAAAAGTGTATAGTAGTAAAAGAAATACAATAAAAATCAGGTTAATATACTAATTAATAGTGTGATAATAATGATAATATATTTCGAAATAGTGTTAGAATAACTTTGGCAATTACATACTACTTATTCTTAGGCGCTATTATAGTAGTTACTACGTAACTACTACGTAGCTCTTACAAGCCATCACCTATCTTAAGTCACCTAGAATAAAAGCTACTATTATATTATTACTCCTATCTTAGATTTACTTATATTTCTAATAAGTATCTGCTTATTAGAGATGCTAAAGAAGATAGACTTAGTAAAAAAAAATATAACGCGTTTTACTTTATATAGATAAATATATAAGTATAAGTAGTAAAAAAACCACGCTTTTAGTTGATACTATATAGCTACAGTTACTATACTGCCGTAATAAGCTACTACTTATTAAAGTAGTACGCAGTAAGCTATAATAATGAAATAAAAAACCTAATAACGTATTCCATCACCGAGCGGGCCACATCACCGAGTGTGCCACTGTTTCTTGGCATCACGAACTTCATGTACGAAAACTTAGATTACTCTACACTAGCTATAGATGCTTCGTACGACTTACTTGTATCTAAAAGAGAATCTTCTTCTACATCTTTCTGGCACGTACGAGAGTTATGGCCTGTCCTCCCACAGGTTCTACAGTGCCGTTGACCTAGTAGGGCCCTTTCTTGACTACCCTCACCACGTGCCTTCTTTGATGTCGTACGACCAGCAGAACTACTTTCAGCTACCTGCGATGCCCCTGCACCAAAGTCTAGTGTCCCACCTGTCTGAATTCGCTTTCTTTTGCGCCCTCGGCGCTTTGTTACTGCAGCTAATTGCTCTTCAAGCTCTCTTACGCGGGCCTTTATAAGCACATTCTCATGTAGCATCTCCTCAGCCCCTTTATTAAGCTTTGAAAAGCCTTCTTGTGCAGTAGTTGGCGATCGTACGAAATACTCTCTTACAAGCTTTGATTTTGACCCAAATTCATGCGAATTACTTGGTGTTCTTGACGTCCAGGGTATTTCTAGCTAAGCTTCTTGTGGTGGAGTATGAAGGCGTACGTCAAGGCGATCAATGACTCTCTGCGCGTCGATAGGGACTAGCCCTGCTGCCTCAAAGGCCTTCTTGCAGTTATCGGACGTAAACACGTCAAAAAACACGTCTCGAAAGGCTGGAAGGAAGCGCTCCTTATTAATATGCTAGACATAGTGGCGTGCCAAGTCTCGTACGCGTTGAGAGTACTTCTGCTTAAGAGGCGAAAAGCAGACAACGTCAAGTAGCTGAAGTATGTGCGATAAATGAGCAGGCATACAGAGGGTAAGGATCTTTCGTACGAGGCAGTAATCCTTAAATTCTTAGTTAAGGTGGCTCTCATGGCCGTCAAGGATAAGTAGCCTGTATAACCCCACCTAACGCGTCTTTGTATGCTCGTCAAAGTGCTTTAACCACGCGAGACCAAGCTCATTGTTCGTCCAGCCGTTCTCTAATACTAAAAGCTTCCAGTCGTACGGTATATCCGCTTCTTTGTACTATGCAGAGATGTGGACGCGTCCCTTGTAGATAATAAATAGCGGGGTAGCGTATCCCGCAGCGCAGATGCTCTAGATGACTGTAACCCACTCGCGATTGCCTGGCTGCGTGAGAGTAGGCCTCGTACGACGCTCTGCGCCTGTGACTACCTTCATTGAGCCAATTACGCCCATCTGAAAGCCAGTTTCATCAAAGTTATGGATGTCGTCTGAATGAACTCCATACTTCTCAACCGTCTATCGTACGAGCTTGAACCACGCGTTAATAATCTCTAGATCCTCTTGTTGAGTTCTCTGACGATCCTTTGCTTGACTAAAGGCTGTTCTAAGATCGTCTGTACGAGTAACGAACCGCTCTGCTCAGCATTTGCCTAAAGGCTCGCCATCTCGTTCGCGTAGTAGTTTCTCCGCCATATCTGCTACTTCACATAGACGGGGGGCAAATCCTCGCGAGTCTAGGTTAAGAATATATCGTACGATAGTTTGCTCTTCGGACTTAGTTAGCTTCTGGCAATTTAGCTGTGTTGTAGGTCAAAAGGTGATTCCTTGAAGCCGCCGAGAGATCTGCTGATGATGGACGTTGTAGGCTGCTGCAGCGCGTCGAATGCTCTTAAACTAGCCTGTACGATAGGCCTGAACAGCTAGAGTAAGCCTACCTTCTTGCTAAGTTAATATCGCGTTCTGTTGTTGGGGCATTATCTTTCGTACGTGAAGTTCGTGATGCCAAGAAAAAGTGGCACACTCGGTGATGTGGCCCGCTCGGTGATGGAATACGTTAGTGATAATAGAAAGAAGTAGTAGTAGTTAAGTAGTTATTATCTAACTCTTTAAGGAGTACTTATGAAGTTAAAGCTACTAAATTAAATAAAAATATCACTACGGGGGTGGTGTAGGTGGTTTTTTCCCTTACTTTTTTGCTGCACCTGGAGCTAAAGAAAGAGTTTAAATCTCTTTCCACTCTCTAAAACTAAAAGAAAAACAAAGGAACCTACCTATTAGCATCTTGTTCTTTTTTCTTCGCTATTTAGCCTAAATCTAGCTTTTCAAGCTAAATGGCTTGGAAAACCTCTTAGTCCTTTTATTAGTAATAATGCAAAATATGTATAACTATAATGTAAGTTTAGTGCTATAGAACCTTTTTTGAAATTCTCTGCAGAGTAATAGGTTCTCCTTTATATAACCCATTTTAGTAGATACACAAAGACAATTCAAAATCACGCGTTTATTATAAAAATAAATGTTTAACTAAAAATAGAAATACTTGGTAGATTTAGTATAAAGAATGCTAGAACTTTAGCTACTAAGAGCTAAGTATTAAATTACGCACTTTATTTATTTTATTTATTAAAATACCTACTAAGTAATAAGACACTATTCAAGTTTTTTAACCTCTCTTAGAAGTGATATAATCTCCCTTAGGCAATTTACTAGAAAATCAAAATTATAACTTTAGCTAAATAAGTATAAGTTTTATATTTGAAATGTAAAGTACTTAAAGTTTCTTCTAAAAATAGAGAAAAGTATTTTCATAAACATAAAACGGAACAAAAGCTATTAAAGAATGAAAACATTTTATATCTATTTAAGGGTATATAGAAGTTTATACAGTTTACTAACTTTTAGTAAAGATTAATTCTGTACTTTTTTTATTCAGTAATTTCTTCTATTGAACTTAGTAAAGAAGATACTAAATTTTGAGAAAGCGCTACTTAAGAAGAAGGTTCTGTAGCTTAAAAGGAAGTACTGTTTTTTTAAATAAAGTAGTCATTATATTCAATTCTCACCGCTATATGGTAGCAAAGTATAACTTCTTTAGCTATGCTTTATAAAATATCATGTTATAAGAAGATTATAAAAGTACGCTTTATATAGTAGCTTATCTCTTTAACAAACTATATATATATAAAGCTAATTACTCGATTTATAATAAGATAGTTTTAGTAGTAATTTACTATTCAAAGGAAAAAAATACTAAACCTGATAATATATAAGAGAGTAAAGTTTAAATAAATTATAAAAACTTAAAATGCTTTACTGATAAGTAAAAGCTCCTCAAACGCTAAATATAATAAAACTTGAAGATTATGTATTTGCCAGATATATAGTTATAGTATGATTTATGTAAAGATATGAAAAAGTAGATACGCTATTGTACTAAGATTAAGATCTATTTCAAGATAAAATCAATAGATATAACGTATGTGGCAAGCGAGCGCCGCAGGCAAGCGAGCGCCGCACCCCACCAAACCTGCGCACCTCTCCTATCTCAACGAACAATGGCTCAACGTCGCGCTACTCAATTAGCTTTAAATGAAGCAGATATTTAGCTTGCTATTTCTTCTATTAATCTCCATCAAACACAAAGTAATCGTCGCGCTGCTGCTGTCTACAACGTGTCTGAACGAACAATCCGCCGCCGACGCGCTGGTATACCTGCTCGACGCGATTGCCAGCCTAACTCAAAGAAGCTCACTAAGCTAGAAGAGGAGGTGATAGTTGATCATATACTTGATCTAGATCTACGTGGATTTGCGCCCACGTATGCTGCTGTGCGCGATATGGCTGATAAGCTGCTGGCTGCGCGCGGCGCTGGCCAGGTTGGGCAGAAGTGGCCAGCCAACTTTGTCAAGCGTACAGACAGTCTTACGACGCGTTTCAATCGAGCGTACGATAGGCAGAGAGCTCTATGTGAAGATCCAGTCCTAATCAAGAGCTGGTTTGAGCTTGTAGAAGCAGACAAAGGCTAAGTACGGCATCTTGTGA
>NW_007360003.1:214528-217827 GCF_000359705.1 Exserohilum turcica Et28A | reverse complement strand
CAAAGTTGCGCGGCCAGTGGACGCCAACCTGGCCAGCGCCGCGCGCAGCCAGCAGTCTATCAGCCATATCTCGCACAGCTGCATAGGTAGGCGAAAATCCACGTAGATCCAGATGAAGTACATGATCAATTATCACCTGCTCTTCTAGCTTAGTAAGCTTCTTTAAGTTGGGCTGGCAATCGCGTCGGGCAGGCTTGCCGACGCGTCGGCGGCGGATTGTTTGTTCTGACACGTTATAGATAGCAGCAGCACTGCGATTACTCTATATCTGACCAGATTCAATAGAGGATATAGCGAGCTGGATATCTACTTCATTTAAAGCTAACTGACTAGCGTTGCGTTGAGCCATTATGTATTGAGATGAGAGAGGTGCACAAAGTTGGTGGGGTGCGGCGCTCGCTTGTACGCGGCGCTCGCTTGTAAAACACGTTATACTTTAACATGTTTAATCAATACTAAGCTGCAAATAAATGTTATATACTTAAGTGCTATTAGAGTACTAAAGATCTTATATTAAGTAGTAAAACAAAAGCTAAGAGAAATCTCTTGAGGCGTAACATCTATGAATAGCATATATAATGCGTTTATTAGTATAGTATATGATATCCTGACTTATATTAAGGCTATAACTATAAAAAGATGTTTCTATATTATGACTAACGTTATAATATTTAGTATCCTTAGTGGACCTTAGTGTACTAGAGTAGGAATTTTTATTTAGTATAAAGGTACTAGGTAGGTTATGTACTAAGTATTATCTAAAGATAGCCTTAGGAATATAGTATTTTTTACTTCTAATCTTACACTAAACTATTGAATAACAGTTACCTTATGTGATAAATACAATATAAAGTTAAAAGATAAGTAGTAAACTTATAAAGGAAAAATCTAAGTCTATAACTAAAAGCTTTCGTAAAAGTTAATACGCTAAGCTTAAGTTATATGAAGTAAATCAAAGTATCTATAAAGTATATTTAAAAAGCTACTTAAATTAGAAACACTATGAGCTTAAAACCATATAGAGTAGTATCTATTTAGAAAGAATAAGGGTAAGTTCTTTTATATAAAGCCTAAGTTTTTACTTATGCTACAAGATAGTTTAAAAAACTAGAATAATAGTAGAACTTGAGCTGATAATATATAGAATATAAAATAAACTAGTAACATCTAAAAGAAAGATATTTTATTTGCGTTTAGTATTAATGTAACTTATATATGATATATAAGTCTGCTACTAAGAAAGTAAGGCTTGTAAATATCTTAAAAATAGAGCTACTAATAGAGAGTAAAAGATAAGATTGAAGAGAAATTATAATGTGGTAGTAGTAGTAATAATAAAAAACTTAAGAATCAGACCTTAGTTCTTATAATTATATCTTCAAACTAAGATATATATAGTTTTCAAGCGGCACTTACTTTACTTTGGAAAGAATTAAGAACTTATATATAAGGCAATAATCAACGTTATAATCATAGAAATGAATTAAGAAATACTCTTTACTAAAAACGAAGTATTATTATAAACGTTTTGAGGATTTCAATAAATAACTATAGATAGTTATATGCTTACCTTATAAGAAAAAAAAATACTATATAAGGCTTAGTAAGCACGTAGCTTTAGTGTTTTAAAGTTTATAAAAAAAAGTGGTTTAGATAATTAATAAGCGCTTAGATTATAAGACGCTTGAATAATAAAATAGCTAATACTATAACCTTCAGCATCTAGTCTTTAGGAAGAATGAGAAATACTATTCAATGAATAATATATAAATAACGAATACAGTATTTATATAACATATAAACTTGCTACTAACTATAAATAAGTTCTCTAAGCGTTTTTCTAAATGTAAAATTATATTCTCAATAACGTGGTTCACAAGTGAGTCGCTAACCCAAGCGAGTCGCTAACGCCCTACTAGCCTATCAACTTCATCACTATAACGCGTGATGTCTCAACAACGCAACCGTCTATTAATATATTCTAAATCTAATCTTCAACTTGCTCTTTTTAACGTCTAGTCGCAACGTGTTTAGAGTGTAAACCGTGCTGCTACTATCTATAACGTCCTACAAAGAACTCTATCTAATTAACGCGCTGGAAAGCGCCCTCGACGCGACTGCGAGCCGAAATCGAAGCGTCTAGATAAGCTAGAAGAGGAGACTATAGTTGAGCGTATTCTTGAAGAGTCTGCGCGAGGATTTGCGCCTACAAAGCTTGACGTTCGAGTAATGGCTGATAAACTATTAGAGGAGCGTGGTGGCAACCATGTTGGCAAGAACTGGGTTAACAACTTCGTTAAGCGGACTCCTGAGCTCCGTACGCGCTGGAGCCGTCCCTATGATCACCAGCGAGCCGCCTGCGAGGATCCAGTGGCTATCTAGCGCTGGTTCGACTTAGTCCAGGCGATAAGGCAGAAGTGGGGTATTGTGGACGACGATATCTACAACTTTAACGAGATTGGCTTTATGATAGGCAAGATTTTATTATAGTTAGTTATTACAGCATTAGAAGGATATAGGAAAAAGAAGCAGATACAGCTAGGCAACCATAAGTGGGTTACTGTGATCCAAGGCGTGGGCGCGTTGGGTCGCTAAATACCACCCTTCGTTGTCTTTGCGGGCAAGGTGCTTATCAACGTCTAGTTTAAGAATTTGCCTCCTAACTAGGTTCTTAAAGTCAGTCCCAATGGCTGGACGAATAATTAGCTTGGTCTTGCCTGGTTAGAGCACTTTGATACCCATACAAAGAGCTCTACTGTGGGTGGGTATCGACTGCTCATTATCGATGGCCATGAGAGCCACTGCTCTGTCGATTTCCAAGATCTTTGCAAGGAGAAGAATATTGTGCTTCTCTGCATGCCTGCGCACTCGTCTCACCTATTGCAGCCCCTTGACGTCGCCTGCTTCTCGCCGTTGAAGCGCAAGTATGGCGACGCTATTTCAGGCTTAGCACGCAACCGCACCCACTATATCAGCAAAGAGACCTTCCTACCAGCCTTTAAGACTGCTTTTGAGCAGTCTATCACGAAGGAGAATATCCAAGCTGGCTTTAGAGGCGCTGGTCTAGTCCCACACGACCCACAGGCTGTGCTATCTAAGCTTGATGTGGTGGTGCAGACACCTGTACAATCACCGCAACAGGTAGCCGCCTGGCAGGCGCAGACACCACGCAACGCGCGCGAAGTTGAGTCTCAAATTGGTCTCATTCAAGAGAGCGTGAGAAAACGCCGTGGGTCTTCTGCCAATTCACTCACTAAGCAGATCGCGCAGCTGAGTAAGGGGGCCCAGCAAAGTGGCAC
>NW_007360003.1:203917-214117 GCF_000359705.1 Exserohilum turcica Et28A | reverse complement strand
TTGGGTTATCGACTCACTTGTGAACCACGTTAGATCTATTTTTAAGATATCAATATATAACACTTTATTTGAATAGTAAAGATTTTACTAGATTCTCAACACTAGTAGGGTTAGTATATTTCTATATTATAATTATAAAAGCCACTAACTTAGTAGCTAGCTTCTAGCGCGTTATAATAAAGATGCTTAGAGATTGTTAACTAGAAATGATACCTTTTATAGATAACATTACATCTAGTAAGTATAAAATAAACTATAATAAAAAAGAGTTAATGAAAGGAGTCTAGCACTATATTCTAGAGCATATCATATAAGTTAATAAAGTCCTAGTAGATATAAAGAGAGCTAGTAGCATGGTCTTTAGCAACAAGTAACGTATTCCATCACCGAGCGGGCCACATCACTGAGTGTGCTACTTTTTCTTGGCATCACGAACTTCACGTACGAAAGATAATGCTCCAACAATAGAACGCAATATTCACTTAGCAAGAAGGTAGGCTTACTCTAGCTATTTAGACCTATTATATAGGCTAGTTTAAGAGCATTCACCGCGCTGTAGCAGCCTATAACATCTATTATTAGTAGATCTCTTAGCAGCTTCAAAGAATTACCTTTTAACCTACAACACAGCTCAATTGCTAGAAGCTAACTAAGTCCAAAGAGCAAACTATTGTAGAATATATTCTTAACCTAAACTCGCGAGGATTTGCCCCCTGTCTATGTAAAGTAGCAGATATGGCAGAGAAACTACTACACGAATCAGATAGCGAGCTTTTAGGCAAATGCTAGGCAGAGTAGTTTGTTACTTATATAGACAAGCTTAGAACAGCCTTTGATTATATAAAGGATTGTTAGAGAACTTGATAAGAGGATCTAGAGATTATTAACGCGTAGTTCAAGTTTGTATAAGAGATGGTTGAGAAGTATAGAGTTTATTTAAACAACATCTATAACTTTAACAAAACTAGCTTTTAGATAGGCGTAATTGGCTTGATAAAGGTAGTCACAGGCGCAGAGCGTCGTACGAGGCCTACTCTCACGCAGCTAGGCAATCGCGAGTGGATTACAGTCATCCAGAGCATCTGCGCTGCAGGATACGCTACCCCGCTATTTATTATCTACAAAGGACGCGTCCACATCTCTGCATAGTACAAAAAAGCGGATATACTATACAACTAGAAGTTTTTAGTATTTGAGAACAGCTAGATAAACAATAAGCCTAATCTTGCGTGGTTAAAGCACTTTAATCAGCATACAAAGACGCGTTAGGTAGAGTTATATAGGCTACTTATCCTTAATAGCTATAAGAGCTACCTTAACTAAGAATTTAAGGATTACTACCTTATATAAAAGATCCTTACGCTCTATATACCTACTTATTTATTACACATACATTAGCTACTTAACGTTGTCTGCTTTTTACCTCTTAAGTAGAAGTACTCTTAACGCGTATAAGACTTAGCACGCTACTATGTCTAGTATATTAATAAGAAGCGCTTCCTGCTAGCCGTTTAAGACGCGTTTTTTAACGTATTTACGTCTAATAACTATAAGAAGGCCTTTAAGGCAGTAGGGCTAGTCCATATTAACGCGTAGAGAGTTATTAATCGCCCTAACGTACGCCTTTATACTCTACTATAAGAAGCTTAGCTAGAAATACCCTAGATATTAAGAACAGCAAGTAATTCGCATAAATTTAGGTTATAATTAAAGCTTATAAGGGAGTCTTTTATACAATTGCTAACTACTATATAAGAAGGCTTTTTAAAGCTTATTAAAGGGGCTAAAGAGATGCTAGATAAGAATGTCCTTATAAAGGCCTTCGTAAGAGAGCTTAAAGAGCGATCAGCAGCAGTAACAAAGCGCCAAGCGCGCAAAATAAAGCGAATTTAGACAGGTGGGACACTAGACTTTGGTGTAGAGGCATCGCAGGTAGCTAAAAGTAGTTCTGCTAGTCGTACGACATTAAAGAAGGCACGTAGTAAGGGTAGTTAAGAAAGGGCCCTACTAGGTCAACAGCACTATAGAACCTATAGGAGAATAGGCTATAACTCTTGTACGTGCTAGAAAGATGTAGAAGAAGATTCTCTTTTAGATATAAGTAAGTTATATAAACCATCTATAGCTAGTGTAGAGTAATCTAAGTTTTTGTACATAAAGTTCGTGATGCTAAGAAAAAGTGGCACACTTGGTGATGTGGCCCACTTGGTGATGGAATACGTTAGTATCTTCTTATAAACTAATTAGAAGTTATAGATCATAAGATTGGTTTATAAAGTAGACACTTAAGCTAAATAAAGGTAGTAAAAATACCAGACTAGCTACTATACTAGAGTATCAAAAAAGTTAGTGGATTCATTAGTATTTGCGTATACTATAGATGCTAAGGATTCTATTTTACGTTTATAGCTAAGCTACCATTTCTACTACTATAAAATAACTAAAAATTTATATGGATAATTATATAAGATTAAGGAATACTTTTATAAAGAATAGTAATTACTAGTATACTAGCGTTAGTTAGTCTAGACTATAAGAATATTCAAGACTTCTTTATGTTTCTTATGGTAGAATCTTACGTAAAAGAGAGTGGCGTATATATGAAATAGAAGAAAGAAAATAAGAAATGATATGTTCCTAATTTCAAAAGCACCGTCTAGTTGAAGAAGAAAAGTCATTAGTACTTTATAAAGCTAGAGTGTTAAGTAGTACTCCAGGCACTAAAGAAATTCTATCTATACTTCTATAAAATATACTTGACAATCAAAATGAATACTAACGTACTACAAGAGTGAGGCGGCCAAACCAGTGAGGCGGCCACTTTTTCTTGGCACTGCGAACACCATGTATAAACAATTAAATTACTCAACACTATAGACTAATCCTTTGTATAAGACAGTTGCATTAGATTTAAAATCTTCTACTATATCTTTTTAGCACGTACAAGCCTTGTGCCTAGTCTTACCACAGTTGCCATAGCGCCGTTGACCTAGTTGGGCTGGTTCTTAACGACCACTACCACGCGCTCTCTTTGCTATTGTACGACCACCAGAAGCACTCTTAGCTACTATCAATGCTGCTGCACTATACTCTAGTGTCCCGCCATGCTAGACCCGCTTTCGCTTTTGACCTTTGCGCTTTATAACCTCTACTAATCGCTCTATAAGCTCTCGTACGCGAGCTTTGATTAGAACATTCTTATGTAGCATCTCTTCTGCTCCTTTAGTAATCTTTAAGAAGCTTTCTTAAGCACTTATTTGTAATTATACAAAGGATTCCCTTATAAGCCTTAATTGCAATCTATATTCAAGCGAGTTACTTAGTGTTCTTAACTACTAGGGCGTTTCTAGGAGGGGTGCTAGTGATAGCGTACAAAGCTACACCTTAAGGCGATCTATGACCACCTACGCGTTTATAGGGACAACTCCTAAAGCCTTAAAGGCCTTCTTACAGTTATCGTACGTAAACACGTTAAAAAACGCGTGTTTAAAGGCTAGAAGGAAGCCTTCTTCATTAATATAGTAGACGCGTTAGTGTGGTAAGTCTTATACGCGTTAAGAGTACTTTAATTACAATAGTAAGAAATACACTATATTAAGTAGCTAAAGGATGTGGGATAAGTAAGAGGACATATAGAGCGTAAGGATCTTATGTACGAGGCAGTATTCCTTAAAATCCTTATTAATGTGGCTCTTGTGCCTATCTAGAATTAGTAGTCTATATGACCCCTTCTAACGCGTCTTTGTATGCGCGTTTAAGTGCTTTAACTACTTAAGACTAAGCTAATTATCAGTCTAGCTATTCTCTAAGACTAAAATTTTCTAATTATACAGGATATTCTGCTCTTTGTACTATGCAGAGATATAGACGCGTCCTTTATAGATAATAAATAGTAGGATAGTATACCTAGTAGCATAGATGCTTTAGATAACTATTACCTACTTTTAGTCCCCTAGCTAGATAAGATTTAGTCTCGAACAACGTTCTAAATTAGTAATAACCTTTATCAAGCTAATAACGCCTATCTAGAAGCTACTTTTATTAAAGTTATAAATTTTATCTAGATAGACTCTATACTAGTTAATTGTATCTTATACAAGCTTAAACCACAAGCTAATAACCTCTAGGTCTTCCTAAAGGGCTCTCTAATAGTCTTTTGCCTAATTAAAAGCTATCCTAAGCTCCTCTATATAAGCAATAAAGCGCTAAGCCTAGTTTTTACTAATAGGTACCCTACCATAAGCAGCTAGCAATTAATTAGCAATATCTGCTAACTTCCATAGCTAAGGCGCAAACCCTCGCGCGTTAAGGTCAAGAATATATTGTACAATAGTCTATTCCTCTGCTATAGTGAGCTTTTAGACTCTAGGTTGTGTATTAAGTTAGTAATTCCACAAAGCTAATTAGAGAGCCGGTAACATCGTACGCTATAGGCTGCTGTAGCACGTTGTAAGGTCTAAAATTAGCTAGCAGTAAAGGCCTAAAGCGCAAGGTTAATCCTGCCTTCTTTGTACAATAAAATAGCGTTACGTTGTAGAGACATAATGTATTCTTTATCGTGTTCGCAGTGCCAAGAAAAAGTGGCTGGCTCACTGGTTTGGCCGCCTCACTGGTGTAGTACATTAAAAGTAGGTACTTAAGTAGCAAATAATTATCTAAGATTGTTAGACAATATGATTAGAAGAAGAGATTGCGATAAGAAAAGTAAGTCAGAGCGAGCAGAGGTAAAGGTAAAGGTAAACACTTACTGCTAAGCTAGTGTAAATATAGAAGGACACGCCACCTCCACTCTCTTCTTCGCCACCCTATAATTAATTTTGCATTTCACTCTATTAAGAATATTATTAAGATTTACTTAGATAATGTAAATATTATAAGTAGTGCTAAAGGTAAGAGGCGAGCCCTAACGCCTTTAGAGTTAATAAATAAGGACCTGCAAACTCTAAACCGCTAGCGCCCGTAGTTAGTAGGTCTAGAAGCATCAAAGACGCTAGAACTATTAAAGCTAATAAGCAATATAGATATTAGCAGATTGTTAGTAGCAATAGTACTATACACGTTGCCTACGTCTCCTGCTAAACTCTATACGCGTTTCTTTAACTTGACTAAAAATAAAATTAAGCTCCTAGCAATAGAACTTACTCAAATTAGCAACCTACAATAACAAAAATAATAGATATAGTAACTAAGGAATGCAAGTCTACTATGGAAGAAGGTGATAATAGATAGCTAGATAGGTAACGCGACTATCTACTTTAATTACGTTCTAGCTACAATCCTAAAGGCTAAGGCTATCTTTAAAGATATGCTAGAGGTAATAGCTAAGTATAGGGGCAAGGCTAGATTTAGAGAATAATACCTAATTCTAGGCACTGCTAAGAATATGTAGGAAAAGCGCGTTTAAGAAATCTTAAGCGCCCTAGAAAAGATTAAGAGATAGAAACTAGGTTGTGTAGAAGAATATTTAGTTCTATACACCTTAAGCGTCACTCTTAGCTACTAAGGAATTATAGATATAGCGATTGCCCTTAGACCTATAAACTTAAGAGATGTAGTAGAACTAGTTAATCTAAACCCTTACCTCTAAGCCACATAGCCTAACGTTAAAAAAGATTATTTTATCAATATAGGCAATCAGTCTAACATTAATATAGCGTATTAAGAACTATGCAACTTCGCTTAACGTAACCTCAATAACGCGAAGCCGGCGCCAAGTCACTGGCCTGAGTGTGCAACTAAGGCGTAGTGGTCGACTGAGGAAAGGAGCACAGAAGTAAGGCATAGACGCTAGGTTAGGAACGGAGAACCCAGCATCTGCATAGAAGCCCGTAGGGAAGACAAGATAGCTAGACGTAAAGAATAGGACAAATAGAGGTAGTAAACAAATTACAACTAAGAAGGAACTAGAGGGTACTTTAGAGAGAAGTATTTAGTGTGTAGTAGAGGTAAGCTTAATAGGGCCAAGCTCTTAGGTTTAGGAGGTTTATGCTCAGGCATAGGGTTACTATAATCCTTGTGCTAACTAAGCACTACTTACTTTTAAGAAGGAATCTAAATTAGTTGTTAAGTTTATAGGCAAAATTAATTAATAATATCTCTTAGGAAAATCTCTTGCCAGAAGAACTAACTACTTATATTTTACTCCCTGTCCCCTCTCCTATAGCCTATGGGAAGGGGAAGAGCTTATAGTTCTGTTCTCTCTACTGAGAAGACATCGCAGTTCCACACCACACCTCCACAGTATATGATTAGTAATATAGAAATTGTAAAACCTACAAATATAGAGAGAACATTGCTATCGAAATACTTAATAGAGTTAGAATAGTATATATAGTTTTTAGTTAACTTTATATTACTAAAGTAAACAAGACTGAAAGACTTAGACGCATGAAAAGTTAGGCATTAAACCTTTTTATAAGTGATAGTCTCTTATTCTAGATAATATCTGATAATATTACTATTTAAAAAGTAGTAGATAACTTATACCTCTATACTATAGCTATATAGAACATATATAAGTAAATTAGACACTAAGACGTTAATAAGGTATACTTTATACCAATATAATAACACTAGTAGTAAGATATATATAAATAAGTTTATAAAAAGCGTTATATATATAAAAATTACTAACTACGCTATTCAAAAAGACAATTAAGTATACTTAGTAACACCTATAGTTTTATATTATAAGAAATAGTTGCTATCGATATAGTATAACGTATTACATCACCAAGCGGGCCACATCACCAAGTGTGCCACTTTTTCTTAGCATCACGAACTTCATGTACAAAAACTTAGATTACTTTACACTAGCTATAGATGCTTTGTATAACTTACTTGTATCTAAAAGAGAATCTTCTTCTATATCTTTCTAGCACGTACAAGAGTTATAGCCTATTCTCCTATAGGTTCTATAGTGCTGTTGACCTAGTAGGGCCCTTACTTAACTACCCTTACAACGTGCCTTCTTTAATGTCGTACGACTAGCAGAACTACTTTTAGCTACCTGCGATGCCTCTACACCAAAGTCTAGTGTCCCACCTGTCTAAATTCGCTTTCTTTTGCGCGCTTGGCGCTTTGTTACTGCTGCTAATTGCTCTTTAGGCTCTCTTACGAAGGCCTTTATATGGACATTCTTATCTAGCATCTCTTTAGCCCCTTTAATAAGCTTCAAAAAGTCTTCTTATATAGTAGTCAGCAATTGTATAAAAGACTCCTGTATAAGCTCTAATTATAACGTGGCGGATAAGCGAGTCGGTCAGACAAGCGAGTCGGTCACCCTACCAACTTTGATCACCCACCACACCTTTGCGTACAATGCCTCCAAGCCACGCTTTTTAGTTAATCTCTTACAAGGCAGATATTTAGCTTGCTCTCTCTTCTTTAGATAGAAACTAAATCTAACGTACCTAACGCGCTGCTATAGCCTTTAATATTCTAAAATTAACACTAATTAACTAACGCGCTAAGAAGCGCACGTAACGCAATTGCTAGCCTAACTTAAAAAAGCTTACTAAGCTAGAAGAGGAGGTAATAGTTAGTTATATACTTAATCTTAACTTACGTAGATTTGCGCCTACGTACGCCGCTATACGTGATATAGCTAATAAGCTACTAGCTACGCGCGGCGCTAGCTAAGTTAAGTAGAAGTAGCTAACTAACTTTACTAAGTGTACAGACAGTCTTACAACGCGTTTTAATTAAGCGTATAATAGGTAGAGAGCTCTATGTAAAGATCTAGTCCTAATTAAGAGCTAGTTTAAGCTTATAGAGTAAACAAAGGCTAAGTATAGCATTTATAACAAGGACGTCTACAACTTTAATAAAGCTAGCTTTATAATAGGAAAGATTGCGACTTAGCTAGTTGTAATAGTATTAGAGATGAGAGGCTAGCTAAAGGCAGTTAAGCTAGGCAATCGTAGGTGGGTGACACTAATCGCAGCGATTAACGCAGCTAGCTAGGCAGTTCTACTATTCCTTATCTTTGCTAGCAAATATTATCTATCCACCTAGTATAAGGAAGCAGAGATCCCACGCGACTAGGGGATTGTAGTTAGCATCAACAGCTAGACGAACAACGAGCTAGGTATTACCTAGCTAAAGCACTTTGATGCTCACATAAAGACTCGTGTTGTTAGCACACGTTATTTGCTTATTCTTAACGGCTATAAGAGCTACTAGTCTCTTAAGTTTTAAGAGCTTTGCAAGGAGAACAATATCTACACGCTCTATATACCACCACATTCCTCTCACCTACTTTAACCTTTTAACGTTGGCTCCTTCTTGCCGTTAAAGCGCGCGTATAGCTGTAAGGTAGAGAGCCTAATACGCAACTATATTAACTACACTACTAAGCTTAAGTTTCTACTAGCGTTTAAGACAGCGATTAATTAATCTTTCACGCCAGCTAATATCCGCTTAGCCTTTTAAGGCGCAGGCCTTGTTCCTCTCTAGCTAGACGCTATTCTATTAAAGCTAGACATAAAGCTGCGCACGCCTACTACTCTAGTAGCTACTATTATAGAGGCTCTTTAGCAGGCTCGTACCCTAAGTAACGCACGCGAGTTTGAAGCTTAATTAAAGCTAATACGTGATTAGGTTTAGCGGCATAAGAGCTCTTCGCTAGCATTAATTATTACAGCAATTAACTAGCTTAAGAAGAGGGCTAAGGTTATAATACTCTTAGCTAAGCTAATGCGCAATTAGATTACTAGCCTTAAGAGGGCTAATAAGTTAGCAACAAAGCGTAGGCAGCGTAAAAGGAAGCGGATATAGAAGCAAGGAGTGCTAATAAAGGGAGCTAAACAGTATCTACTTGCTTAGCGCGAGGCTGATTAGCAGATTGCTCATAAAGAGCGTTAGGGAGGAGAGCGATCAGGTGTCAGCCGCCAGGCTCTAGCGCGCTATAGTAGGTGCAGAGAGACTAGCTATAACTCACGTATATACAAGAAAGATAGTCTAGATAGTAATTAATCTATTGCGTTAATATCTACTAAAACTAATATAATATACTGGAGCTATACGCTTATAGAAGTGCGCAAAGTTAGTGAGGTGACCGACTCGCTTGTCTGACCGACTCGCTTATCTATCACGTTAACCTAAATTTATACGAATTACTTAGTGTTCTTAATGTTTAGGGTATTTCTAGCTAAGCTTCTTATAGTAGAGTATAAAGGCGTACGTTAAGGCGATTAATAACTCTCTACGCGTTAATAGGGACTAGCCCTACTGCCTTAAAGGCCTTCCTATAGTTATTAGACGTAAATACGTTAAAAAAACGCGTCTTAAAAGGCTAGAAGGAAGCGCTCTTTATAGGTATGCTAGATATAGTAGCGTACTAAGTCTTATACGTGTTAAGAGTACTTCTACTTAAGAGGTAAAAAGTAGATAATATTAAGTAGCTAAAGTATGTGTAACAAATAAGTAGGCATATAGAGTGTAAGGATCTTTTGTATAGGGCAGTAATTCTTAAATTCCTCAATTCTCAGTTAAGGTGGCTCTTATAGCTGTTAAGGATAAGTAGCCTATATAACTCTACCTAACGCGTCTTTGTATGCTAGTTAAAGTGCTTTAACTACGCGAGACTAAGCTTATTATTCGTCTAGCTATTCTCTAATACTAAGAGCTTCTAGTTGTATAGTATATCTACTTTATCGTACTATGCAGAGATGTAGACGCGTCCCTTATAGATAATAAATAGCAGGGTAGCGTATCCTATAGCGTAGATGCTCTAGATAACTATAACCCACTCGCGATTGCCTAGCTGCGTGAGAGTAGGCCTCGTACGACGCTCTGCGCCTGTGACCACCCTTATTAAGCTAATTATGCCTATCTAAAAGCTAGTTTTATTGAAGTTATGAATATTATTTAAATAACGTATGTGGCAAGCGAGCGCCGCAGGTAAGCGAGCGCCGCACCCCACCAAACCTGCGCACCTCTCCTATCTCAACGAACAATGGCTCAACGTAGCGCTACTTAATTAGCTTTTAATGAAGCAGATATTTAGCTTGCTATTTCTTCTATTAATCTCCATCAAACACAAAGTAATCATCGCGCTGCTGCTGTCTACAACGTGTCTGAACGAACAATCCGCCGCCGACGCGCTGGTATACCCTGCTCGACGCGATTGCCAGCCTAACTCAAAGAGCTCACTAAGCTAGAAGAGGAGGTGATAGGTTGATCATATACTTGATCTAG
>NW_007360003.1:182280-201785 GCF_000359705.1 Exserohilum turcica Et28A | reverse complement strand
TCCGATCCGGCTCTGGGATTGGCTCAATACTTGGCGAAGTTGTAACATCGTTACAACTACTTTATATAGATAGAGGGCAAATCCTTATAAGTCTAGGTTAAGAATATATTGTATAATAGTTTGCTCTTTAGACTTAGTTAGCTTCTAGTAATTTAGCTATATTGTAGGTTAAAAGGTAATTCCTTAAAGCTACTAAGAGATCTGCTAATAATAGACGTTGTAGGCTGCTACAGCGCGTTAAATGCTCTTAAACTAGCCTATATAATAAGCCTAAATAGCTAGAGTAAGCCGACCTTCTTACTAAGTGAATATTGCATTCTATTGTTAGGGTATAATCTTTCGTACGTGAAGTTCGTGATGCCAAGAAAAAGTGGCACACTCGGTGATATGGCCCGCTTGGTGATGGAATACGTTACTTACATACTAATAACTAGTATAAAAACATTCGAACTATATATCTAGCGATATAAAGAAGCTTTAATAGAAGTATTTAGCTTGCTGAAACTATATAATTTCAAAGCTTATATCAATTAAAGCCTTCTAATTAATTTTGGAATATACAACTACCCACTACTGCTGTTAAGCTTTTACCCTAATATTCCATGTTTAAGTTGCTAGTAGTAGTAACAATTTTAAAGTTGGTCCCAAACTCGGCGAATTCTTTCAGAACGCTACTTTGTGATAGGAAATTGAGTAGCTGTACTACGCTTTTGGTTTCTCTAGGAGAGAAAAACTACCTGCCGTGGCGATTTGTTTCGCTAGGCGGTATTTTACCCACGCCCTGTGTGCCTGAATGGACCGACATTTTCAGCTTGTTCTTCAGCAGCACATAACCGCTCAGTCAATATATTTTACTTCCAATGTACATTGCGCTGCTCGGGCTCCAAATAAGAAATGCAGTATTGCTTTCCACTCATACCCTCAAATACGAAATCAATACGTGGAGAGCCAGGTACCATGGTCGTATAACGCGCACATTTGTCACGTGTCTTGACTTCAACGGCCGGGCCAACTACACTAACTTTGATGATTACATGGCTTTTGTAGACTGCATTTATAGCAGAAGTACCTACAGGGGGCTGAGCTTGGCGGTGATCAGTGGGCCAATTTGCAGCCGGCTGGATGTACAGGCGCCCGTAAGCCAGAGGTTTGAAGGCGTGCCTCAGGTGAACGGCACACGTAAGTACGTCTATTTTGTTCATCTTGTCAGTTGCGGATTCCATCACACATTCGGCGTCGGCACGCCAAAGGAATGGGCTGTTCTTAGGCTCGGGATTGCTTCCCTTCAACAACGGTGGCGTAAGTGTTCTTTTGTTCACATGCCTGGTTATTATTTCACCCTGATTGTCAACTTGAGCATTCCACACAGTAGCAGACAGTGATTTGCGTATTCAGCCTCGAAATGCATTACATGCGAGATGGTACCCTGCCTCCTGTGAACTCTGCATGTGAGGTTGATGACCCTAAACCATGGATCACTTTTGCATCACAATTTGACTTCCTTCAGGCTATGCCAGCGTAGAGGGGGCGATTTCAACAATTTTCAAGTTTTCAAAATTGCTGTGAGCCCCCTTGGTGCGGTAATTGCAATCAAGAGAGTAAAATCATTTTGGGTAGCTAGTCAGTCGATTGTATTATCCACGGGCATGGCACATTGACACGTTGATTGAAGCTTCTATGTTGACAATGCACATCCTCGCGCCTATATCTATCTTCTCTTCTTGATATACATTTCATGAGTCTATGGCATTGTTGAGCATGAATATGCCGTAAAACAAGGGTTTGCTCAGCCCAAGCGACCCTTACTACCTCCATACTTTCCTTCTGGTCCCTCGAGATGGGCATCCAGTACTGCTGAAGTACCGCTCAACACCGACTTGATAGCTTCCGGCAAGAGTTTGCCGAGATCATCAGCGGTGCTTGCGTGTGCAGCCCAGATCTCACCTCCGCTCGCAGCCTTGGCAATACCAGAATAGTCTGGCGTAGGTGCAAAACTAATATTGAGTTCTTCATTGCTGACCTTGGACCCTTCTCCATCTGGATGAACGAGCAGCATGGAGCGTCGTGGAGCGTTCCAGCCCTTGTTGTTGAGTACAATGGTAAGAATAGGGATCTTGTAGCGCTTTGAGATCCAGTAGACGGATCCAGGCACAGAAAAGAGATAGGTACCGTCTCCTACAATCTGACATACAAACTGTTTCTTGCCTTCGGTGTCAGTGGCGAGTTTGATACCCAGGGCACCTCCTCCAGACCAGCCAAGGCCTCCGCCACCGCAGTTTATCCATGAGCCGGGGAAGGTTGCCTGTATCTGATCCGCGACAAAGCCGGTCTGAGTGACAGCCTCAATTGCCCAGATTGTATCACTGGGGCACAGTTTCTTCAGCTGGGAGCAGAGGTATGCTGTACCAAAATGGCCGTTGTCGTCGACCTTGGCTTCGCTGGCAATGACTTGTAGTTTCTTCTTGTGTGATTCTTGCAAGGCTGACCATCGCTGACTGAAGAGCTGACTAGAGATCTTCTCTTTAAGAGCAGTCTCCAGGTACTCATTCAACTGGCTGAGCGACGTGTAGGAGTCGGCTCGGTAGCGCTGTATGGCGTTGAGATAAAAGACTGGCATTTGCTGTTTGAGAGGGTCGACGTCGACATGAAAAATTCTGGCATTCTCTTTTGGATGGCACTGGGTGTTGATCCACGGTACATCGCAGTCAAGGACCAGAATAACATCAGCTGACTTGATGGCAGGATCATTGCCGTAGCGCAAGCCTAGCCACGCTGGGTGATTTGCTGGAAAGCACATGTCGCTGCCGCCTGTATCGAGCACACGTAAGCCTTTGACATTGTCGGCCATCCGAACGAGTTCTTGCACAGCATCGTGGTTTCTTCCCGAGTAGCCAGTCACGATCAATGGCTCTTCGGCATTAACTAGCGCCTCAGCAATGTTTTTGACGCCCTTGGGAGGAAGCGCGGCAGGCTCGACGGGTTGCCAGTAGTCCATCTGCAGTTTGTATGGCGTCAAGTCCTCTTCCATGGGCTCGCGCGCACCATAGAGATAGACGGGGCCTTTGGGGTCACTCATGGCAAAGGACAGGGCTCGGTTTACCATTTGCTGCCCCAGAATTAGCATCATGCCACGGTACCTCGTCTCTTCTCAGCGCACCTTGACGTTCTTGCCCGACTTGATCTCGCCTGTGTATCTGCAGTACTGCTCGACAATCTGCTTCTGGTCTGGGACGTCCTGTATCCAATGAATATACTCTGTTCTGCTTCCACGCATCTCGCCCTCGATGGTGAAGGGCGACAGGCCGGCGAAGATGAGCACGGGGGCGCGCCCGCACGAGGCATTGTGAACGGCGGCTCCGAGGCCTTGGGTACCGACGTCGACGTGCACGATAACACATTGTGGTTTGCCTGTCAGTCGGGCATATCCATCGGCCATGGACAGAGCGACCATCTGCCACTGTCAGTCCTTGACTGTGTGTCGACGGCTCAGCACACGGCACGCTCACCTCATTGGGGCACGTGACAATCTTGGGGAATTCGCCCATTTTCTCATTCTGGCCCTTGACAATGGCCTCGATGATGGAGGGATGGTCGGACCCGAGGTTGACAAAGACATGGCTTACGCCATACTCCCAGAGCGCCTCGAAAAAGGCAAAGGATGCCGTGTACCTGGCCATGGTCAGCGAAGCATGTCGGGGGTGATGCATGCCACTCACATGATGATTGCTGCTGTGCGGCCGGGGCGAAGTTGTGAAGAGACATTGTGACATAGCTCCAGCCCTATTGTGCTTAACAAGGGCGCGTGAGGGGCAGCCGATGGGGCAGCCGATGGGGCAGCCGATGTGGCAGCCGATGGGGCAGCCGATGGACAGCACGACCCCACCATTGGCGCGGGGGAGGCTCCTGCGCCTTGGTCGGCCGGAGCACCTTCGGCCCGATGCCTACCGACGCACAAGACACGTGATATGCACGCACGTGATTTATGCTAATGTAAGCCCAGCGCCCCTGCTTCGGCTTCCGTCATCTCGCCTCCGTGTCCCCCAACCCCTCCTCGCCTTGCATAGCGTAGCACAATCGCCAACCACACTGCACCGCTCCCGCAAAGGCGCGGGGACCATTGGACCTGACCATGCAACAAAGTTTCAGCAGCCCAAACTTGATTCAATTTGCGAGCTCGGCCGCATTTGACCCTACGCGAGTGTCATGTTGCACCAGCTCCGTATGAAACCCGTTTCACCATAGGTACCCTCCCTCTGGGTATGCATGTCAGTCGGATCACGCCAAACGTCTAAAAGCTGAAGACATCCGTCACGTAGTGGCTCGCACCAGGTCGTTAGCCAGTTTCTTCTCTCACAATGCTCGTCTACTTTGTTTTGGCCATTCCCTTGTTCCCGTCCTCGGTGCTTGCCCGCAACGCAACATGCCAGGACCACTTGGCACCAAGCTACCCTCATCATCCTGTCTGCCCAGGGCCACCACATGTCTACCTGGTCAAGCCCAGCCAGGGCAAGGGCCTGGGCGTGTTTGCCGCTCGCGATCTCGACATAGGCGACATTGTCATGCGCGAAACTCCCGTCATCAAAATCAGCCTGCCCAAACTCAGGCCGGGAAGCGGGTATCCAATGGCGGCCATATCAAAACTCGTCCACGACGAGTTTAGCATGCTTCCGCCGAGCGCCCAGCAGCAAGTTTTGGCCTTGACACATTACACGGGGGCCCAAGAAGATGCAGATGCCGACACACTGGGCGATATTTTCCGCACAAACGCGTACAACACAGGAGACAAGGCTGGCCTGTTCCCCAGAATCGCGCGCATCAACCACTCGTGTCGGCCGAATACAAGCTACTATTGGAGTGAGAAACTCAATAAGCGCATCATTTTTGCTACACGCAAGATCAAAGCGGGCGAGGAGTTCTTCGTTTCCTACATTTCACTTTTGATGCCGCAAGAGGAGCGACAGAAGCAACTCGATCGATATGGCTTCAAATGCCAGTGCGAAGCATGCGCGCAGGAACGGGCAGCCAGGGACGCCAGCGACCACCACCGCGTTACCATCAAAAATGCCTTTGCAAACTTTGACCACCAGCTCAGCTTCACACATGCAAAAACAGTCATGGGAATACAACGAGCCCGTCAAAATGCCGAGGCGAGCGCCCAGCTCGCGCAGCTCATCCAAGCCGAGGGGCTCGCCGACTACTACGCCAGAGCCTACAAAATCGCCGCCATTAGCCACGCCAAACTCGAGGACTGGCAATCTGCAGCCACATGGGCGAACAAGGGGTATGAGGTAACGTATATGGCGGACCCGGAATCGCAAACCACTTTGGAAATGCAACAGTTGACGAGCGTTTTCATCGCCAATTGGCAGACGCAGCTAGGAGATCGGGCTACCTACCTGAGGTAGCGTGTATGTTATGTATCGCATTTGAAGAACTTGAAAAGCTACGTAATGTATGATTAGGCGCTCCAGGCCTGCGGCTCGCACATGCGGCCCTGTTCACCCGACAGCCCGCTAATTAGCCTATTCCGTAACCACCCCCACTGTACACACTTGACATCCAACACGTCTCTTCATCTCGCGACATTATACCCACTACTTGTGACGATTCTGTTTCATTCTTCTACACAAAGCCCCTTGCCCATAACCCCATCATGGCGAGCCCAAGGCTGATTGACCGTGACGAGCGGACGCGAAAGAAACCAATGCGTGTGCTTGTCCTAGGCATGTGCCGCACCGGAACCACCAGCATGGCTGTCGCATTGCGCAAACTAGGATACACGCCGCATCAAATGCGCGATGTGCTCACCAAGCCCTCGGAGATTGAACTATGGCAAGAAGCCGTCGACGTGACGTTGCTGCCGCCCCAAGACCGCGTGGCCTACCAACGGAACCAAGCGCCCTACGGCAAGGAAGAATTCGACAAGCTGCTGGGCGAGTACGACGTCGTCACGGACCTGCCCAGCTGTGTCTTTGCAAAAGAGTTGGTAGACGCATATCCCGAAGCCAAGGTCATCTTGACCAACCGCAAATACGACGACTGGGAACACAGCATGCAGGAAAGTATCTGGTGTCTGGACACATGGCGTCTCTTTATCCTCTGCCGCCAGCTTGGCGTTACCCAACTATCCGCGCTCATGCACCTCATCCACTCAATATTCAAAGCCCACAACAACAATACCTATGGCGGCCCGCGAGCAAAGTCTGCCTTTGAAAAGCACTACGACACGGTGCGTCGCTCGGTGCCCAAGGACAGGCTGCTCGAGGTGGACACCGACGCCGAATTGGGCTGGGAACCACTGTGCAATTTTCTGGGTACAGAGATTCCCAAGGAGAGCTTCCCAAAGGTCAAAGAGGAACAAGCCATGCGCAAAGGCCTGGATAAGGCATGGTGGGGTATGGTGCAATACTTTGTACTGCTTATAGTCCTGCCGGGCAGTGTAGTCGTTGCCTCGTACTTTTTGTTTACCTATGCAGATGAGCTGTGGGCATTCAGGGACGCGTTGCTGATGCGCGTCAAGAAGTACATGGATACCGGGCAATGGTAGGAGGACGCTTTTGATTGTCATAGACGGCCATTTCCATGCAGACTCGCCTAAGCCTTCCACCTAAGCAGGGTAAACGAATGCTTGCCAAACTTGAACTTGCCCTGTCCATCCCAGCTGCTCTCCTTGATACCAACATTTTGCACCCCGTCGGTATTCACCACGCTGACACCGTCTCCCGTGACAGTATGCACCTCTACCTGGTCGGCCTTGAGGCCCGAAATGTCAACCGCAAAGTCCTGTGTCTCGTGCACATTTGTAACAGCAAGGTTGACGAAACCGTCGTCGCTAAGCGTAGCACTGCAGTCCAAGTACGGCGTCTCAATGGTGCCGCGGATCCAGCTGGGGTTTGTGCGACCCGTGTATTCGGGTGTCCGCACATTGAGTGCAATGGTGTGGCCACGCATGTACTTTGAAAAGAGGAGGAGGGGCCACCACGTGGTTTGCTTGATGAGGCCTTCCTTTGTAGTCATCAGGGGCGAGATGACATTTACGCTTTGCGCGACGGTCGCCATGCCCACGTCTTTTGCTTGGCGGATGAAGCCGTTGAGGAAGTTGGCGACGGCGAGGGCATCAGAGAGCGTGTATTTTTCCTCTGCGCCAAGTTCGCCAGGTGCACGCATGGAGTCCCAGACATTCCATTCATCGAAGCAGATGGTTTGCCTGGGCACCGTCACGGGAACCTTGTTCTCGATGCGTGCAAGGTCAATCAGGCTGGCTGCCATTTGTACCGCGCGCTCGGCTGCCCTGGGTGCGGTGGCATTGGGAAGATGATCCTTGTCTGCCGTGTAGATGTGGATCGAGTGCATGTCAATTAGGCTTTTTGTTGTGTCGCCGCTAAGGCCGTGGACGTCCCACTTTACGCATTGGTTCAGCACATAATAGTCCCAGGACGAGTAACCGGTCTCTCCGCACAAAATAGTGGTGATGTTTGGGTCGAGTAGCTTCAATGCCTTGGCCCATTGGTAAGCCTTCTTGGCGTAGTCCTCTTTGGTCATTTGCTCGACTTGCCACGGGCCCCAGCACTCGTTTCCGAGAGCCCAGTATTTGACCTATTCCATGAAGTCAGCATACTAGTCATGAGGACAATATGTTGGATGCTAGATTAACGCACATTGTAAGGCTTTTCACGGCCATTCTTGCGACGGAGATTGGCGTAGTAGGTATCTCGGTCCGAGTTGCAGTACTCAAGCCATCCCAGAGCTATGCACGTTAGTTGTTTCTGAGCTTTTCCAAGGCGCTTGTAGGCTAAATCCGTACCTTCATCAAGGGTTCCGGTACCAAAGTTCAAGCAAAGGTAAGGCTCGGTGCCGACTTCTTCACACCATTGCATGAATTCATCAGTTCCGAACGTGTTGGGCTCAATGCCGATCCATGCAAGCTCAGGCCTAGCCTCTGGGTTAGTCCAATTGTGCTAGAGGGGAGGAAGAGGGGGGGAGGTCTTCCAGAAACGCTTCAGGGCAGATCACTGCAGCATGGCAACCCTGTAAGCGAATCTAGGAAACAGGCCGCCGGGCATCTAGTGAAGACATTGCGCATCTACACCTAGTAGCAGCATATGTATGCAGTCACTGGCCGGGGCTCGGGCAACACGCTGGTGAATACCTGTCTGTAGCTGACGTACCTCTTGGGCCTATTCTCCTTTGGTCCAACGCCATCAAGCCAATGGTAAGTGGCCACAAAGTTGCCGCCAGGATAGCGCACTACAGGCACTTTGAGCTCCTTGAATGCCTCGATCACGTCTTTGCGGAAACCTCGTTCGTCTGACAGAGGGTTGCCGGGGTCGTAGATGCCGCCATAGATGCAGCGGCCCATGTGCCTGGCGCATGACTGGTTAGCCGGAGAAAAGATCAAAAGAAAGGTGCACACGCAGAGCGTTCCTGACTGGTGGCGTGCGGCGCTTTGGCAGACATACTCGGTAAAACCACCATACAGATTGTCGTTGACCTTGGCGACCGTGTTGGAGGGGTGGACGGAGATGGAGGGCGTTTCGCTCTCGTGGATCTTGGTAAAGGTTGCCATGGTGGACCGAGGCTGGTAATGGCCCTTCAGCTGGTGACCGAGACAGAGAAGACGGGGGGTTCAAGTTGGCAGCGCCACGGCCTGCTTGCGGTGGTGTGTTGTAGTATGTACCTCGAAAGTTTGATAGCGTGGGCTCCGTGTCTGACGATGCCCCAGGACGCCATGGCATGCTCATTCGTGGAAAATGCACAGCACCCCCCGCTGCCGTCTCGTCACACGGAGGACGGGCGCTGCACTACAGCTGTATGCAGTAAGCCGCCCGTGTGCAGCTCCGGGAGGGAGGGGGAGAGAGGTGGGGAGGGAGCCGTTCCAGCGTTTTTCCATGGCGGCGCTAACCAGGCCGGGCTAGCGGCAAAGCGTGCGGTCGGCCGCAGTTGAACCGAGCATGTGCGCCGACAGCCCTCTGCGGGCAATGATCAGCAACGCGGGCTGCCGAGGAGAGACATGCGGAGTCGAGTCGCCAGATCCACAGCCACTGCTACAGCTATGCGGAGAGCCTTTGCGGAGACCCTGGTGCTATAATGGCGTCGTGGGATGCGTTCCCCGGACTCGGTCAGCCATGCCATGCCATGCCATGCCACGGCCTCCCCAAAGGCGTGCCTGGTATAAAGGCCCAGTGAGCCTGCTGGCAGTGCGCCTCGCCCTACTGTACTAAGTACGCCCCGCACTCTCCCCACCCCTCTGCCCTGCCCGCCAGTCGCCATGGCGCTCCCGCCCAAAGTATACCAGTTCCTTGTGGGCCTGTTTGCCTCGCTGGGCTCTCTGCTGTACGGCTACGATCTCGGTGTCATCGCCCAGGTCATTGCCTCCAAGGCCTTCATCAGAGAGTTCAACCAGCCCGACGACAATGCCACGGGAGCCGTCGTGTCTGTCTTCACGGGCGGTGCCTTCTTCGGTGCCGCCTTCGCGGGCCCTGCCGGCGACAAGTTCGGTCGCAGAATCACCATCTTGATGGGGGCCTTGGTAAGAATCGCCCAAGCCTGGGGTCCAATATCGCCTCTGCTGACCGCAACCGCTCAATCAGGTCTTCATCCTCGGGGGTTCGCTGCAGACGGGGGCCCAGTCGCTGTCCTACCTCTACGCTGGACGCGTCCTTGCTGGTGCCGGAGTCGGTTTCCTGGTCATGATTGTTCCCCTGTACCAGTCTGAGATGGTCCACCCCAGCATCCGCGGCCGTGTCACGGCTCTCGTGCAGTTCATGCTGGGAATCGGTGCCCTGGCCGCCGCCTGGATCAGTTACGGCGTCGACATAGGCTTCGCAGACGACAACAACGGCCAATGGCGTACATCGCTTGGCATCCAAGTCGTTCCAGCCGTCTTTCTCGCTGCGCTCATCATGGTCTTTCCCGAGTCGCCTAGATGGCTCATCAGCAAAGGCAAGAGTGAAGAGGGCCTTCGCAACCTGGCCAAGCTGCATGCAAACGGCGACGAAACCGACGCCTGGGTCCTGGCAGAGTACGACCAGATCCAAGAGGCCATTAGCTTTGATCGTGAGCACGAGGCTCAGTCGTACCTTGATCTCTTCAAGGACAGGTCGTGCTTCCGCCGTCTGTTCCTCGCCTGTGCCATCCAGGCGTCTACCCAAATGACTGGAGTTTCGGCCATCCAGTACTACTCGATTACAATCTACCACCAGATGGGTATCAGCAGTACAGACGCCCTCAAGTACCAGGCCATCTCGTCGGTTCTCGCGCTTTGCGGCCAAGCCCTCTGCATTGCTTTCATTGATCGCTTGGGACGCCGCTGGACTTTGATCGGTGGCAACCTCGGCAACTGTGTCACTTTCATAATTGCAACCGTCATGCTGGCAGTCTTCCCTCCCGGCTCCACTGGAAATGCCGCTGCCTCATGGGGCTTCATTGCCGTCACCTGGGCATACAATTTCTGCTTTAGCTCCACATGTGGCCCGCTTTCTTGGATCATTCCCGCAGAGATTTTTGACACCAAGACCCGTTCCAGGGGGGTTTCCATTGCGACCATGACGTCTTTTGCATTCAACACCATGATTGGCCAGACCACCAAGCCCGGCATGGAAAACATTGGATGGCGATTTTACCTGCTCTTCGTTGTAAGTATCGTGTGCTGTAACCTAATACGTGTTTGAAATTGACCATCTCGCAGATTTGCAACTTTACCAATGCCATCTTCTTCTACTGCTTCCTGCCCGAGACTGCCAAGCGTCCCCTGGAAGAGATGAACTATCTCTTTACCAACGCCCCGCTCCTCGTACCAGGAATGAACAAGCGCGAATGGGCTCTGGACATCGAGCGTCGGGTCGAGGAAGTCGCTGCTAAGCAAGGATCCATTTCACACACCGAGCATGCGCCGGAGCTGAAGCACTAAGCCCCCAGTACTGAAGTTGGGGTTACCCCAATCCCGCTTATGGCATTCCTATAACGCCCATATAATAGCCAAAAATAGTCACGTATATGACATGTAGTTAAGGCAGCTTTCTCCATATATGTGCTTCTGTTCACCACAAAGACCATGCTAGATGCTGTAATCTTGCAGCCTGCTCCAGAATATCGGGTCAGACGTGAATGCAGTGCAATGCAGTGCACATCTTTTTGCATGCAAGGATGCTTGCTAGTACGCCATCGGTAAAACGAGTCCGGGCCGGGCGATATATACAGCTACTGTGATATTATGTAGCCGAAAGGATAAATCCTTGGAGCCGGCGGAAAAAAACACGGCTGACAAACGTGGAGTTCGGACCGACATACGTATCCAGGATTCTCATCCGGAGAGTCTCTGCGATCCCAGCGACATCAGACGGATGATGCAGGGTATGCGATGGGCTAACGTAGCCCGATGGGCGAGCTGCTGAGCTTGGTGTGGTCACCACCGCGTGACATGTGAGAATCGAGCGATTTCTCTATGCAGCTATCCTCGCAACGTTCGATGGGTGCTCCAGATATTAACTTTGTCGATTGCTGGCTGATGATTCTGTTGTACAGCGGCGATGGGCGATGGGCGAGGGTCGATGCCCAGGTGGTTGGTGATGCAGGTTATCCAGATTGATGCCAAGCCACGGCGGAACAGGGGGCTTCCCCGCATGCCCGCCTATTCCGCATGCGGAAATGCCTCGGAGTCTCCGTCCATCGCTGAAAGCTACCCATCTACTATACACGAGCCTATCTGTATCGCTGCATTCAGCTGCTTCTGGTACCAAGACATTTGATTGGTCTCTCCGCTACGCCAATACCAAGCTTTATGCTTGTGTGTTGTTGACACGACGAGTATGTATACAAGAACCCTCGTTACAGTAATACAAAAAATCAGAAAATACCAGCGCGAGTTGACTGCCAAGTCATGCAGAACTCTTGATGATTAGTTTCATGCCATATTCTAAACTCATTTTCTCGGAAATCTTATTTGAATTGGCATTTTAGTAGGGAATTGTTTCACTGTCATAATCAACAATTGTCCAGAAGAGCACTGTCTTCAAGTCTATGTTAGATTAGAACTGGCGCGTGAGACAACAAACTATGCGCACATTGCTGTGCGTTCATAGCGTTCTTCTGATCACCAAGGATTGTGTGTCGACAGTCGAGTCTCATAGAATGTGATAACTTCATGTATGCGCACAATGCCCAGTGTCTGTTCACGCTGCTAAAAATCGTGACAATGACTCGGCCAGGTTGTTATTCTGCAAGACAAGACTATTTACTTCAACGAAGAAGAAAACAATTGCAATGCAAAACAAGGAAGGCCTCTTTCCTCCGGACATCAGAACTACACAAACAGCCCATTGTTAATATCAAAAACAGAAGTCAACTATGGCGGACCCTTCCCATCAGTCTAACCTGGTCGTAGAGACTCAATATATGACTGTATTCGTCCCACAGAGCCCAACGGCGACAAGCATGGCCAGCTCATCCCATCCGTTGGATCTAGTCACAGTCACTCAATACACGACTGTATATGCGACTGATATCCCGATGATGACAGACATGTCTTCACCTGTTTCTACCTCAGAATCAACATCGGCAGCGACCGGATATTTGTCAGCTAGTCTGAGCAGCAGTATATCAGGGTTTCATTTTCCCTCCACCTTGACATCCTCACTACCTGGAAGCCTTTTGCCGGTCTCTTCTCCGACCGCTATAAGGCCTCTACCGTCTGTTTCCACTGCGCCTGGCACGCGCAAGCCAGAGTCCAACGATACCTTTCCTACTGTCATTCTGGTTTTGCTGATACTGCTAGCAGTTCTGCTCCTCGCCATGGTTGCTCACATGCTTCATTTGCGGTACAAGGGCCAATGTCCAAAATGCTACAGCATGCGCAAGCAGCTCAAGAAATGGAAATCAGGTGAGCTCAAATGTATCACCTCGAACATGGTTAGAGAACGCGAGATGTTGAACACAGCAGCCACAGAGGTGGATGTTGAGAAAGGTGGTGCGCATGAGGAAGAGGCGGAACATGCTGAGGCTATGGAGTCTCAGGCCACCAAGAAGCCATCGCTTTGGCAAAAGGCCAAAAACATCGTCTTGAGCAATACGCGACTGGTTCGCAGCGAGCGGAGGGGTTCCAAGGCAAATGAAGATGATCGTTTTTTCACAGTGTCTGAGGTGGGCTCGAATGGTGGCAATTCCAGGCCTGCGATGCCGGTGTCATCGAGCTCGCGCCAGGTTTATGACGACCCATACAGTAATGATTGGCGTGTATCTCGCGGCTCTCGAGTGTCTGCATCGCCCATGTGCTCGCAACCTAGCCACTCTCAGCCCACCGAGGCCACGGGACCGCGAGTTTTCGCCGACATGTCAGCGACGGACGCACCCACCCTCCGTCCGCCGCTTCGCAGAAACCAGCCAGAGTGCTACACAGCATACGTGACCAGTGATGGTGATGCGGGACATGCTGGGTCCGAGCAGGATCAGTACCAGATGATTGAATGGCGAAAAAGGGGGCGTAAGCCACCGGAACCAGAGGGGACGTGGCGGGAGGTCTAGTCGAATTACCGTCCAAGGCATTTATCTCATCGCTTGATGTAAGGAGTAGTCGTAGTACATGAGCCGGCATTCATCATGCTCTCTCAGGGGGCATTGCCAATGAATTAATAGCCATCGTAATAATAATGTTATATGTTTAGAATCATACCTCAGTCATACGATGCTGCCAAGTGATTATTCCAGTGCACTGCGCGTACCACGGTCTTGCCAGCGTACCTCGGTCTGACAAGGTGCCGCACAAGGCATCGGCGTCTCCAAAGGGGGGCAAGTTCTTTTATATTTATTGATTTTTTTCGGACGAAGAGGAACAATCTTGGAAATGAACAAGCGGGAGCAGGCCAAAGTGGGACAACTTTCGAGGATCTACCGGGGTAAGCGCCGAGTGGAAGAGGAAGCTACGACCACGGGCAAACGGGAAGCCTCGACGGAAGCCGCGCGCTAGGCTGCCATGCATGCCCGCCTCGTGCGGTTCGTGTCCACACACCACCTCTACTACTACTACTACTACTACTATGTACTACATGTACACACACGACCAACTCCATCATGGGCATCGGCAGCTCGATTGGGACGGCTCTGTCTTTCATCAGCCTGCTATGGATACCGGCTACGCTGCTTTGCTGTTTGCCGTGGGTGCAGAAGCGTTAGGGGTCATTGGATACGAACATGGCGTGGGCCGCGCTGACTGCGACAGAGACGCTATACCTCCACAACATTACCTTTTTCCCAGGAAAATGGTTGACGGAGCCTGAAAGAGCTGGCTATCTCAGTACGTTGAACAGGCCCAGGCGGGTGCTGGGCCGCGGATGCAGTCGTGGCTCTGCCCGGCGTACATAGATGCTCACATGCACGCAGAGAATCAAGTCGTCCCCTTCCGCATCGTGACAAGGGACAAACACGAACTGTTTGCTTGGCTTATTGCGCCTCTTGGCGTGTATGCTAAGCATGTCGATGCTTTTACCAAGGAGAAAACAGGCACCAACGTCGAGGACACCGTTGCGTTAAGCTCACTCTGCCACGACTCAGAAGCCAAGCTTCTCATCTATTTCCACGGAAATTCCGCGACCTTGGCACAGGAGCGTCGGACGATTGAGTACCGGTCGTTTTCGGCCGGGGCATCAGAAAAGATTTTTGTCTTGGCCTTTGACTATCGTGGGTTTGGCCTCTCAAAGGGAGAGCCGTCGGAAGCTGGCCTGCTCGACGATGCAGAAGCCGTGGTAGAGTGGGCGATGAAGAAAGCTCAAATACCCCCAGAGCGTATTGTGCTCCTCGGTCACTCGCTAGGCACGGCCGTTGTATCCGGCATCGCTCATCGCTATGCGACTGAAACGGGAATTGAGTTTGCAGGCCTGATTCTGTGCGCGGCCTTTACGCATGCTGGCAACGCGTTCTCATCCTACTCGATTGGTGGCGTGGTGCCCATCCTTGCGCCCGTCCGGGTCTTTCCTAGGCTCCAGCAATGGTTGGCGCAAAGAATGGTTTGCACATGGCGTACCGACAGACGGCTCGCTGAACTGGCGCGTAAGTTCTTTTTGGTCCGGGTGTCGTCAAGAGGGAAAAGGAGGGTTGCGCGTCAACTGCTGAGGCGATTAGATGTTGGACCTTGAAGCCGTGCGATCCGGAACTAACTACAGAATCAGGAACATGCTCGAGGTTTAATTTGGTCCTGGTGCATGCCCAGAGCGACTACACGATGCCGTGGCACGAGACAGAAGCGCTCTTCCAATCAACTCTGCGGGCGGCCAGAGACGCGGGGGCGGATGCGGGCGACGAGAGCGCAAAGGACGTCCAAGTCGTGGATCTGGGCGAGGCCGGCCGGCAGGAAACATGGCAAAGCGGCTCGTACAGGAGGATATCCAAGACGATTGCAAAGCACGGCGGTACGTACTCAGGCTCAGCCTCGTCGTGTATGTACACGTACATGGGTGCAAGCGTACATACGTACATACGTACTAGTACATGCGCGTGTTTCGGCTATTGTTGGGCCGGACAGCCCCACAGCCGTCTGACACGTTCGCGCGACGGTTGTGGGGGTCCCTTCATCTTCTGGCTGCAACGTGTGTTTGAGGCTCGTGGGAGAGCATTTCAGACGGCCTCTGGTGCTGCTGGACGGCGTGCCAGACGGGCCACTGTCCACTGCGCAGACCCTGACCCCACGCGTCGTTGTTCTTTTTTTTTTTTTTTGCCAGGGGCCCGGCCCTGCATCCATGCGGTCATCGCCGGGTGTTCCGGGGCCCGCTAGCTACACGCAGGACTGACGATTTGCCATAGGTCACAATACGTCAATGACCTGGTCACCCGTAGCGCTTGCGATCCTTCAGGTTTTTGGCCTGACGGCTGCTACGGCACGCGAGTAGTGTCATGGCACACGACGACAAGAGAGCGCCAAGCCCCCTGTTGGCTCTGGAACGGCGACAGTGACAGTCAAGGTTCCGCCGCATCGACATGCAAATGGCTTATTGCACGGCTTATGTTGGGTAGGCATGCTGTGCGGCGCTGTACATGTACATACAGGGCAGGGCAGGGCGTGTGTGTGTGGCGTCGTCGGCGAAGAGGTCGACTCGGCCACAACATGGACACCTGGGGAAGAGCCTGGCCCTACACCAAGCGCATAGCGGCTCGTTAGCACGCAGACGCCACAGGTGTCAAGGGCTCGGCGTAATCTGCACTGGGCGTATGCGTCATGGTGCTACTCCACTCCCCCATGACGTCTCCGTGTGTGTGGCTCGTCGAGGCGCGCATACAAAGCGCCTGGCCGGCAACCGACATGTCGCGGTGTTTCATCAGTTACCCACTTTATCACGCCCTCTGGACCTTTGTCTCCTCGCCATTCCACCAAGGTTCCGTCTTTCGCTCTGCCCAATCGTTCCTTTTCTTCTCTGACCACCACCACCACCCCTACTGTTACAAGTGCCCAGCAATATTACACATCGCCCAGAAGACCGGTCGACGGAATCGCCTGGGACAAAGCAAACACTTCACTCAAATCATGCCTGCCATTGTTCACCTGCAACCGCGTCTAATAGGACAGTCTGGCGGAAACGGAGGCGTCACAGGAACTGCCATTGCTCTCATCGTCTGCGTCGGAATCATACCATGCATCATTATCATCTGGGCCGTTTGCTTCCTGTTCTGGGCCTATCCTTACGACCGAAACTGCTGCTGCATGAAGCGAAAGCGTCGCCCAGAGCCAGCCAGCGTGCTGAAGCAGGCGCCGTTGAGCCAGGAAACTCTGTATGAAAAGGAGAACATGGGACTTCCGCAACGACCCTTTTCGGCCCAAGTAAGGAGTGAATCGGGAAGCTCGAGCAACAGTGGGCGTCTGCACAAGGCGCCGAGGCCGGGCAGCGGAATGGATACAAGAGCAAGCGTGCAGAGCGTGGGCAGTGTCAACACGGTGCAGGTTACCCACGAGCCGAAGCCATTTGTGTGAAGGAGCAAGCGCAGCGTAATGTTTAAACATGGCACGGGCACGCGGTTGCTGGACCAAGTTTAGAAGTCAGAAGAAGCACGGATGGAGCGTTGACAGCGCCAGGGGCAGACGATGGTGTGGCCTGGAGCTGAATTTTCCAGGGCGGCACTGGGCAATATGACATTCAGGAGTGTGACTGGAGCATGCATGGTCAGCAAGGCACCCAGTCAGTCCAAGGACCCGGCCCGGATCAGGATGAGGATGAGGATGGATTGGGGCCAGTGGCAGTGTCAACAGCACCAGAGCAGAAGAGGACAAAGATTCGCCGGGCGGTGGCGGAAGCGGCCACGGGAGATGGGAGAGTCAAGAGGGGTGGGACTAACTGTACATAGATACATAGATTAAATATGTAGACATGCAGGCGGGGCATTGGCATACGGGCAGGGCAGGGCAGGGCAGGGCAGAATTTGTTGGTAGGCCAGTGTGCGGGGCATACGACTTGACGGCCGACTATTAGGAAGCAATAGTACGGAGGTGACTGTCAAAAGTTCTTGCTAGCGCCACGCTAAGCCGCTAGCCTCTTAGCCTAACTATTCTTGGCGCCTATACTAATTTTTCAAAGCTAGCGATAGCTTATATACTTATTTTTTTAAGTATTTTTAATTTACTATAGCTCTAACTATAAATATATTAACTTACTTTTTTATTATTTTATTAAAGTTACTTTTTAGTAGTAAATCTATACGTATTATTATAAAAATAATAGATATAACGTGGTTCATGAGCGAGTTAGTCACCTAAGCGAGTTAGTCACTCCCTACTAGCGCGTTAACGTTAACACGTTATTATAGTCTTTTATTATAGTTAATTAACTATTATAATATACTAAATGAATTATTAGAATTACTACTATTACTTATACTATCTATTTTAACTATATAAGTATAGGCGTTATATCTAGTCTACTTGTAACGCCTGCACTACTACTCTTCTTACACCCTCTTTAACGTACTCTTAATATTACTATAACTACTACTTGCTTATTTAGCTAATACTTTTTATATTTTGCCTATAGTAACAGTCTTTTATTTATATATATCGCAGCTTATAGATCTTACGCTTATTTACTATATCTAGAGCCTCTTAAAAAGTAGCTACTTCCTCTCTTATAAGCGTTATCTTATATACTATTTACTAAGCTTCTTTACTTAGCTATATAACCTTTTTATTAAGAGAATTCATAAAAGACCTAAGGTAGTTTCTTACTCTTTATTAAATAAATGTACTTTAAGCCTTAACCTCGCGCGCGTTGCGTAGTGTCTACGCCTACTAGGCGGCTATCTATTATAGTAATTATACAAGTGTCTACACTACTATATTAAGCTTAGATAGCATAGCCTATAGGTTGTGTAGGACTAGACTAGCGCCTCTAAAGCTAGCTTAGATATTCTTCTTCATAATAGACTGCTTAAAAGCAGTCTTAAAGGCTAGTAGGAAGGTCTCTTTGCTAATATAGTAGGTGCGGTTGCGTGCTAAGCCTAAAATAGCGTTGCTATACTTGCGCTTTGATAGCGAGAAGTAGGCAACGTTCAGAGGCTACAATAGGTGAGATAAGTGCGTAGGCATATAGAGAAGCATAATATCCTTCTCCTTACAAAGATTTTAGAAATTAATAAAGTAGTAGCTCTAATAGCTTTTATGAATAAGTAGTTAATACCTACCTATAGTAGAGATCTTGATATAAGTATTAAAGTGCTCTGTCCAGGTAAGACTAGGCTAGTTATTTATTTAGCTATTAAAACTAACTTTAAAACCTAGTTAGTAGGCAAATCCTTAAACTAGACGTTAATAAGCACTTTGCTTATGAAGATAAAAAAGAGTAGTATTTAGTAGCCTAACGCGCCTACGCCTTAAATAATAGTAACCTACTTATAGTTGCCTAGCTATATCTACTTTTCTTTGTATATCTTTCTAATACTATAATTTATAACTATAATAAAATCTTACTTATCATAAAGCTAGTTTTATTAAAGTTATAGATATTATTATCTATAATACCCTATTTCTACCTTATTACTTAAACTAAGTTAAACTAGCGCTAGATAGCTACTAGGTGCTTATAGGTAGCTTACTAGTGATTATAAAAATAGCTTTAGCGTGTATAGAGCTTAGTAGTCTACCTAATAAAGTTATTAACCTTTTTTTACTAATAAGGTTGCTACTTTACTTTTTTAATAGTTTATTAGCTATTACTTAAACCTTAGCCTTTATAAAGGCAAATTCACGCGTAGACTTTTTAAAAATACGTCTAATAATAGCCTTCTCTTCACACAAACTTTTAAGCAGAAATCTTTCATCAAAACTCGTCAATTTTCTATCAGATATAGGGGTAACACGTCGCGAGAAACCGATTTACGCCACCTCTAATGTGTGCAGCCCTCTCGTTGAGGTGCTAGAGGGGGTATTGTCGGTATTCTTGCGACGTGTTCGAAATGCGAAAATCTTCGAGAACGCACAGACCGCCCCTAATGACTAATAGGGAGACTACTAAACGAAACTAAAAACAATTAAAAAC
>NW_007360003.1:176630-181948 GCF_000359705.1 Exserohilum turcica Et28A | reverse complement strand
CACCACAGACACACTTCAAGCACAAACTCGTATTTGTAAATAAAATCTAGTTAGAACGGCCTCGGCCAAAGTCTTACATAGCCTCGAGCTCACTAGACTCTAATGGAACAATAATCATAATAATAGCCTTCTCTTTTAACTTATTTAGTCGCTTTAAATTTAGTTCATAGTCGCGTTAGAGGCCCTTTCTAGCCTGTTAATTAGATATTATACTTTAAAGCACTTTATAGATAAAGGTAACGCGTCTATAGCTTTAAATATATTACAATTAGATATTAAAAAGAGCACGTTAAAGATTAAATTTAGAATAATTTAATTAATAATTATGTTATTAAGATATAACGCGTTGTAGTATCAACGTTAACGCGCTAGTAGGGAGTGACTAACTCGCTTAGGTAACTAACCCGCTTATGAACCACGTTATCACTATATACAATTAACTTAATCTATAGTAGAGCTTACTAGTAAGACTTTAAGCCTAATATATACTTAATTAAGACTTTTCTATAGTACTTTAAAGATACTTTATATATAAGCTACTTTTATAAATAAAAAGAAATATATAATACTACTCTTAATAACATAAGCTATAATAAGTATAAAAAAAAGAAGAGCTGTACTAATATTACTAGTAATCCTAGTATTTATAGCTATAATATCTCATTATCTACCATATAGAAAGTTCTTTAACTAGCTAGTTATAATAAAATAAAGCTAATAAAAAAGCTTAAGTTAATAATAAAAATAAAATAAAAAAGACTTAAGTAGTATTTTACTTATAAAGATTGGATATTTAAAGATTGAAAGAATATTATTTAGTTAAATAAGATTTTCATTCTTCTTAACTACTATTCTAGTAGCTATTATATATAGTAACGCCTAAGTAAAGTTTTGTCAGACTATTAGGGATTTTCTGATCAAGGACCTGTTTGGATCACTGTGATAAAAGACTGTGATAAACTTGATGGTCGAAACTAATTGTATTGATTGCTCTGCGCTCTGTTGTCTGTAGGGGCGCGAGGGCGCGCCCCTTATAAGAGCTATCGCTATTGCTTTTTGTATTAGGTAGGCCGCTAAGTATTAGCCTCGCCTAGGGTTAGGTCTTGGCGATCAGCCCTGATTGGTTGGGATCACAGAATCCTGGTGCTCGAGTCCGCACCCGGATTCTGCCACTTATCTGACACACCCCCTTAGCTTAGAGCTAATTAGGATTACAAGCTAGACTATTAGTTAGTTAGATCGCTAGACGCTTAATTTGATCCTAGATCTCGAGCAGAGCTATTTTTTAGGTTGCTTCTTAAGTCCGGCTTTCTACTAGCCCTAGTTAAGTTAGAAATCGCTGCCACTAGTTTACTAGGAGAGCTTTGGTGAGTCTATCTGCTGTCATTTCTGTCAATTAGGTGTAGGTGACTTTGATCCGTCCGCTAGCGACTTCTTGCCTTAGCTAGTAATAGTGGATATCCACGTGTTAAAGCTTAGTTTAGAGTCTTAATATCTCCTAAGTAACTAGCTAGATAGATTGTTAGTTATCGCACTGGATTTTGATCTAATTTAGTAGGTTAACCTTAAGTTCTTTAATTAGTCTTGATATAAAAATGGCTTCTTTAGCTACTTGTGATAGTGCCAAAAGCTTAGCCTTAGTAGTAGACATAGTAACTATATCTTGCTTGCTAGCTTGCTAGGCGATAAGTCTACTAAATAGCTTAATCGTGTAGCCTTAAGAGCTTTTGCGATCCAGTGTATTGTTAGCAAATAATGCGTTACTAGCCACTTGCATAGAATTGCCCAATCTTAGCTGCAGCGCTAGGAGCTTGGTCTCTTCAAGGTAGAGTAGCACTCGATCCGCAGCCCTCTGGTGTTCCTGGCTGGGATTGGAGAGAAACCTAGCTAGGCGGGACGTTGCAAAGGCAATATCCGGCCTAGTATTGACAGCTGCGTAGAGTAGGGATCCAATCTTGCGTTGATACTTGGTGATTTCTGGTAGAGTAGCTAGCCCGTCTCGTGGCTTTAGCTCAGCACTGCTCATTAGGGTATCGTGCTGGATAGTCTTGTCCTTAGCTAGTCGGCTGATCTTCTTATAGTAGGCCCCTTGGGATAGGTGGATAAGTCGTTTTTCTCGATCTCTCCTTACTTCGATCCCAAGAAACCACTGGATATCGTCCCTACTAGTCATTGAGTAAGTCTTTTTGAGATCTTCTACTAATGTGGTAGCCTAGTGTAGTTAGTGTTGGCCATAGGCTATATTGAAATCATCCACATAGAAGAAGACCAGAGTGCTGTCCTTGATCATACAGCATAGCTTATAGGGTACAGTCTAAAACCTAAGCTTAGTGAGCGTTGCTGTGAAGTCTCGTTGCCATAACGCTGGCGATATCCGCAGCCTATAGAGTGCCTTTTGGAGCTTAAGTATGGTACTTGGCTTCTAATATCCATAGGGCATACGCATGTACACTTCTCTATCAAGTTAGGCGTGCACGAACGCGTTAGTGACATTAAACTGCTTAACTTTAAGATTGTATTTAGCCGCAACAGCTATAAATAGACAAAAGGATCATCTAGCTAGGGTAGCAGCGTAGGTGTCTTAAGAGGTAATATTCCACTGCTAATCGCCCCTAACTACTAGTCGTGCCTTGCACTTAAGAAACTAGTTTTCTTAATTAAATTTGTAGGTACAGACCCACATGCAGTCTAGAATCTAATGTCCACTTGCCTTAACTGCCTTATATAGTACTTCTATCCACGAGTTAGTGATCTTATAGCTGTCTAGATAAGCGCGTTAGGCTTCTTTAAATAGCTCGCCCATTAGATGCTCGTCTAGGTTTGATCTAGCTGTCGGCGGCTTAGGGAGCTGGGATTGATGGATTTTGACTCCTTTGGAGAGCAGCCGTCTAAGCTGCGCCTTGTCTATCGCGCTGCTATTGTGATCTCTAATGCTTCCGGCTTCGGTTCCGGCCATAAAAGCTGCGGCCCATGGGACTGTTTTAGACGATTGGATTTCTGGAGTAGTTTCTGCCGTTCCACTCATGAGCTGAGCCAGTAACGCCACTGGTGGTGGAGTGGCTGGCGGCGTTGGATAGTGCTCCTGAATTTTCCTTCCCATGTAGTAGCCTGGTGGATCTTCTGTTTCGTCAATCTCTTTTGTCGTATTAATGGTGTCGTCTTCATGAAACGACTCCGTCCCAGTGTCCGGGATCGGCGGTGGGAGCTCGATAGTCCTGACGTATGCTGCAATCTCTGATAGAGTGCTGTGCATGAGACTATCCATTAGGTCTTTGACTTTGCTATTAAATATTGTATTTTCGTCGAAGATCACATCTCTAGTGCTAATAACTTTAGCTAGTGATAGGATCCAGATTCGATAGATCGTCGACGCCTGATAGCCGACTAGATAGCCGATCCAGGCTTTGGGATCAAGCCTCTGGAGTCTTGATTTGCCGCGGTGAGTATCGTTAGTTATAGCAAACGCCTTGCACCTATATACTTTAAGATAAGCTAATCTAGGCTTCTTAGGCGTTATTATCCCATTAGTCTAGGATACGTGGGTGAAGAAGACTTTATAGGGTGTCTTCCACTAGTTGACGTAGTTCAGCGTTCGATTGTATAGATATACTGCAGCTCGCGTGACTTCTAGCCAGAGTTTCTATAGTAGATTTGCGTCTAGCCGCATTGCGCGCGCCTTGTCCTTATTTACACCCCCTAAGCGTTTAACGCCACCGTTTTATGCTTAAGTGTCAGGCGCTAAAGGCTTAACAGCAATACCCCTAGCTTAGAGCCAGCGCATCACTTTAGGCTTGACAGTCGCGATCTTATTATCTATTTCGACGACCTTAGGCGTGATATTGTATTAATTCTTGAGAAAAGTAAGGAAGTTAGTGAGTATTTTAATAATTAATCTAGCTGTTTAATTGTTAATAAGATAGAAATCCTATTGCAGCCGTGAGTATTTGTCTATAATTAATAGCTGTGATAACTCCTTGTTGTAGGACTGCTTCTTATAGCTGTGGAAATTGATTGTTATCCTCTCACTAGGCTTCTAATTATGTGTCTAAGGAGCGCGACTGATCTATTAGCAGATTTTTGCTCTCCCACATGAGTTGCACTCCACTATTGTAATACCCATAATCCTCACCCCCTTAGCTTGCTGCACTAGATGCTTAATCGCTGCCGGGCCTAGATGGCCTAGGCGCTTGTGCTAGAGTATTGCAGTTGCTTGCTAGGGTAGTTTCTTAGTCTTTGAGGTGTGTTTGTGGGTGTGGAGTGCTTAGTGATTAGGTTAGGCACAGAATCTAGGTGTGTGGTCGAGCACCTACTGGCCAAAACGCTCTGAGAGCTCGCAGATAGTCGTCCCGTCGAGTCTTTTAAGTGCCGTAGGCTCTGATTTAGTGTCCTACTATATTCCTATTTGCTAGAGTTTCTGGAAAGAGACGAGGTTGCATAGCAGATCTAGGCATATTGCTACATAATTAAGTACTAGCTTCTTAGGTCTCTGTTTGTGTATAAGGTGGAGGATTATCGTGCCATATCCTATGATCCATATCCAACTATTGCCTGCCTAGATAAGGTCTCCTTGCACTAGTGGCTAATAGTTATAGATGTTGTCTAGATTATTTATAATGTGACACGTTGAGCTAGAGTCTAGGATAAACAAGTAACGTAGTAGGTATTTAGATAAGCTTGTAGCTGCAAAGGCAGCGTCAATCTTAGATATCTGTCGTCCATTTAGTCACTGATCGTCCTCTAATGGTGTTAGAGTTTGGGATTGCTTAATATTTAGAGTCTTTGTTACCCTTAGCCGGCTTCTAGCTCTTAGGAGACTCTGAAAATCTAGATCATGATCTAATCTTAGCTCCACTAATTTTTGGATAGCGTGATTTAGTCTCCACTATTTAGGTGCGTCTTCTAGGTTTAGATAGAAGCACTAGTTAAGAGAGTGTCTTATGTCACAAGCTAGACAGAGAGAAATTTTACGAGCCCCGGCGCTTTCTAGTAATAGGCTAGTGCTACTTAGTTTACTCGGCGTGGCCCCGGCGCTTCCTGGAGATCTTGATCCAAGTCTAGTGCTACTCAGTTTACCACTTGCGGCCCCGGCGCTTCCTAGTGATCGGCCAGTGCTACTCGGTTTACCACGTTTAGAATATTTTGTGCTACTCCTATTGATGGCCTGTTAGGCGTCCCCATCAGCCTATTTATTTATTGTTCCATTAGAGTCTAGTGAGCTCGAGGCTATGTAAGACTTTGGCCGAGGCCGTTCTAACTAGATTTATTTACAAATACGAGTTTGTGCTTGAAGTGTGTCTGTGGTGCTTCGGCCTTTGTCT
>NW_007360003.1:174342-176324 GCF_000359705.1 Exserohilum turcica Et28A | reverse complement strand
AGACCAGAAAACTGTTATAGCGTTTTTGAATTTTGTGCCACAGTAGGCAAAGACTGTCCTGGCGGTTGGATATGGTGCCACAGCGGGATCAGGCTGTCTCGGCGTTTAGATATAGGATTTTTGATTTTTGTTGTTTTATTTGGTGTTTTTAATTGTTTTTAGTTTCGTTTAGTAGTCTCCCTATTAGTCATTGGGGCGGTCTGTGCGTTCTCGAAGATTTTCGCATTTCGAACACGTCGCAAGAATACCGACAATACCCCCTCTAGCACCTCAACGAGAGGGCTGCACACATTAGAGGTGGCGTAAATCGGTTTCTCGCGACGTGTTACCCCTATATCTGATAGAAAATTGACGAGTTTTGATGAAAGATTTCTGCTTAAAAGTTGGTGTGTGTGTCCCCATCAGCCTAGGAGTCTTGATTAGTCACGAAATACGATAAGTCTTCTACTATAAAGGCTGCCTTCTGGCTTTTATAATTAATTAGATAGCTTATCATTATATAATCTCTAAAACTGCTTATCATTTTTCTTCTAGTTATCTCTTTAAGATTTTCACTAGTTGCTTAGAATATTGTGGCCTACATAGGGGCAATCTTGTATACTGCAGACTGGAAGTCTGCAGATAAAGTTTTGAATTAGGTAGTCTCAGGTACATTAAGTCGCTCTGCTTCTGTTGCAGCTAGATCGTACTTACTAAGCTAGAGATCCCATGTATTCACTAATCGCGGAGGTTTCAGTGCGTTGTGATATCGCTAACGTGCCTGTTTTTGCTCATAGCCAGGCGTTACGCCTACTGCTCCTTAGAGATTCTTAATCCACTCCTTAATCAACAGATTTAGTAAGCAGCATGTGCGCTATAGGTGCAGAGCTACTGTAGATTAGATAAAGGTCACAATCTATTAACAGTTAGTAGTTTCTGTTTTGTATGTTGAGAGCTGCAGCTTGTATCTCTCCATCTAGAGCTTGTAGATCTCAAAATCGTCCTTGTAGGCACGTTGTCCTAACGAGGATAGATTAGATAGTCTAGCTAGCATTATGCCTGCTCCAAGAGTGGAGGTTAGAGTGTACTTAGATACGTCTAGTAGTTCTAGTGGACTTGGCTCTCTAGTTAGAGTAGCTGTCGCGTCTAGATCAACCTAATCCCATGTATTGTATGCTATGCAGCGCGCTTGCAGCTAGTTGTACCACGTGCGATAGTCGTTCTCGTTGCGTAGGACGACTGTCGCGTTGATTAGAGTAGATTGGCTGCTCATCTTAGTTGGATTAGTTAATTTGGTGATTAATTAGTAAAGGCAGTGAGACTCTTAATTGTTAGACTATTAGGGATTTTTTAATTAAGGACCTGTTTAGATTACTGTAATAAAAGACTGTAATAAACTTAATAGTCAAAACTAATTGTATTAATTGCTCTACGCTCTATTGTCTGTAGGGGCGCGAGGGCGCGCCTCTTATAAGAGCTATCGCTATTGCTTTTTGTATTAGGTAGGCCGCTAAGTATCAGCCTCGCCTAGGGTTAGGTCTTGGCGATCAGCCCTGATTGGTTAGGATCACAGAATCCTGGTGCTCGAGTCCGCACCCGGATTCTGCCACTTATCTGACAAGTTTTGTAAGGGGCTGCGCTCTAGGGGAGCAATCGCGAGGTATACAAGAGGTTGTATTCGATAGAGAGCTATAGAGTCTACTTGCGTGGTGTTTATTTACTTGTCGGAGAAAGGTTGCACCGAGTGTCTGAGCGCGTCGTCTGGGCGCCGCTCAGGCCTCGCACAGATGCCGGGTTGCAGAGTAAGACCTGGCGTCTGCTGCTTGACCGAGATTCTATCGAGGAGCTATCCAAAGGGCGTTCAGCCCGTTACAATACCCCCCTCCTTAGGGTGGTACTGCGTCGCCTCTTCGAAACCCTCTAGGAGGCGGCCTCGCTGTCTCGCGCAGCCTCCGTGAATGCTTCCCATCAGTCCACTGCCTCAACGTCCTCTAGTAGTTCTG
>NW_007360003.1:167929-174322 GCF_000359705.1 Exserohilum turcica Et28A | reverse complement strand
AGCGCGTCGTCTGGGCGCCGCTCAGGCCTCGCACAGATGCCGGGTTGCAGAGTAAGACCTGGCGTCTGCTGCTTGACCGAGATTCTATCGAGGAGCTATCCAAAGGGCGTTCAGCCCGTTACAATACCCCCCTCCTTAGGGTGGTACTGCGTCGCCTCTTCGAAACCCCTCTAGGAGGCGGCCCTCGCTGTCTCGCGCAGCCTCCGTGAATGCTTCCCATCAGTCCACTGCCTCAACGTCCTCTAGTAGTTCTGCTAGTTCGAGCGTCGTTCGGTGGAAACCTTTCCACTTCACCTCGTAGTATAGCTTATGCCCTCTCCCACGACGGCGTACCTCCTCTGCTACAATTTCTTCTACTTCCCATTCATCTTCTCTATCTACCTACAGTGGCTGTGGCTAATAGTCGTCCTAAACCTAGTTTAGGAGCGGATCGTTGCTAGCAAGTTTCAACCTATTGACATGGAAAACAGGGTGTGGGCCTAGGGGCGTGTCTAGTTGGACTGAGTGGCTATTGATTACCTTAACCACTATGTACTTAGCGTTCTTCCAGTCAAGCTTCTTAGAGCTTCGCCCTGTGCTGTACTGCTGATCGAGCTTCAGCCATACCTTGTCGCCTACTTGGTAGCTCTGCGCTTCTCTCCGAGTCTTGTTCGCCTGTCTCTCTTATTCTTGTTGAGCAACTGCTATGCCTGCTTAGGCTAGTTCTACGGCTTGTTGTAGCTTAACTGCGATCTCTGCTGCCTTCTGCTCATCTAAAAGCTATTTAGCTAGTTTCCGCTGTTGCCTTTTATTGTCTAGCTCTAGCTATAGCGGTTCTACTTTGTGCCTATGCTATAAGAAGAATGGTGACATTCTAGTTAACGTTGCGTTTCTACTATTGATCGCGATCTAGGCCATTAGGCAGAGCTGTGCCTAGTCATTCTAAGCCTAGTTCGTGAACGTTCGGATGTAGGTCTCCTAGACGCTGTTTATCCTTTCTATTGCACTGTCCGTCTGTGGGTGGTAGGCTGTCGACAGTCTTCGTTTGATCTTTAGAAGCTTGCATAGTCTTGTCCATAGTGCACTCACAAACTAGCTGCCTCTATTAGAGGTAATAGCGTCTGGTAGCTAGTGATATGCGACTACACGTTTGATGAACTTTCGAACAACGGTTTCTGTCTTTGTATCTAGGAGCAGTACGAAAATCGCACTCTTACTAAGCTGATTAGTGATTACCATCAAGCTAGTCATGCCCTTACTCTCTAGTAGCCCTTCAACGAAATCCATAGAGATCTCCTTCTAGATCTAGGTGGGTATTAGCAGTGGTTTTAGAAGGCCTTGCGTGCCCTCTCTCCAGGACTTGCTCCGTCCACAAGCGTCGCAGTTTCTAACATATCTCTGGATCGAGTTAGTCATGCCTGGCTAGAAGTAGTCCCTTGCGAGTATCTTGTACGTTAGCTCGCGTCCTAGGTGGCCAGTGACTAATAAGTCGTGTGCGCCGCTAATAATTGCCGTTCGCAATTTGTCGTTGTCTAGCACCCACTTACGCCCTTAGTAAAACAGGACTTCGCTGTCTGCTAAGCAGTCTTTGATTAAGCACTTTAGGCCTAAGTTCGCAGGGAAACGTTGTTCTTGGTCCTCTACAGCCTTCTTCGCTCCCTAGTAGACCTAATCCTTCGCTGTCGCTTCTTGCTAGAGCTTCTCTAACTCGTTCTGCTCTAACGCTTCTTCGTCTAGTTCTCTAGGAGGTAGTTGGCCTAGTTCTTCTTTAGCTAGGGCAATAGCCTCTTCTTCCCGCCGTTGGCTTCGTGTTTTCGTGGCTATTACTAAAATAGCTTCTTCTAGTTCCTCTTTTAGTTCTTCTTTTGCTATCTCCTAATAGGAGTTTGTTAGCTTAAATATTTGCACGAAACGCTTCTGCAAGCGCTCGTCTTCTGCCCCTGCAGGCAGGTCTTGTTCTCTTCTTAAGAGCGCGTTGGCTCTTACATTCTGCTTGCCTGGCCGATACAGCAGCTCTAGGTTGTACCTACCAAGTAGAAGTGACTATCTTACCTAGCGCTTGTTCAGCATGCGAGGTTTTATAAAGTACTCTAAGTTCTTGTGATCTATAATCACCTTAAACTTCTTAACTAAACGCAGCTTAGAATCCTATTCCTTAAGGCATCGTACTACTGCGAGCAACTCCTTATTGTGGATCTTGTAGTTACACTCGTGCGCGCTATTCTTCCGCAAGAAGAACGCGCAAGGCCGTAAGACTCCATCATCGTCGTACTGTGATAGCACCCCGCCCACCGCGTAGCCGCTCGAATCGCACTCGAGCACTGTCTCCCGATCTGGGTCGAACGCCGCCAGCGTGGGCTCTATAACGAAGATCTCCTTTAGCTTCTTAAAGGCTAACTACTCTTTAGATCTCTATTAAAAGGGAATATTACCTATAAGCCTAGTAAGGGGTGCGGCTAGCTGCGCGAAGTTCTTTATAAACCTTTAGTAGAAGTTCGCGAACCCTACGAACGATCTTACTCCCTTTACTATCTTTAGTGCCTCCCACTTGCGGATTGCGGCTACCTTGGCTAGATCCATGCTTATCCCTTTACCTGCTTTGATAATGAACCTAAGGTACTTAGTTATCTTAACTTTAAACTCGCACTTCTTAATGTCTACCTATAGCCCTGCGGCTTACAGCTTGCTAAGCACTTTTCGGACGTGCTCTCGGTGCTGGCGCAGATCGCCATCAGTGTAGATTAGTACGTCGTCCAGGTATGCTAAGCAGAAGTCATCTAGGTGTTCTCTTAAGGTCTAGTTAATGTATTGTTGAAAAGTACTTAGGGAGTTCGCTATGCTAAAGGGGGTAACTAGCCACTTAAACAGTCTAAATCTTGTTTAGAAGGCTGTCTTCTACTTATCGCCTAGTGCGACATGAATCTTGTAGAAGGCTGCGATAACGTCTAACTTTGTGAACTATTTAGCCTTGCTTAAGCTGTTAAGTGTCTCTTAGATGAGGGGTAGCGGGTACTAGTCCTTCTTAGTAATTGCGTTTAGAGCTCAATAATTGATGCACAGTTGGAGCCCTCCTCTAGGTTTCTTGGCGAATAATACTAGCGCTGCGGCTGGCGAGCTGCTTACGCAGATAAATCCCTTTTTAAGAAGCGATGTAAGTTCCTTTCTAAGGACTAGGAGCTCTCCGCGCGACATGCTATAGAGGGGTCCCTATAGTAGCTGAGCATCCTTTGGCTCTAGCTTAATCTTGTGGTCCACCCCTGGCCCTTAGTGCAGTAGAAGCTTCTCTGCTTGCTTCAGGTTAAAGAGCTCATAGAACTCCTAGTACTGTGTTAGTAGCAGCGCTCGTACATCTACGGGCTTCTTTAGTTATAGCGCCTTGTCGATGTCTATAATTAACGCAGCAAAGATCTAAACGCTATTTAGAGCGTTCTTATGCCTACGAACTAAGGCCGCAAACGCTATAGCGTTAACTTAGCTAACTCCTCCTTGTAGGCGTTCTTTAGTTAACCTCACTTAAATGCCCTTTAAGTGGATAAAAATACTCTTCTTAGTAGGAGATACTAATACGTCCTAGTAGTCTATCCATCCCCTGCTAAGGTACACGTCTTTACTAGAGGACAAGTCTATCACGTATGCATAAGCAGTCTCTTCGTACCCATACATCTTGAACGAGAATTAGGCAACCTTGCTAATCTCTAATAGCTTACTATTTACTCCCTTAATTATCCAAGAGGGGATCTAAAAGCGCTCTAGACGGTGGTAGTAAGCGAATCTCTTGCTAATTAGTGCATAGCATAGGCATCTGCAGTTAATAAGCGCGACAGCGTTTACTACATTATTCACAATAAGATCTACAGTAATTGGTGGAGGACGTATATGCTTCTGCTAAAACTAATTCCATTCGCTACGTATCTGCCAATCCATCTTTAGAGGCTCTAGACCAAGACTCTAGTCTAGAGCTACTCTTTTTCCAACTCGCTACTCGGCACCTAATTAACTTCCTCCTGCGGCTTATGTCCAACGTTGCTTAGCGCGGGCCTTGCCTTCTTGACCTAGGTGGCGTTTTGACAGTATTTCGCGATATGACCTAGCTCTCCGCAGCGATAGCAGTTAGGCGGAGGTCGTCGTAGCTTGCCTCTAGCTTCTCGCGCCTAATTAACCTTCAAAGGCTCCTAGTCTATAACGTCCAGACTAGCTTCGTGTTAAGCGGTTGTCATAGTAGGGCGATCTACCACCTAAGAGCTCGTTGCGCGCAGTTTAACGAGACCTACCTAGTAGAGGTTGTCGGACGTTCTTACTGCCTTATTGACTAGCTGCTCGTACGATAGATTCTCATCAATCGTAGCAAGAGCCTCCTGCAGCTTAGTGTGAAGGCCCTTTAAGAACATACTCTTCTTAGCTGCTTCGCTAAACTGCTCGCCTGACTGAATCTTAAGACGGTTAAACTCCATGTGATAGTCTCTTACTAAGAGCTTGCCTTGTTTAAGAGTTAAAAGGCGATTAAGTGCTTTGGACTTCTAGTGTGGGTCGTTAAACTGCTGGTACATAAAGCTCCAGAGGTCTTCAATGTGGCGTTTACTCTGGTTCTGTATTGCCTAGGGTAGAAGTACATCCGCTGCCTTGCCCGTACACCTACTAACCACGTACTCAATCTGAGCGAGGCTCGAAGTTCCTTTGTACTTGTGCTAGAGCTTAGCTTAAGTCTTGTATTTAAACGCTACGTACTTCGTTTGATCTCTATTAAATAGTTCTAGGTGCGGGAACTTGTTCCTGCGCGCAGCTGGCTTGGCGATTGCGGCTGCTGCTAGGGGAGGCGTGAAGGCTCTATGGGACGACTCTGAACGCCCCTCAGCTTGGTTACGCTCGAGTGCCACGAGCCGTTCCGTTAGCACCTAGTTCTGGGCTGTTAACCGATTTATTAGCTCCATCATCTAGGCCATGGCATCCTAGTTGGCCTTCGGCGAGCCTCCTTGCCTTGGTGAGCCCTTTCCTCCCACAACGGCCGATCGTTTGGCGACCGCTTTAATCGTTGGCCTAATTGCTGCCTTCTTCCATCCGTCCTCTCTAAGCATTTGTGTAATTTCGCGCAGGATCTCTTTATCTAATACTCCTGCCTAGTTCTTAGTAGCAGCGTACGCCGCCAGATCTTCTACATTCAAGTTTAGAACGTTAATCTCTATTGCCTAATTCGTTTTAGACGTCTTGTTCTTTGCCTGCTAATATGCAGGGCTTCTAGTCGCTCTTCGATCCGCTCGCGCAGTCCTAGACTGCGGCCTACTCCTCGTTGGTGAGGACTAGTAGGGCTTACCCTTAGCTGTCCTTGTTTCTAGCTAGAATCTAAACAGCGTTCTGTCGCTGTTGTGTCGCGTCCCTAGGAAGACTCGCGTCTTGCCGTCTCGCTCGTGGGATCTCGTCTCCTATTAAGAGTAATCGCACGGCCTGCACCTCGTCTGATAGAGGATCGACAGGACTTCTTACTACAACGTCCGCTTCTAGCTAACTATACACTAGGCCTAAGTGGCCTTTAGGTAGTTTATTACGCGACGTTGTGCCTACGGCTTAGCTTTCTAAGACACAATAGGACTTCCTAGACAGGTCTTGGGCGACTAATTCGCCTACTATCTCTCACGGCTGAACTTCCTGCGAAGCTCTGCCCTAGGTGTACTGTCTTGCGACAGTCTACCTTCTCGCTGCACTAAAGGCCTTTCGTACCTATTGCAGCACTAACTTTGTATTACTAGCTTACACTAACAACACGCTCTAAAACTTAGTTAGAAAATAGTCTGCCTAAGGCTTATGTCTAATTAGGATTAAATACAAAATATAAGGGGCTGCGCTCTAAGAGAGCAATCGCGAGGTATACAAGAGGTTGTATTTAATAGAGAGCTATAGAGTCTACTTGCGTGGTGTTTATTTACTTGTCGGAGAAAGGTTGCACCAAGTGTCTGAGCGCGTCGTCTGGGCGCCGCTCAGGCCTCGCACAGATGCCGGGTTGCAGAGTAAGACCTGGCGTCTGCTGCTTGACCGAGATTCCATCGAGGAGCTATCCAAAGGGCGTTCAGCCCGTTACAAGTCTTTCTTCTTACTTAAGCTTATTTATATGTAACTAACTACGTTATTTAGTTACGTAACTAAAGTTATGTAATTTACTACTATATAACCTATAGGTTATACCTCTCTAGCGTAGCCCTTTATAATACTCCCCTTCTTTACCTTATCTAATATCACGTGCGTATTTCTTAGTCTTCTTTTCCTTTCTCTTTGTCTATTTACTATTATATGTTTAGCGTTTTGTATAGTTAAGGTTGTAAGAGGCTACGCCTAAAGTGTGTGTGTGATCGAGTATATCTATACTGTAAGGGGCTGCGCTCTAGGGAGCAATTGCGAGGTATACAAGAGGTTGTATTCGATAAG
>NW_007360003.1:150175-167909 GCF_000359705.1 Exserohilum turcica Et28A | reverse complement strand
TGCTGCTTGACCGAGATTCCATCGAGGAGCTATCCAAAGGGCGTTCAGCCCGTTACAAGTTTTTACTAAAAGTATTATTTAAAAGTAGTAAAAGAGGTACTCTAAATTTATATTTTAAGGCTACTTTATATATAACTATAAAAGTTTTGACTATATTTAAAAGCCTAAGACTATATAAAAGAAAAAAACGCTACTTTCTAAGTTAAAAAGTTAGATAAAGCTTTAAAGCCTTATATGAAAGAGGTATAGAAGCTTATAATAAGTATAAAAAGGCTTAAATTATATAATAAGCTTAGTAAAGTTTTATAATAAAGACAAATAAAAAAGATAAGTAAGCTAGCTTATGAAAGTAGTTATAGTAGTATTGATTAGTAGTATTACTAAACTTAAGTTTTTATCTTAAAGCTAATTCTTTTCATAAAAAAGTACTAAAAAGAGAAACTATATATTTTTATTTAAAAAAATAAAGTACTTTTATATACTTACTACGCTTGAAGAACTATATACTAAAACGCTAAGGTAAAGTAGCTTTTATAGCTAAGTAATTTACTTAATTTTCATACTATTAAAGTAGCTTAGCTATAGCTAAAAAGAAAAATAATATAAAAAAGTATATTAAGAAGTTAAATAAAAGAAATAACAGTATAGTAATAGTACTAGAATAAGCAACTTTAATACTAAATTTAAGCTTAGATAGAGCGTATTTTATTTTATATTTAAGAAATTATCAAACTTAAAGGTGGTAATAAGTATAAAAAGAGGTAGTGGGACTAATCTATATAGCTTTAGCCCTATTTTTGGCGGTAATTAATGCACCCCTGTTAGCAAGAACTTTTGACAGTCACCTCCGTAGATAGTACCCAATACTAGTATATATGGTCGAGAAGGATGAGGCTTGTGCCTGTTGTGGTTGTGCCCATGTGACGCAGAGAACATATTGGATGTGATTGGTGGGCGGGAGTGTTGAGGCTCAAGTTGACTGATTGCGGCTACGGTGGTTGTGGTTGTGGATGTGGTGGTGGTAGGGTAGGGTAGGGTAGGGTGTGATAGGATAGGGTGTGATAGGATAGGATAGGATAGGGCCAGGGTAGTGGTAGGGAGGGCACGTCATTACATCAGTTGGGCGTGGGGTGTCTCTGGCGACACATGACCGCCCCTCGTCGTGAATGTCGACAAACTTTTTTTTTTTTTGCTGGAGATTTCTACTTGACCATGGCCCATACATAGAATCCTCAGACAGATCCACACGCATCCCAGCGCAGGCAGCACCGCTCGAGTGCAGGCGGGCTGATTATTCGCCCGACCGGAGGAGCCAGGCGCGGGCTTTGTTTATCTCCGCGTCGCAGTCGCGCTGTCCGCCACGCCGAACTCGTCCAGAGGCACACTACAATACGTCAGCTCACCATCTTGTCGCAGGCAGTGCCTCAGGGCGCTCTGCGACACGACAAATACCGCCACCATTCCGCGCGCATTCTTCGGCACGCGCTCGCGCATGTTCGCCTCGACAGGGCCCTTGACGGCATTCACGCTGCGCCTGCGCCTGCTCCACGCCCACCTGGCCCGCCCCAGCGCCCGCAGCATCGTCCACAAAGGCGTCGGCTTCGGCGGCGCCAGCTACATCAGCCTGAGCCTCAGCACCCCCATCCGCATCGACACCAAGGCAAACTCGACCATGGCGGCCCCGGAGCACCACGAGGACGGCCAGGGCGGCCAGCAGAGGGTGCTGGCCAGCCAACGGGCCGCCGACCAGGGCGAGGCGCAGGGCCGCTTCTCCAAATGGTTTCCCTTGTCGGCCAGGCAGGGCTTCGACCAGTGGTGGGCCGGACTGTCGCCCATGGCCACGGAGCACCGCGTCCTCTCGTTTGTGCCCCATCTGCAGAGCCCGCCGACACACTCGCAGACGGGCACCGACGGCCATGGGCCGCCCAGGCAGGCCGAAGACCATGTCACGACCAGCTCGGCCAGCGACCCGTACGGGCCGCGCCGATGGAACTCGCAGATGGTGCCGCTCAGCGGCAAGGACCGCGCGCTCAACGAGTTCTCGGTGGAGCGCGTGGGGGAGGAGGTGGAGAACAATCTGGTCATGCTGCATGGCTACGGCGCGGGGCTGGGCTTCTTCTACCGCAACTTTGAGGCGATATCGCGCGCCGAGGGATGGAAGGTGTTTGCCCTCGATCTCCTCGGCATGGGCCGCAGCAGCCGCCCGCCGTTCAAGATCCACGCAAAGGACAAGGAGGGCAGGATTGCAGAGGCCGAGTCGTGGTTTGTCGATGCGCTCGAGGAGTGGAGGATCAAGAGAGGCCTGGAGCGCTTCACGCTGCTGGGCCACAGTCTCGGGGGCTACCTCGCGGTGGCGTACGCGCTCAAGTATCCCGGCCACCTCAACAAGCTGATTCTGGCTTCGCCCGTCGGTATACCCGAGGACCCCTACGCCGTCGACGACGACATGCCCGGCCCACACGACTCGACCATGGCCAATGAGTTTACCCAGGACGCGGCCTCGGCCAACAACAGCGGTGTGCAGGCGTCGACAGCAGACAAGAACAACTTTCTGAACCAGCAAAAAGAAACGGGTATGTTTGGGTTTGTGGCAGCCGGTGGTGGGCTTGCATGTGTGCATGTATGGAAACGCTGACGTTGAGCATCAGACCGTGCAAAGGATGCCAAGCAGCCGCCAAGACGACGACTGCCGTGGTGGCTGTATTCGCTGTGGGAGGCCAATCTGATCTCGCCCTTTACCTTTGTGCGCTGGTCCGGGCCGCTGGGACCGCGGCTTGTGTCGGGGTGGACGTCGCGGCGCTTCTCCCATCTCCCAGAGGAAGAGGCGCAGGCGCTGCACGACTACAGCTATGCACTGTTCCGACAGCGTGGCAGTTCGGAGTATGCACTCGGCTATCTGCTGGCACCGGGTGCATTCGCGCGCAGCCCGCTGATTCGGAGGATACAGGGCGTGGGGCGGCAGTGGATACAGGCACATGATGCCGCCACGGTCGACGCCGACGGTGCACCCAAGCAGTCGCAGGCGGCGGCGCAGCGCGAGAAGGGGTTCCCCGTCGTCTTCATGTACGGCGAGAACGACTGGATGGACGTTGCGGGAGGGTTTGCTGCCGAGGAGAAGATGAAGCAGGAGCGCGAACGCATCCTGGCGACCGCATCGGCCGAAGAGCGGCAGCAGGACGGCGGGGTTGCCAAGGTGGTGATTATCAACAAGGCCGGGCACCATGTGTACCTGGATGGGTGGGAGCAGTTCAACCGCGTCATGCTGGAGGAGATGGACGAGGTTAGGCGGCGCGAGCAGGGCCGAAGGCTGGCGTAGGCGTAGAGTTGCATGGCGTTGGGCGTTGGCGAGGACTCAAGGCGAGGCGCGCCGCCGACGGTGTGTGTAAATGTCCAATTGACTTGTTCAAGGCGCCGTTGACTTGGCGACATCATCTTCTCACATGAGGCCCTGCATGGCTGGCGGCCCGTCGAGGGGTGCAAGTGCAGCTGGATGGATGCTAGAGAGATGCTAGCGCCATGGGCCGCGGACGTGTCCATGGGCTGTGGGCGATGCACATGCATTCACGGCTTAGTCGTGGTGGGGTAAAAGCGACGAGACATGCCAGCACTCGCCCGCCCTCACCGCCACCGCTTTGGTGCTCGTCCTGGCAAAGTCGCTGGGTAAGCCCGCTCGCTCTCGTGCTGCCACACTATTGCCTGCACGCTGCACGCTGCATGCACATACTCACTCCATACATAGACGTGCACCGCCATGCAATAGCACATGACGGCCTGCTGCTGGCGCCCTTCACATGTCATCACCCGCCGCCGCCGCCGCCGTCAGACACGACCACGACCACGACCCGCACATACAAGTTGCGCCGCCATTCCGCGCCCCCTCGCCCCCCGACCCCCCCGAAGCCAATCTGCCAGCCCGCCAGCCAACATGACGCAGACGCTGGACCAGATGGTCAAGGGCGCGCCGCCGCCAGACACCACGGCCACGACGCTCGCCGACAGCATCGACGGCGACGGCGACGGCGACGGTGACCGCGACCCGCCGTCATACTCGGCCTCGATGCTCGCACACGCCCCCCTCGATGCCCACGACGGCCTGCCCACGACGGCCACCACCACGACGGCCACCACCACCGCCACGGCCACCACCATGGGCAAGCCCCCGCGCCCGCCCGCCATGGCAGACCCCACGGCCCTGCTGCCCTCGTCGCCCCCGCAAATCTACCTCAACCTGCTCATCCTCGAGGCCAGCCTGCGCAGCCAGTACCTCACCCTGCGCGCGCGCCGCCGCCAGAACACGTTTGTCCTCAGCCTGCTGGCCGTGTGGATCGGCTTCTGCTTCTACCTGCTGTGGCTGCGCCCGCGCGACGACGGCAAGGGCATTGGCGGCTCGCAGTACTGGCTGCTCGACATGCTGCAAAAGGTCGGCTTCATCACGGGCGTCGTCACCGCCCTCCTCTTCTGGGCCACGGGCCAGTGGGAGCGCGGCGTGCGCTGGCCCAGGCGCTGGATCGGCGTCGCCAACCGCGGCCTGAGGGGCATGAATGCAAAGATTGTCGTCATCCGAGGGCCGTGGTGGAGGGAGATTGTCGAGTGGGCCCGTTTTGTCGTGCCCTTTTCCGGCGGCCTCTGGGGCGGCGAGACGGGCGGCAGCTCGTACCACTTCATCAACGTCGCCCACGAGAACAAGCATGCCCTCGACGGCGGCCGCCCCCGCCACCGCATCGTCGAGGACGGCAAGGAGTATGCCGAGGAAGACATTGCCCCGGGCGGCGACTACATCAAGCTGCTGCTGCTGCCCAAGCCCTTTACCCCCGACTTTCGCCACGACTGGGAGGTGTACCGCAACGAGTACTGGGCCACCGAGAACGAGCGCCGCGCAGAGCTGCGCAAGCGCGTGCGTGCCCGCCAGCGCGACATTGCCCGCGAAGAAGGCGGATGGCTGTGGTGGACCGGCTGGCGCGGCTGGAAGCGCGCCCGTGGCCTCAGTGGCCGTGGTGCAGACGTGGAGAAGAGTGGCCATCACCACGCGCACAACCGCACCCTCTCCCACACGCCCTCGCGCAAACGCCGCCCCAGCACCCTGCAGCCCGGCCGCGGGCGTGAGCGCTCCCATTCCCGCAGCAGTTCGCGCAGCCTAACCCCCACCACCGACCTCGACGCCGACGGCCGCCTACGCCCCCTCGAGGGCCGCGAGCGCCGCTGGAGCAATGCCTCGACCAGCACAACCGCAACCCGCAAGTCCTCGCTCCGCTCCACCACCACAATCACCCACGCATCGGCCCAGTCTGCGCGCCAGCCCCCGCTCCCACAGCAAAGACAGGCCTCCACGGGCTCGACGCCTGCCACCCCGAATGACGGTCCGACGCCCTTGCCGTGGCAGAGCAAGCGCGCCAGCATGCTCAGCAATGCCGAGACTATGAGCGAGGCCGATGACGATGGCGGCTATGAGGCTGCAAACGAGGGGACCGCAACCCCCGCTCCCTCGAGGCAAATGGCTACGAGGAGTAGTCGCGACAGCACTCGCAACCGAAGTCAGCATAGGAATACGAGGGCCGAGAGTGCCTGACGTCATGTTTGATGTTTGATGAGTTTGCTGTTGTACCACAAAATCTTCCTCTTTCTTCGTTCGGAGCACTTCTTCTGCATTTGCATTGGCTTATCCTTCTTTTCTTTTCCTTTCTCTTTTTTTCCTTCCAGAAAAGAGCTTTTTCTCTTGAGCATGATCATGGCGTGGTCATCTTCTCTCGGTGTTTCTACCCAATGATACCTTTGTTGTTTTCTTCGCCATATTACTTCATCTCCCTTTTATTCTTCCTCTAGCTCGACGCTGTATTCAGAGCTGGAAAGGTCTTCTCCTGCTTATCTCATCTCAGTTATTTCTCCCGTGCTTTGTCGCACTTGCCGGCCTTCTATTATTCACGCCATATCCCAAGATAGGTGCTAGACAAGTAGATCAAGTTGCTGCACTTGAGCAAAAAAAACCCCCCATCCACGTACCCACTACACCCCCACTATTTCGCTTTGGAATCGCCCCTCGTCAAAAACAAAAAGTCGCCCGCACCCCGCACCTCGAGCCAAAAACCCCCCCGTCTTGGTTCTGACGCCCTAGTCCAGCTTACTGCCGGGCCTCCACAATTCCATGCAGACATATACCATCTTCTACGCAAGCTTCTCAACAATTGGCCGGTTGGCGCAATGGTAGCGCGCAGCCCTCCTAGTTTCGCACAGCGAGCTTTGAGCCAAGGCTGAGGCTGTGGGTTCGAGTCCCACATCGGTCGCCAACTTTTTTTTGGCCCTGCGAAACACCAATGTCCATGCACAGGTCTGTTTGCTTGTGCGGGGATGCCTTTTTTTTTCGAGGGTTCTCAATGGTGGGGAACGGACAGACAGGGTTGGCCAGTGGGGCTACTAGCATCAAGGTTTAGCGACATGGCGAGCTTGCATGATATCACTTTTGGGACAAGGGTTGAATAGAGTACGACTTTATTTGTTGTATGAGTGATATTGGCGTGCTGACGCAGCGGTTTTCACAGCATAGTACAGTACACACACAGTACACATAGAATAAGTAAGATATTTTTCTTCTTCTTTCTATTCAAGGCATACACAACAAATAACTGAATGGCCAGCATCAACCAAGCCGACCATGCTCTGGAATGACTTATTCTCTGCTCTCTATTCAAATGACATCGTCGTTTGTGTTTACCTGCACCCGCAGACGACAAGGTGCATCAAGTCGAGTGAAAGACGAGACAGCCGCAGGACCTGGCTTTGGCCTACTATACACCCACCCCTCCCTAGCACTCAAGCCTCTCTCTCAGTAGAGACATATATCATTACTCACCCAATCACCTAACACTTGTAGTTTGGGAACACTCAACTCACGTCAAAACCATACATGCCAGCACAATCACATACTCAAAGCAAACTGTCTCCAATTCACAATAAACTTGTCCAACTTTTTGCACTTTGGCAAAAATAAAACGCCCTCTTGCTGTCCACCCTTCATCATTTCCCCAAACACTTTGCCTCATGCGGACTCGAGATCCAATAGTATACCAGAAAAGTATTGGTGTAGAGGAGCAGCTAAAACACCACTCCAACATCTAACCCTAATCAATCGGAAAAGAAAAGCAACAATACAAAACGCACAAACATCCCTGTTCCGAAGTGGTAAATTGTACAGAAATGGTGCTTGATTCATGGAAAAAATGACAACAGAGAGGGAACACTCAAAGAGGATCACTCTACCGTCCACTTTTACTAGCTCTCCTCTGTATCGTAGGGCTTCCTACAAAGCTGCCGCGAGGACTACGGCTGATAGCCGGCATAAGCGGTACTTTGTCCATGCCCAGTTTGGTTTCGAAAATGCGCCCGACCAGGGCTTGTACGCTGCGTTGCACATCTGGCGCCATTTCTGTGCCCAATAGACCGACAACCAGAGGCGCAAAAATGACAATGTTCTTTTCAAAGTCGGTTGTGGGCAAGCCAGTGTAACCATCGAGAACAGTCACAACCACGGGCCGCCAAGTCATAATGTTGCGCTGCTGCGTCTCCTCGTCAAGCTCCACGTACGAGGCGATTATATCTTCGCACAGCGGGATCAGTGCAGCTTCCGTGTCGGCACGCGAGGCCGCGCGGTCGTTTGATGTGTCATGATACATTCTAAACAAGATGCTCACATAGACCGATGCGGATCCACTTTCCTGCTTGAGCAGATTTGGCGGTTGCTTCATGAAACCTTCCTTGAAGAGTCGGGACCGCAAATCGCGGTTCGCGTTGAAGCGCTTGGCAAAGTGGTACGATTTTTTGAGCACCGCCATGAGACGCAAGAGCTCACCCGAGGGTATCTTTTCGTACACAGCATCGTTGGTGAACAGCTCCTGCACAGTCTCAATCATGAGTAGTTGGAGCACACACTTTGTGATGATTTGGTTGAAGAAGCGCCGCCGGGCAGCGGTGACGACTACCGGAGGCTGCTGGAGGTCTTGGGTCTCGGGACGATAATCCTCGAGATCTTGTGTCTGACGCTTAGGTAGCGGAGAGGGCATGCGTTGCTCGGCGGCTATCGTGCTCGCGTCTGAGGCAACAAGCGATGGCCGCCGTCCGCTTGACAGGCCGTTGATACCAAGTGCATTGGCCATCTTTGGCTCCTCAGTAGGTGTCTGCAGCGACAGCTCGCCTGGCGGTCCGTCTACTGTTGGCGTAGCGTTGTCCGCCGAATTCCCCGAGCCGTTTAATGAGGGTTGCTGTGGAGAGGATCCGCCAGTGGCTGCGGAGAACAACGCCGTCGCCTCTGTCCTCTGGAAAAGATCAACAAATGCCCTCACAATCTGACTCCAGTGGCCTGGTGTGAACTTTTGGACGTTCTGCAGTATGAGCTGCTGAAGGCAATTGCTGCCAATGCGAGCCAACGTGTCGTTCTCCTGGCATATGCAAAGCGCCAGAAGATCAAGGAAGCGATCGAGCATGTACTCTAATGCATCGAAAAAGTGCGTGAAGAGTTTGATCATGTTGCGCAGAGCCTGGATCATGGTTGTCGAAAGCCAAACAGAAAGCTCTTCATGGTTCAAAACCTTGGTCATTTCCGACTTTGATTTCAACACCATGAAGATGGGGTACAGCAACTGTCGCCATAGCATGTCCCAGAACTCACGGGGGAAGTTGTTGCCATAGCTGATTAGAGTGTCGAACAGATAGCTCAAGGCCCTTGAGCGCACCTCGAGATCTTCGCCTGTCATCAGGACATCGTGGAAAGCGAACAGGACGGGGAACCAAAACTGCTCCTCTTGTGTTTGACGGCTGGGTTGCTTTGGTATGGAAGAACCCATGTCGGATTCTTTCAGGTACCCGGCGCGAGCAGACAACGAGCATTCTGGCGTTCGCAGCATCTTGGGCACAGACGACTTCAGGAGTTCTATTGCTTGTAGCGACTTCTTTTGGAACTTGAAGTTCTTTGAGAATTCTGTGAGACAGACAATCAGGTCGGCAAAGGCACCTTGTGATATGACCACGCCAAAGCGCGTGTTGTACACTTGAGTGACATTCTCAAATGCGAGGTTGACGATGCCCTCTGCTGAACGTTAGCCGTCGCACATGTTGGAGATTAACTTGACGTACCATATGGCTCTCTCGCAGCCACTGTGAAGACCCCAAACATGGTCTTCCAGCCAGAGCGAATGTTCTCTCCACGGGCTTGGATCATTTGGATCAAACAACGCAGCACCATGTCCTTGACGGAGACGACGTTGGTGTTGTTGATAATGTGCTCAAACGGTTTCAAAAAGTCCTTTTGAAACTTGAAACCGGGCAGTTCCTCAATCTCCATAAACTTCATTGACAACTGTCGCAAAGAATTGAGGGCAAAATAGACCACGTTGGTGTTGGTGTGGCAGCCCACTTCGTTGAAGTGAGCGCCGAGTACCTGCCAGATGTTGGTCCACTCGAAACGCACACGCGTCATGTTGTAGCCACTAATCTCCACCAGCTTCTGCAAGCTATAAGTACGCGGCGACTCACTCTGCCCAGAAGACTGGATTTCCTGCCAGCTGACCTGAGTAAGTGCCTTGACAAAGTCGACAATCGCTTCTCCCGACAGATTTGCACTGTTGGTAAAGATGCGGTCGACTCCTCTAACAATCTCAGTCGACCGACTCTCCTCTGCTACGTCAGAATGGAAACTCAGGTTACCGGCCTGCGAGTTCGCTCTTCGGCTCTTAGCCGGGACGTTGAGGTTTTTCCGCGACTGGGGAGTTCCAGAGTTCGACTTGAGCACATCAGGGACTGCACGCTCATCGATACCAGCGGAAATGAGCTGAAAGCGATCCAATTGAGACACGCTGGTGAGAACCTCGCGCCAGGATTCCCGAAGGAGGTTTCCCTCTGTCTGTGCAATCTCAATCAATACTTTGAGAGCTTCCATATTCCTGGCCTTCATCTCGCTCACGTTGTAAAGATTGGTGAAGCGGGCGAGGAAAGCCACAAATGCCTGCCGTGAGCTGTCGAGATCAAACAGACAGGATATTCGGATTGCTAGTTTGATGCCCTCGATGCACAAGCGAACAATCTCAATATTGTGATCCTGAGCTTGGCCCGAGAGAGCAGTGAGGATCGGCATCCATGCAACTTCAAACATGGGCCCAGCGTGTTTGGACGATGAGGCGGGAATAAACTTGGACACTGTAGGAGTGGCGGCTGTTCTCCGCTGGGCACGAAGAAGCTGTTTGTACAGCTGCTCAGTCTTGTTCGCCATTGCTTCTGAGGCTTGAACGATTGCCTCTCGTTGTGAATCCCGAGCGCCGCCGGTCAGCACTTGACCAATGCTAGAGAGTCCTCCGGCGGGTTGCTGTTGGAGAAGACCCTTGTCCGCAGCCGCTTCTTGTTCCGTGTTGAGCACAATCTCGTTTTGAGAGATTTCATCAAATATGCTTTGAAGATATTCCTCGGGGAGATCGGCGTTGTCGTTGATGCCGCGGTTGTTCTTGATGAAATCCGCGGCCGTCATGCGGGGGCCTTTCATCTTTTTGCTGTGCTGGTCGACATTCAGCATAATGACCGAGTACGACAAGACATAGGCTGTGTCGGCATTGGCGTATGCGTTGGGGTTGCCGGTAATGTATCGTTCGGCAAACTTGAGCATGAAGCGATCAATCTTTTGGGCTTCGCCAGGCAACCGGAAGCTCTGCAGGAAACGGCGCAGAGCATCTGTGAAGCGTGTTTTTGTAAAGTCCATCAAATCCACAAAAGCATGCATAATGGCAATGTTCTCGGCGTCTCCTTCACCGAGGAACTCGCCAAGTGCCGTCTTGTCTATTTGGTCGTTATCAAGGAAGAAGCGAGCAATGTCTTCGGGACGGTTCGAGGGAATGAAGCCTTCTGCTATCAGCGCCTTCAGTCCACGTTTTGGCTTGTAGTTGAATAGTCTCAACGCATTTGAGAGGGCGGTTTTCCGCTGCTTTGCCTTTTCAAGTTGGCTGTAGTCGTCCTCGGCAAGCGGCGTGACTGTGCCCGAGTCTGCACCAATCCTTGGGGATTCAGAGATGGTGCGCGTGTCCATGGATACCCTCAGATCGTCAAGCGATGGGCGCAAGTCGGTATGGTTTGCCTTTGTGTGCTGGGGGAGCGCCTGTTGCGCCCAGTTGACAAGAGAGCGCAGTATGTCGACCAAGGCTTCGAGCGACTCCTGTTTCATGGCGTACTCTTGGGGAAAGCTGTGTTCTGTTTCGTGGGCCGAGTTCATCGAGGCTGTGGTGAGCGAGGGTGGTAGCGTGCCTCGGGTCTGCCAGTCGGGCTGCTTGGACTGTTTCTCGCGCTGCTCCTGGTATGCCTGCTGCTGCATGGGCGTGATTGTGACAGGGTTGCTTGATATCTTGGACAGATGCTCGACAACGCGTTGAAACATGTTGTCAAGCGCGGTGCGGTCGCAGTCATAGTTGAGATAGATCTCTACCAGGGCTCGGGGGTCTGAAGCCAGCCTTCCGAATATTGTCAAAATGTATTGCTTCTGAAATGCAGGGGCACTTCGCTTGTCTAACGTTGCCAGGTAGATCTCCTTGAGAAACACCTCGACTTCCTTCTTGAGTGAAATGCGCAGGAACTTGAGCATCTGCCAGAAAATCTCACAGGCCACTTCGAACACGTGCTTTACTGAACTCGCACCATTCCGACTAAGGCTCAAACACAGGTACTGCTTGACGGCCTGGATGAAACTCGTAGGCTCGTCGCTGCCACTTCGGATCGTGGCGTAGGGCGACACAAAGACGGCAATGTTGTTAAACAAGATGGTGTGGATCATGTGCAGCGAGAGGAGCTTGGAGCGCATGCCTTGCGAGCGCACGTCGTGGGCATGGTCGACTGACAGGCTCTTTGTGCTTAGGCGACACATGGCCCTGAAGACGAGGTATGCGTCCTTGACAAATATCTCGTCCTCTTCCTCTTCGTCGGTGTTGACGTGGGGCGACGAGCCGTCGTGGCCAGAAACCTGGCGCGATCCCGCCTTGGCTTGGATGCGAGTGACGAGCGTTGGCGCATTGTCGTGTATGCGGTCGTCGTTGAAGCTCATGTTGTTTTCGAAGCTCTGCAGGGTAATCTTGGGCCCCGTGTGTTGGTCAACGGCCTTGTCGCTGGGCGCGGCTGACTCCTCGTGCTCGTCGTCGCCGTTGGCCTCGTCGCCATCCGGACTAGCTCCGTCCTGCTGTACGCTCTCTTCAGACACATTCTTGTCGTTGAGAGACACGCGCGACAGGTTCAAGCGAGCTTCCTTGGCAGCCAGCCTGGCCTTGACCCTCTCGAAGACGGTTCCGACCATCTGGGTCAATGCACCCTGAGCAACCTGCTGGTTTGCGCTAGACTTGGAGAGGAGAAAGATGTTGTACGTGAGTCGCACGGCCTTGAGCAATCCCGCTCCGTGCACCACAATCTTGTCGTTCAAAATGGCCGCGAGCAGGGACTTGACAATCTGCAGTTGTATCTCGGGGGCCGTGGCCTCGCCCTGGAAGCAGTCGCATATTGTGTCAATGGCTCGCTCAATCAGGGGCGGCGCCTCGCTGCTGTCGGCCCGTGGCTCGGAGGGGACCGAGAAATACGAGTAGCTAATCAGCTTGCCGATGCAGTCGAGGGCAGCGATAGAGACGGGGACATTGGGGGCCTCGGAAGCCAGCTGAAGGGGCTCAAATAGCACCTCCGGGCTGATCCGCGCGGGGTCGCCCTCGTTCTTGATGGCCGACAGGGCGGCATTGGTGCTGTCTCCGAGCTTCTTGTTCTTGCGGGCGTCCTTGGACGCAGCAATTGTCTCGAGGGCCGTGACGACGAAAACGAGGGAGCTGCGTGTCGAGGGGCGTGTCGCCGTTGTAGCGACGGTCGACTGCGAGTCTGTTCGGGGGCGATTCTGGAGCGGGAGGCGGTGGTCGAACATTTGCTCAGAGGTGCGCGGCGCGTCTGCGCCATCGGGCACGGCGAGTGCTGGCGCTTCTGTGGGGGGTGGTGAAGACGGTGATGTGTCTGCTTGTTCGCGAGGGGGGGCGGTCGCAGGGGGGGCTGTCTCGTGTGGTGGTGGTGGCTCTGCTGCTGCTGCTGCCTGTTGTTGTTCTTGTTGTGATGGTGATGGTCCTTCTGGGGCCTGCTCGGAGCCTGCGTCTGAGCTGGTCTCCTCTTCGTCGTCATCTTCGTCGTGCTCACTGTCCCCCTCGTCGTCGTGCTCGTTGTCTTTCTGCTCTGCCCTCTCGTCCTTGGCCTCTTCTTTTTCTTGTGCAGCCGGCGTCTCGCGCTCCTCGATGGCGGCGGCGGCGGCTGCTGTTGCTGCTGGCGGGGGTGGGGGTTCGGTGTCGGCCATGGTGTGGGCAGGCAGCTATTATCACGACTATGTCCGGGATTACGCCAAGGGGACCAGGGAGCATCTGCTTTCAACGACGGGCGGGGCGGGCCTCTGTCAGCGAGCGTCCATGGCCACAGGCGACGTGGAGCAATGGCAGGCGTGAGAGGAAGCGTTGTGGCTTGTGCAGCCGGGCGGCGGGTGGGAGGGTGGATGCAACGGATGTACTACGAGATGGCAAAGTGTCTTTGGGCTAGGCACGTAATAGTGTGCATGCGTGCGTGACTTGGCTACCCTGGCCAAGCAGCCGCGCGGAAGGCGCTAGGGGCAGGGCAGGGCAGGGCAGGGCAGGCACAGCAGGACAGGGCAGGCACGGCGCGCCAAGGCAGGCAGGCGGGCGGGCGGCCAGGGCAGGCGCGAGGGCGGCGGGCGGGCAGGCGCGAGGGCTCAGGGAGCAGGCACAGCCACTGGACAGGCGCAGGCAGCAGGCTTAGAAATGGGGGGTAAGGTTTCTGGCCGCCGGTGAAAAATCCTGGTATTACTAATTACTTATTATTAGTAAAGTAGCTGCGCTAATAAGCTTTATTTTATTACGTAGTACTAAGCTATACTTAGTTACTAGCTTACTATAGTATTATAGCTTCATATAGCTACTTATAGTAAACTCTACTTATGATTATATAATAAGCTACTATACTAATTTATTACCTTACGAGATTTTTACTACTACTTTTATTCTACAAGCTGTTAGCTATTTTTTTAGTATTATTTTTAGCAAATTATACAGTTTTTAAAAAAATGTTCATAAAAAACTAACATTTAAAGCTAAAGCTTAAAAAACTATAAATTATATATAAATTTTACTAAGTTTTTAGCTACTTAACTAGTTAATCAAAAGTATATAACTACTTAACTTTAAGATACTATAAGTTACTATGATATATATTGAAATACTAAGAATTATTGAGTATTCTTTAATAATACGTATTTACTTTTTTTGAGCTATCTTTATACTTTTTTTTTTATAATAAGTTATCAAATTTGAAAAATTAAAGCTTTATTTGACTTATACTTATATCTTAGTAAAGTACTATATAAGCTATAACGTGGTTCATAAGCGAGTCGGCCACCCAAGCGAGTCGGCCACTTTGTACCGGCGCGTCGACGTTAACACTATAACGCGTTATGTCTTAACCACACAATTATTTGTTAATCTATTCTGAATCTGATCTTCAACTTGCTCTTTTTAACGTCCAATTGCAACGTGTTTAAAGCTAAAGACGTGCTGCTTCTATCTATAACGTGCCTCAAACTACTCTCCAAGACTAACGCGCTGGAAAGCGCTTTTAACGCGACTACAAACCAAATTCAAAGCGCCTAAATAAGCTAGAAGAGGAGGCTATTGTTAGGCGTATTCTTGAAAAGTCTACGCGAGGATTTGCCCCTATAAAGGCTGAGGTTCAAGCAATAGCTAATAAACTGTTAGAGGAGCGTGGTGGCAACCCTGTTGGCAAGAACTAGGTTGACAACTTTGTTAAGCGGACTTCTAAGCTCCGTACGCGCTGGAGCCGTCCCTATAATCACCAGCGAGCCGCCTGCGAGGATCTAGTGGCTATCCAGCGCTGGTTTGACTTAGTCTAGGCGACAAAGCAGAAGTGGGGTATTATAGACGATGATATCTACAACTTTAACGAAACTAGCTTTATAATAGGCAAGATTTTATTATAGTTAGTTATTACAGGCTTAGAAGGATATAGGAAAAAGAAATAGGTACAGCTAGGCAACTATGAGTGGGTTACTGTGATCTAAGGCGTGGGCGCGTCAGGTCGCTAAATACCACCCTTCGTTGTCTTTGCGGGCAAGGTGCTTATCAACGTCTAGTTTGAGGATTTGCCTGCTAACTAGGTTCTTGAAGTTAGTCCTAATGGCTGGACGAATAATTAGCTTAGTCTTGCCTAGTTAAAGCACTTTGATACCCATACAAAGAGGCATACTGTAGGTGGGTATCGACTGCTTATTATTAACGGCTATGAGAGCCACTGCTCCATCAATTTTCAAGATCTTTGCAAGGAGAAGAATATTATTCTTCTCTACATGCCTCCACACTCGTCTCACCTATTGCAGCCCCTTAACGTCGCCTACTTCTCGCTGTTAAAGCGTAAGTATGGCGACGCTGTTTCAGGCTTGGCACGCAACCGCACCCACTATATTAGCAAGGAAACCTTCCTACCAGCCTTTAAGGCTGCTTTTGAGCAGTCTATCACGAAGGAGAATATCCAAGCTAGCTTCAGAGGCGCTAGACTAGTCCCACACGACCCACAGGCTGTGCTATCTAAGCTTAATGTGGTGGTGCAGACGCCAGTACAATCACCGCGACAGGCAGCCGCCTGGGAGGCGCAGACACCACGCAACGCGCGCGAGGTTAAGGCTCAAAGTACTCTTATTCGATAGAGAGTAAGAAACCGCCTGAGGTCTTCTGCAAATTCTATTAACGAGAAGGTTGTACAGCTAAGTAAAGGGGCTTAGCAAATAGCATATCAGATAACGCTTATAAGGGAGGAAGTAGCTGCTCTTCGAGAGGCTCTAGACACAGCAAATAAGCGTAAGAGCCGCAAGCGGCGATACGTACGGACAGAAGAGACTCTTACTGTAGGCGAAGTACAAGAAGTATTAGCTGAACAGGCGGGTAGCAGTCGTGGTGATGGTGAGAGTGCGTCGAAGAGGGTGCGAGGAGAGCGGCGGTGCGGGCGTTGCAAGCAGACTGGACACAACGCTCGTACCTGCGCAGTTGAGATAGATAGTGCAAGTAATAGTAGCGATTCTGACAATTAATTTAGTATATTGCAATAGTTTGTTAACTGTGATAAAAGGCTGTGATAACGTGTTGAAGTTAACGCGACGGTACAAAGTGGCCGACTCGCTTGGGTGGCCGACTGGCTTATGAACCACGTTATATACTAATAAGCTTTAGAGCTTATTATTTTAATATTTATAAGTATTACACTATATTTTTACTGAAACTCTATACTACTACTTTTACCTTTTTTTAAATTTTTCTTTTATTATAGTAAGCTAGAAGATTTTGAAATTATAGCTTTATTTACTTATACTTATATTTTAGTAAAGTACTATATAAGCTATATATACTAATAAGCTTTAAAGCTTACTATTTTTGTATTTATAAGTATTATACTATATTTTTACTTATATTGAATACTACTACTTTAACTCTTTTTTGTACTTTTTTAGCTCTATTATTTATTATTAGTTTTTTGATAAAAACTTGAAATATTCTTAGCTCTGAAATTTTTATCATTTTATGATAATATATATAGTATAACAACAATTGTATTACTTTTATTACCTTTTACTTTTACTTACTTGATCAGTATATTACTTTACTATCTTTCTTAAGCTTTTATATATAAAAGCTTGAAGTTACAATACTTTTTCTTTAAATATTACTTTCAATTTCTTTTATATCAACTACTTTTTTCAATACATGTATCAATAATAATATTATAAACTTTATTATTACTACTAAAGCTAAAGCTACTAATACTACTAAAGCTATTACTACTAATACTACTAAAGCTATTACTAATATTATTACTACTACTACTATTACGTCTACTAAAGATACTGAAGAAGAACTTACTTATGAAGAAGATAGTTAAAAGACTAGTAATAGATATCATACTAGCGTAATTTCTACAAAAACTAATACATAATTCACTAATTAACGTGGTTCATAAGCGAGTTAGTCACCTAAGCGAGTTAGTCACTCCCCACTAGCGCGTTAACTTTAACACGTTATTATAGTCTTTTATTATAGTTAATAAACTATTATAATATACTAAATCAATTATTAGAATTGTTACTATTACTTATACTATCTATCTTAACTACGTAGGTATAAGCGTTATATCTAGTCTGCTTACAACGCCCGCACTACTACTCTCCTTACACCCTCTTTAACGCACTCTTACCATTACTATAACTACTACCTACTTATTTAGCTAATACTTTTTGTACTTTACCTATAGTAAGAGTCTCTTTTATCTATATATATCGCTACTTATAGCTCTTATGCTTATTTGCTATATTTAGAGCCTCTTAAAGAGTAGCTACTTTCTCCCTTATAAGCGTTATCTTATATACTATTTACTAAGCTTCTTTACTTAGCTATATAACCTTTTTATTAAGAGAATTTTTAAAAGACCTAAGGCGATTTCTTACTCTCTATTAAATAAGAGTACTTTAAGCCTTAACCTCGCGCGCGTTGCGTAGTGTCTACGCCTACTAGGCGGCTATCTATCATAGTAATTATACAAGTGTCTACACTACTATATTAAGCTTAGATATCATAGCCTATAGGTTGTGTAGGACTAGACTAGCGCCTCTAAAGCTAGCTTAGATATTCTC
>NW_007360003.1:143037-149314 GCF_000359705.1 Exserohilum turcica Et28A | reverse complement strand
TAGCTCTTATAGCTATTAATAATAGTAGTTAATACCTACTTATAGTAGAGCTCTTTATATAGGTATTAAAGTGCTTTAACCAGGCAACAATAAGCTAATTACTTACTTAGCTATTAGGACTAACTTTAAGAACCTAGTTAATAGGCAAATTCTTTAACTAACGTTAATAAGCACCTTACCTATAAAGATAATAAAGGGTAGTATCTAGCAACCTAACGCGCTTACGTCTTAGATTATAGTAACCTACTTATAGTTACCTAGCTATATCTACTTTTCTTTTCTATATCTCTCTAATGCTATAATTAATTACTATAATAAAATCTTGCCTATTATAAAGCTAGTTTTGTTGAAGTTATAGATATTATTATCTATAATACCCTACTTCTACCTTATTACCTAGACTAAGTTAAAATAGCGCTAAATAGCTACTAGGTTCTTATAAGTAGATTACTAGTAATTATAAAGATAGCTCTAGCGCGTATAGAGCTTAGTAGTCTACCTAATAATGTTATTAACCTAATTCTTACTAATAGAGTAGCTACTACGCTTTTTTAATAGTTTATTAGCTATTACTTAAACCTTAGCCTTTATAAGTGCAAATCCAAGCGTAGACTCTGTAAAAATACGTCTGATAATAGTCTCCTCTTCTAACTTATTTAGGCGCTTTAAATTTAGTTTATAGTCGCCTTTGGGGCGTTTTTTAGCTAATTAATCAGATATTATACTTTATGGCACGTTATAGATGGAGGTAGCGCGTCTTTAGCTTCAAATATATTATGATTAGATATTAAAAAAAGCGAGTTAAAGATCTAATTCAAGATAAGTTACATATTAGTTGCATTATTAAGATATCGCGCATTATAGTATTAACGTTGACGCGCTAGTAGGGAGTGACTAACTTGCTTAGGTGACTAACTAGCTTATGAACCACGTTAGCTAAGATATTATTAATACTAAAATGTTTAATTATAAACATTATTTAAACTTCATATTAATAGCGCCTGTTTTTTTCGTAAATACGCTTTTTATGTTTTCTTATACACTAAATAATAGTACGTTTTACTTCGAAGCTATTATCCCATAGTTTTTACATATATTTGAAGTGATATCTTTAATAATATAGTTTAAATTAGCAAGCTGACTGTTGAAGATCTTATCTATAGCGTTATATAAGTTACTATTCTTTAAAGTAAGAATTTTTAAAAAGAACTTCATAATATTGCAAAATAAGAGAAATAGGGTAGAGTACTGTATATATTTTAAAGTCTAAGATAAATCGAGTTTAGCAGTAACAGTAAAGTAATAAAACAATATTAATGAAAATAAAAACAATGGAAAAATAGTATTATTTAAAATAAAGTTTGGAAGCTCTAGCTAATGATGTAAATAAGCTCATAAGCTTGGATATATACTGAACTATAGTTAACAACGCTAACGTCTTACTTGTATTTAATAAGACCAGAGTGAGTACTACTTTTTAAAATATGTTTGATACATACTAATCTTAAACTACGCTTTCACTAAAATATCTAACTTACTTAAATCACTTTTTTTTCGTTTTTTGAACTTAAGTTCTACTGTTATTTTTCTTAGAACTAAAGACTATTTCATAAAATTACCGCTCATTACTTTTATACTAAAATAGGTAAAATATACTTATAATTATATCTATTATATAGAGAATAATAACTATTTCAAAAAAACTTTTATAGATATACATAGGTAATACTAAAGATATAAGAGATTATGAGACTATGTTTAATATTTACCATTTTTATATAGATACTAAAGCTTTCATTTCGTATAGTTAGTCAATATAGAAAGATTTTATAATATATGAGAAAATATAAAGACATTACAAGTTTTTCTATAGTTTTCATATAAACTAAATTATAGAGTAAGTATAATAAAAGCTTTGAAGTTATTTACTATATACTATAATTAGTCGGTACAATAGGATTTTTATGAATTTAGCTATATTATACTAATATATTAAAATAAAATAAGCTTTTAAAACTTTATAAGACTTTAGTCTCAGAATATAATTAAAAATAACAATAGTAAACTATTTAGCAATTTTAGATCGATATTACTATATACCATATGATCCATCTACAATAACTACGTATTTTAAATTATCAATAAGTTATTAGGTGTATAGTAGCTATACTAGTATAGCCACGCTATAACTCTAGTACTTCTAATAATGGAGCTATAAATAGTTAAACCTTTCTTAAAAAGCTATGTACGCTATACTAATATCTAAACACTAATTCTAAGTAGCGTATAGTTATTATCAGTAATTAAAAGATACTATTTATTTTTGAAACTGTTTCATACTAAAAGGCTAAAAAATATGTAATAATAATATCAAAAGCCTTATAAGTAACTAGAAGTTTAGCTACTACATTTTAGTATAGATATATGGTGTCTAAGTTTCAATAGAGAAATAGTTCTATATTTTTTGTAATTTAATAAAAAAAGATTTAGAATTTTAAACTATCTATCCAAAGTATTGAAGTAAATAAAATAAATATTACATTAGGTATTAATATATAAATCTAAAGCTGATTATAGTATACACTATTATCTTAGGTTGAAAATAGTATAATTTAATATATAAATCCTAGTAAGAGTACTCTAAGAAGATGACAAAAAGTAAAAAGGCTAGCGCATAAGAAAGGTTACATTGAAAAAATATTGTAAAAAAAGCTTATAAAGATTAGTGGATAATTAATAAGAAACTAACAGAGAAGGTATATGAATATTAGAGAAACCTAAGTTTATAGAACTATTTTCTTACTAAAAAAATAAAAAGAAAAAAGTTCTTTTTACTTAAGACGTATACTTGATAAAAGATAGCGTTAACAATAACATTAGTTGAAATCTAATGATAGTAATATAGACAGTAAAGATTATAAATAATATTTTTATAATTACTATATTCTCTTTATATTTTTTGTAATTTCTTCAGAACGTTGACTATTTTACTATAAAATATTAAGTTTTCTTATTTCTCACTTATTTCTTTATTTCTTATTTTGAATATACTTTCTATATATATATTAGGGCAGTTTTTGATATTCTTACTTAGTATTGATAGACAGTTCAAAGGTTTTTATAGAGAAATATTATATTTCTATCTTAATATAGAATATATATTTTAAGGAAAATTCTATATATATTATATACTTATATTTCTTTATGTAAAGTAATATTTTTACTTCTTTTTGTCATATTTTATGATCTAGTATCAGAGAAAACTGAACCTTTTTCTATAGTTAATATGAATGCTCTCAAAAGAATAAATGTTCCTCTGAAAACATTTAAAAATACGAAAAATATTAGTCTTTTCAAGAAAAATGTAAAGCTTTTTAGTACTAGAAACTTTATTCTTTTATCATATAAGTCTTCTATGAACTTTTTACTAGAAGAATAATATATTTTAAACTCAACACTAACAAGTATGAATAGAGCTTTATGTAGATCAATAGTGTTTAAGTGGTAGCGCTTATCTTTAGTATATTCTATTTTAAAATATAGAATTTATCTAATATTACTATAAGAAATAAGGTTATATATAGTTAATATATAAACTATAAGCTGTCTTTATAGTTATATATTTATTCTAAAAGCTATAAGGTAGAGATACTATAGTAGAAAAAGTATCTATACTATTAATTATATTATATAATATATAAGAATTTGAAGTAATACATAGTATTTTTACTATTTTTATATTAATATCATAAGCTTAACTATTCGAAAGCTTCTATACTTACAGCATATACTACTTAACTAAGCGTATATTTACAGTAAAATAAAACTAAATCATTATTAAACATCTTCAATAAAACTTCAAATGTTCTAAATAATCAAGAAATAAAGCTAAAGTAATATAATAACAAGATTTACTCTGAGATATTTCTTGACGAAGTCAGGCGCTTTAGAGTTCAAAGCTTACTTAACCTGAAAAGTAAAGTTTTCTTTTTTCTTTCTTAGGCGTTGCTAAGTTACAAGTAGAAACTTCTTTTTTATTTCATTTTGAAGTAACTTTATAAGCTCTTACCAATAGTATAAGCTATAGTAAGTAATTATAAAAGTAGGCTATAAATAACTAGTTAAAAGTTTATTTAAAGCTTAACATATATATAATGACCTCCTAAAGAACTTACTTTAAGATTTATATATAGTAATCTAGCTCCTGAAGCTTTGAACTATAAATAAGCTAATATTACAAGCTTAAAACATATAATATACTAGCTATTATTGATAGGAATTTTCATCAGATCAACACATGATTTTATATATACTTTATTCGTTATAAAAGTGCTAAGATATAGTTCTTTGATAAAGTATAAAATAAGTTTAGTATTAGCTGATAGTTTCCAAATCACATACTATTACCATTATTGATATATTACTATACTTAGCTATTATTCTTTCAACTTTTATTAGTAATAATTAGAAATACTGAATGTTATCAGAATATATATAGTAAATGCCTTACTTAATATATACAATTCTAAGAAAAAAGTATTTTTAAATAAGTAGTTATAAAGCACTAACTCATTAATGTTAACACAATGAGAAGAAAGCTTAAGCAGATACTAGTATTATAAGTAGAAATTTTAAAATCTAATGATTTTAAGGAATAATAAATAAAACTTAGTATACTAAAGACTTTATAGCTCTAGTAGTAAAAGAATAAGCTAATATAACTATAAAAAAAGGTTCATTCTTTATAGTTAGTAATATTTGATTAAAAATACTATGAAAACTAAGAAAAAGGGAATACTAAGAAAAAAGAGAAGGTAAAAAAAAATAAAAATAACATTATAAGTGAAATAATATATATATGATACCTATAAATAAAAAGGTAGTAGCTTGAAGTTAATTAGTAAAAGATTAGAATGTTTAAAGCTTAAACAAGAGTATTCAAATACTTACGTTCTTACTGTTAAACGCTACTAGCTTATTTTGCTGTATTTTAAATATACTTATTACTTTACTATAAGTAGTCTCATTCCAAAATTCCCTGTACTATAGTAGAAGTAAAGTAGTATATTTTTAAGTTTAGTTTTAAAAGGCTAATAGTTCTCTTGTTCTACTAATGTTCTCAGAATAATCAGTATAATTTTTAATCTCTTTAATAATTCAGCTAATACTTTTATGAATATTTATAATTTGAAATTTATATGTATTTATCAAATAAATAAACAGTATAAGAGCATTATAAGTAGTTTGAATAAATTTAAGTATAATATAAGGTAACGTGATTCATAAGCGAGTCAGTCACGTAATCGAGTTAGTCACTTACTACTAGCGCGTTAAAATTGATACTACAACGCGTTATATCTTAATAACAAAACTATTGATTAAGTTATCTTAAATTAGATCTTTAACTTGCTCTTTTTAATATCTAATGATAACCTTTTTAAAGCTAAAGACGCGCTACCTCCATGTATAACGTGCCTTAAAGTATGATATCTAATTAATAGGCTAGAAAGCGCCCCTAAGGCAACTAGAAACTATATTTAAAGCGCCTAAATAAGTTAGAAGAGGAGGCTATTATCAGACGTATTTTTAAAGAGTCTACGCTTGGATTTGCCCTTATAAAGGCTAAGGTTCAAGTAATAGCTAATAAACTAATAAAAAAGCGTAGTAGCTACTCTATTAGTAAGAATTAGGTTAATAACATTATTAGGTAGACTACTAAGCTCTATACGCGCTAGAGCTATCTTTATAATTACTAGTAATCTACTTATAAGAACCTAGTAGCTATTTAGCGCTATTTTAACTTAGTCTAGGTAATAAGGTAGAAGTAGGGTATTATAGATAATAATATCTATAACTTCAACAAAACTAGCTTTATAATAGGCAAGATTTTATTATAGTAATTAATTATAGCATTAGAGAGATATAGAAAAGAAAAGTAGATATAGCTAGGTAACTATAAGTAGGTTACTATAATCTAAGACGTAAGCGCGTTAGGTTGCTAGATACTACCCTTTATTATCTTTATAGGTAAGGTGCTTATTAACGTTAGTTAAAGAATTTGCCTATTAACTAGGTTCTTAAAGTTAGTCCTAATAGCTAAGTAAGTAATTAGCTTATTGTTGCCTGGTTAAAGCACTTTAATACCTATATAAAGAGCTCTACTATAAGTAGGTATTAACTACTTATTATTAATAGCTATAAGAGCTACTAATGTACAAATTTTTAAGATCTTTATAAGGAGAAGAATGTTATTCTTCTTTATATACCTTTACACATA
>NW_007360003.1:94548-142557 GCF_000359705.1 Exserohilum turcica Et28A | reverse complement strand
CTCTTAATAAAAGGTTATATAGCTAAGTAAAGAAGCTTAGTAAATAGTATATAAGATAACGCTTATAAGGGAGAAAGTAGCTACTCTTTAAGAGGCTCTAAATATAGCAAATAAGCATAAGAGCTATAAGTAGCGATATATATAGATAAAAGAGACTCTTACTATAGGTAAAGTACAAAAAGTATTAGCTAAATAAGTAGGTAGTAGTTATAGTAATGGTAAGAGTGCGTTAAAGAGGGTGTAAGGAGAGTAGTAGTGCGGGCGTTGTAAGCAGACTAGATATAACGCTTATACCTACGTAGTTAAGATAGATAGTATAAGTAATAGTAACAATTCTAATAATTGATTTAGTATATTATAATAGTTTATTAACTATAATAAAAGACTATAATAACGTGTTAAAGTTAACGCGCTAGTGGGGAGTGACTAACTCGCTTAGGTGACTAACTCGCTTATGAACCACGTTATAAGACACTTCATTCATAATTCTCAAAGATAATCTTTAAACTTCTTTTTTTAATATAGTATATCATAAACTACTAAATTACTTAATTATTGTTATATATATACTAATAATATATTAGCTTCATAGCTATTATAGCTAGTAAAATGTTAAACTAAATAGGTTTAATAATAAAACAGTACGTTTAGGAGCTCAGTTGTATGGAATAATACTTTTACTTATATAAAATGAATATTACAATTTTATATAATTAACAATCATAACCTTAAATCTTTGCTGGTTATAGTAAGTGAATAAAAAGAAAAACTTTATAAGTTATATAAACGTTGAGATACTTTATCTTAGGATATACTAAAGATCCTTAAGTATATTTTAGTAACATATATTTAGCTTTTTTTATCGCTACTTGCGCTAAATATACTATAAGTTATTATTAATCATACTCAACTAATAAGAATCTTCAAATAAATCTTCCTAATACCTATCTACTCTTTCTTAAAGCTATTTTTATACTTTCATTTTATTATGAAAAGTTAACAAAACTTAAAATTATAGCTTTATTTACTTACGCTTTTATTTTAGTAAAGCGCTATACAAGCTATATATACTAGTAAGCTTTAAAGCTTATTGTTTTAGTATTTATAAGTTTTACGCTATCTTCTTACTAATACTCTATACCACTACTCTAACTCTTTTTTGTACTTTCTCTTTATTATAGTAAGCTAGGAAATTTTGAGATCTTAGCTTTATTTACTTATACTTATCTTTTACTCAAGCGCTATGTAGGCTATATATACTAGTAAGGTTTAAAGCTTATCATTTTACTATTTAAAAGTATCACACTATATTCTTACTTATATTCTATACTACTCCCTTAACTCTTTATTTTATCCTTTTACCTTCTTTATTTATTTTTGATTTTTTCATAAAAAACCTCAAATATTCTTAGACTTAAAATTCTTTTTTAGTTTTATATTTTAAACTTAATTTTATATATCTCTATACTAACTTAGCTACTCTTTACTTTACTTTATATCTAATGATATTATTATTTCTCAGCTTTTTACTTATATTTATACTTCCTTTCAATTCCTATAATTCTTACTTGTTTATATAGTTAAGACCTTCCTTGATAATGGGTTGATAATACTTTTCTAAATACTAAGGTTAAAGTTCTTTTCTTTTCACAAAGCTAAGCACTTTTCTCTTATATAAAGAAAGAGTAGATTTTTTCTTTCTTTATATTAATTACAAAGCTACACTAAAGATATGAAGAATAATGAAAATATATATAAGCTTTTTTGGAAGTTTTATAGTGAGGTTATAACCTTTACTATATAGATACTTAAACTTTATATATTTTCACTTTTAATTAATTTTAAGAAAGCCTCAATAATTTATAAAAAACTTAAGCTTATATTTTATATCATAATATGCTTTTACTAAAAGCTTACATTTTTTACTATGATATATATATTATAAAAGCTAAAAAAGCTAAAGAAAATGTATCAAAGTTAGATAATAAACTTTAAACCACTTCAATGTGAAACCGTAAATACTTAAACACCTTTTCCTAAGCTTTATATATTTTAATTCTCTACTAATCAACTTTAAGCTAGTATTCTTCTCTTCGTAGCTATTTTATATATATTATTTCTCTTTTCATGATATCTTTTTCTATTTATTTTTCTGTAATATCTTCTTTTTTCTTCTAGTTTTCTTAGTATTTATAACCAAATACTATAAACCTCTGTATTCAAGACTTTTATTCTTTTATCAATATAAAATTACTTCAATATGTACTTCTTATAAAAGCAAATATCATAGTCTTATTATAATATTCTTGAAAGAAATGCTAATAATATGAATCTTTTTTCTATTATTATTTTACAATGCTCGCTATTTTTCTTAATAGGAAGTATAGTTATATTAGCCCTTAAAGAAACTTATTTTCTATACTAACCTACTATATTTTCCTCTAATTATATATTTAATGCTTTATTAATATTTTTACTTTAATGTTCTTTTTATATTAGTTCTATTGGATATATATATGAATACTATTTTTTAAACAATTGAAAAGTGCTTAATATACTTCATATAAGAAATATCTTATATTGATCTTTTACTAAGCTTACTTACTTTATTTGCATAAAAAATTTTTATAAAATATTATTATTTAAATTGTCTTCTAAATATTAATGAACTAAGATTTCTAGTGACATATATAACACAGCTTACTAAATGTATACGAAAATAAAAACAAATTTATTATATATATGCTCAGAATAACGATTTAAAGCTAAAGTTTTTGAAAGTTATAAAGGTTTTGATATAAAATAAATACTCTGTTCTAACTGTACACTTTTATAGGCTAAGTTTTGATATATATTCCAATTTCTTAAAAACAAAAATGTGAAAGACAAAGCTTATAATTCATGGCTTATAGTATATAAAGCTTGTAATTACTAAGCTCTTTCCTTAAACTATAAGCTACTTATACTATAGTAAAACTTATATAATTAAAAAAAAATTATTTTTTTATTTTACTAATATTTGGTAAAAAAGTTTTATAATGAATAATAAAGTAATCTCTATTTTTTAAAAGCTACTAGTACTTTTATTGATAGTATAGAATTATTTATAACGTAGTTCATAAGCGAGCAGACACCCTCAGCAAGCTGTAATGGGCGGGCCCAACGGGCCGAGCGTACGACTACTTACGCCATCCATTGCCAAAAAGGCAGTAACCAGACTTCAAGCTTCTTGAAGTCTAGGTAGTCGTATAGATATACTCGATCACACACACACTTTAGGCGTAGCCTCTTACACAAGCAGACACCTCCCCACTAGCGCGTTAACTTTAACACGTTATTACAGCCTTTTATTATAGTTAATAAACTATTGCAATATACCAAATTAATAATTAGAATTGCTATTATTACTTACACTATCTATCTTAACTATGTAGGTATAAGCGTTATGTCTAGTCTACTTATAACGCCTACACTACCGCTCTCCTTGCACCCTCTTTAACGCACTCTTACTATTACTATAACTACTACCTACTTATTTAGCTAATACTTTTTATACTTTGCCTATAGTAAGAGTCTTTTCTACACATATATATCGCTACTTGTAGGTTTTACACTTATTTAACTTATTAAGAGCTACTTAAAGTGTACCTATTTCCTCTAATATAAGCGTTATTTTATGTGCTATTTGCTAGGCCTCTTTACTTAGCTACGTCATCTACTTAATAAGTAAATTAGTAGAAGATCTATAGCGTATTCTTATACTCTTTTAAATAAGACTGATTTAAGACTTAGCTTTGCGCGCGTTGTGTGGTGTCTACGCCTACTAGGCAGCTACCTATTATAGTACTTAATAAGGTGTCTACACTACTACATTAAGCTTAGATAGCACAGCCTATAGGTTGTATAGGACTAGACTAGCACCTCTAAAGCTAGCTTAGATATTCTCCTTTGTAATATACCACTTAAAAGTAGCCTTAAAGGCTAGTAGGAAGGTTTTTTTGCCAATATAGTAGGTGTAGTTGCATGCTAAGCCTAAAATAGCGTTGCTATACTTACGCTTTAATAGCAAGAAGCAGACAATATTAAGGGGCTATAATAGGTAGGATATGTGTAAAGGTATATAAAGAAGAATAACATTCTTCTCCTTATAAAGATCTTAAAAATTAGTAGATTAGTAGCTCTTATAGCTATTAATAATAAGTAGTTAATACCTACTTATAGTATACCTCTTTGTAAAGGTATTAAAGTGCTCTAACTAAACAAGACTAAGCTAATCATTTGTCTAGCTATTACAACTAACTTTAAGAACCTAGTTAGTAGGCAAATTCTTAAACTTAATATTAATAAGCACCTTGCCGATAAAGATAATAAAAGGTAGTATCTAGCATCCTAATGCGCCTACGCCTTACATTATAGTAACTTACTTATAGTTGCCTAGCTGTATCTACTTTTTTTTATATCCTTCTAAGCCTATAATTAATAACTATAATAAAATTTTATTTATTTCGAATCTAGTTTTATTGTAGTTATATATATTATTATTTATAATACTTTACTTTTACTTTATTACTGAAACCAAGTTAAACTAGCGCTAGATAGCTACTAAGTTCTTATAGGCGGCTTACTAGTAATTATAAGGATAGCTCTAGCGCGTATAGAGCTTAAAAGTCCACTTAATAAAGTTATTAAACCAATTTTTAATAATATGGTTGCTACAACGCTTCTTTAATAGTTTATTAGCTATTACTTAAACGTTAAGCTTTATAGGCGTAAATTCTTCTATAGACTTTTTAAGAATACGCCTAATAATAGCCTCTTCTTCTAGCTTGTTTAAGCGCTTTAAATTTAGTTTATAGTTGCTTCAAGAGTGTCTTCTAGCGCGTTAATAAAATAAAGTTATTTAAGGGACGCTATAGATCTTAGTAGCACGTTTAACACTCTTTATACGTTAGAAATTAATATTAAAAATAGTAAGTTAGATATTAGCTTTAGAAAAAGTTTATTAAATCTAATATAGTTAAGATATAACGCGTTGTAGTATAAACGTTAACGCGCTAGTGGGGAGGTGTCCGCTCGCTTGGGGTGTCCGCTTGCTTATGAACCACGTTATACTATATCTTAATACTATACTAAAAGTATTTTTTAGTATTAATAAGGTTTTTTATATATTACACTATATAGGATACTATTTCTTAACTTATACTAGCGCCCTACTAAAAGAAGCATATAGTCTAACTAGAGCCGCGGAAAGAAACTTTACCCCCTATGCGCCAATTATGCGCAGGCTGGAAGGGGAAGCGGCGTTCCGGAATCTCGCGTTAGGCCCATCGGGTCAGAACGCTTAGTTAGCACCCGCCCGACGGATCTCCAACCAGCTGGCCCCAGCACTAAACTTTTCTGTTGAGCCAACTGCAACCCATCCAGCGTCTATCTATCCTGCATCTCCTGTCCGCTCTCGCTCTCGCTCTCGCTCTCGCCTGCTCCCCCCCTCCCAGCCTCACCTCCCCAGCGCCCGAGCGGTCTCTGCCTCTCGCTGCCCGCCACCCCAAGAGCTCGCCCACCCGCCGTCGCTTAGAGCAAAATCTCAGCGCAGCCCCGGCATCCCGACACAATGCCCGCTTCCACGACGCTGCTGTCCCGGGCGGGAGCCCAATTGAGCCTGCGCGGGTCAATTGCCCTGCGCGGCGCCCTGCCCGCGGCCACATGTTCTGCGTAGGTTGCTGCCACGCCCGCCACACAGGCCCATCGCCGACGACGCTGGCTGACCCGCACCCGTACAGACGCACACCGGCCCTCGCCGCCCTCGCCCGCTACTATGCCTCCAAATGTGAGCATCCTGCTGCGCCTGCCACGGCCGCGAGCCCCCCCGCTAACCCTCTGCTGCTGCAGCCTACCCGCCCCACAGCGTCATCAGCATGCCCGCCCTCTCGCCCACCATGACCTCCGGAAACATTGGCGCATGGCAGAAGAAGGTCGGCGACTCGATAGCGCCCGGAGACGTGCTCGTCGAGATCGAGACGGACAAGGCACAGATGGACTTTGAGTTCCAGGAGGAGGGCACAATTGCCAAGATCCTCCGCGACGCGGGCGAGAAGGACGTCGCGGTGGGAAGCGTAAGTCCGGGCTGCCTGCCTGCTGTAGCATGCCCGTGCTGACCGCTCACAGCCCATTGCCGTCATGGTCGAGGAGGGCGAGGACGTCTCGGCCTTTGAGAGCTTCTCCGTCGACGATGCCGGCGGGGATAAGAAGCCCGCATCCTCGCCCAAGCAGGGCGAGGCTTCGGAAGCCAGCGAGCCCCCCAGCACCGGCTCCAAGACCGCTCCCCCCGCCAAGGAGGCGCCCGCCCCCGCCGCCATCGAATCCGACTCGACCGGTGCCCGCCTCGAGACGGCCCTCCAGCGCCAGCCCGCCGTCTCCCCCGCCGTCAAGAAGCTCGCGCTCGAAAAGGGCGTCCCACTTGGTTCCATCAAGGGCACTGGCAAGGGCGGCGCCATCACCAAGCAGGACATTGAAAATTACAAGCCTGCTGCAGGCGCCGCCCCCGCCGCCGGCAGTGCCTTCACCGACGTCGAGGCTAGCAGCATGCGCAAGGTCATTGCCAGCCGTCTCACCGAGAGCATGCAGCAAAACCCCCACTACTTTGTCGCCTCCAACATCTCCGTCTCCAAGCTTCTCAAGCTGCGCGAGGCCCTCAACTCGTCAGCCAACGGCGCTTACAAGCTGTCGGTCAACGACTTGCTCGTCAAGGCCCTCGCCATTGCCGCCCGCAAGGTCCCCGCGGCCAACTCGTCATGGCGCGAGGAGGGCGGCAAGGTCATCATCCGCCAGCACAACACGGTCGATGTCTCGGTCGCCGTCTCGACTCCCGTCGGCCTCATGACGCCCATTGTCAAGAACGTCAACGGCCTTGGCCTCGAGACCATCTCATCACAGATCAAGGACCTTGGCAAGCGCGCACGCGACGGCAAGCTCAAGCCCGACGAGTACCAGGGCGGAACCATTACCATTTCCAACATGGGCATGAACCCCGCCGTGGAACGATTTACCGCCGTCATCAACCCCCCGCAGGCCTGCATTGTCGCCATTGGCGCTACAAGGAAGGTTGCCGTACCTGGCGAGGCGACCGAGGACGGCTCAGCAAGCATTGAGTGGGATGACCAGATTGTCATTACCGGCAGCTTTGACCACAAGGTTGTTGACGGTGCCGTTGGTGGCGAGTTCATGCGTGAGCTCAAAAAGGCCATTGAGAACCCTCTGGAGCTTATGCTGTAAATCTGCTCGTAATATGGTGTGCATTTGGGATGAATGTGTGTAACTTTACTATCTGGGTTAGATGAGAAATGGATCTCAACGAGGACAGGAACTTTTGATGTATAGTGGATGGCGCCTTATCTCCCCATGATTATTTTGTCCAGTTATTTGCATAGCATGCAGACATGTCTCCCCTTTTGACTTTTTGTCGATGGCTTCTTTTTCTTGTTTTCTTTTTTTTTCTTTTTTGGATATTGATTTGCTCCAGATGCAAGCGGGCCGGACGGAGCAATACCAAGTTACTAAGCGTATTTCGGACCCTGGCGTGAAAGTGCGTCACGCTATGTCTATCCCTCAGCCGCATGTGTGCCCACGGGTCCCCATGCAGCCAAATCGAGTACCGAAACCTTGTCGGCATGTGTGCATGATTGGTGTGAGACTCTGGGTGGGTAATAATCGGTTCATTCCTGGGCAAAGTGGACATTAACCATACGTCATGTTGATTGATCTATCTTGTCGAGGGAGATGAAGGCCTCCAGAACGGCGACGACACAAACAACAATGCCTACGTATTATCCACCATAAACACGGCAACCTCACCACTTCGTTCCCGCACACACGTCACATGCGCTGCAATCCCGCCGTCCCCACACATTTGCACACTGACGCTGCGGAACAATGCCTCGACAATGACACCCTCCTCATCTTGTACGCTCAAAACCGGAACCTCGAGCAGCGAAACATGTTGCTCGTCTTCCCCCTTTGAGCATACACTAGGCTCTTCAAGCTGCATAACCCTGCCCACTACATTGGCCGCAACAAACGCATCCCACATGCCCTCCTTGTGCGGCACCACTCTGAGCAATCTCTGTGCAAAGCGCCTGACGCGGCCCACGCGACACTTGATGCCCGTATAGTACAGCGGTGCAATGAAGCCCGACTCGCTGACGGAATCATCCAGATTGACGTTTCCAGGGATGCTCTGTGCGAGTCTGTATGCCGTAAAGATGGTGTGGGCGTGGGTGAGGATGGCGAGGAACAGACCTGTGTATGCTTTATATCTTGTTTGGCAAAAGTCGGGCGAGAGCGACAAGTTGAGGAGGCGTGCCATGGTGTGGTACATGAGGAGGAGGTGGTAGGAAAGGTGGGTACGGGTGTAGGTGGGGGATGCTGATTGGGGGATGTGCGTTCCGAAAGGGAGAGAGGATGCCAACGCTGATTCCGGGCATGTGGGTGCATCCTTGTTGAACTTTGGGGTCATGATTCGGAGATAGTTGTTATGCCATGACTCCAGGACGGCAGAAATGTGCTTCTGTGCCGAGCAGCGTTCGTCATATTGCTGTTTGGAGCTCGTAGCATTGTCCTTTTCGGCTCGCTGGGACAGGAGCATGATGTGCCGGAGAATTGCATCAAGCGCATCTTTTGCCTCTTCTGAACTTGAAAATGCCTCTCCAGAAGATACTCCGCTTGCTTGTAGCGGATACAGGAAAAGTTCGGTGTCGTCGAATGCAATGCCAAACAGACTCGTCTGCGTGATAAGCGCCTTGAAACTTTTCACAATGCCTTTGTCAAGGGCACTTGTTACTTTGCCACCATCGTTGCAACTCATGTCCCTCAGTAACCTAACTCCATTCCTCAAATGCGTCTCTGCACTGCGATACCTCCCTCGGATAAACTCCAGAAACGTAAATACCTGACACGTAACCAACACGACCATGACAGACGCCCGGTCACCATACCTCAAGAGAGGCTGTAACGCGCAAATCGCCTTGCTGTACTGCTTCACGGTAAACCTGTCTCTTGCATCTGATGTCTGATCAGGGTCGAAATTGCACGGATGCGCCGCGCTCAATGCGATGACGGCGTGCAGGACAGCAGGCTCAGACATGAGTGCTGGGAGGACAATGGCATGCCAGAAATCGACTGCGAACCAGCCTGATGATGTCCATAAGACACGCTGCTTATACAGCTCAAGGTACCGCAGTTCTTGGGTGTGGGAAAAAAGGTAAGTTGGTAGTGGGCGAAGCGTGTTGCTGTTGCTGTTGCTGTTGCTGTGTGATGGACATGATGCACTACGGCCATATCGTTCAAGATATGTATTGCCTCCTCCGCCCAGAATACCGTAGCCATCGCATGTGCGGCCTGTGGAGCGGCAACGCGAACAAACTGGCTTTGTCTCGTCACATTTTACTTTCCGTGCTCTGCTTGTGTGTTAGTTGGGTAATCAATGTTTGCACCACCTTGAGGAAATCCGCTTCACCATTCTATGTAGAATGCGAAACAGATCAAAAAAATACGTACTTGCAAGTTCCACACCCTGACCTGCACTTTCTCTGTAACATGACTGCATAAAACCCAGAAGCTAATCGTTGATCACTAGCTAAAAGGGAAAGGAGGAGAAGAAACGAAGAAGAAGCAATGTTTGCCAACACTAATGCTCCCTCATTGTCGTCGGCCTGTGATTGCCCGGCTTTCACGCCATGTGGAGCGTGGCGCGCCTGACCGCTGCAATGTTACGCTCTTCCGGGATAATAAAAACGACCACAACAATCATTTTCTTGAGACATCGACAAATCCCATATTCGTTCATCTATCGACTGGTCTATCATAAGCATCGCATTACCATGATCTCATCACAGAAAAAAATCGAACAAAGGCGAACCAAGACTTTCCCACTCCGAAACGTAGCCTGAGGTGTATACTACGCCGTCCAAATGCTTTTTTCCATTTGCCCATACGCCTACGCATATACCGCCGTCTAAGAAGCCTCGTCAGCGCCGTCAGCCTTTTGGCCCTCGGCATCGGCCATCTCGGTATCCTTTGTGTCTTCCGCCGGTGGTGCCTCAGCCTGCTTCTTGGCCTCGGCTTCGCGCTTTGCGCGTTCAAGCTCGGCCTGCTTGGCCGCGTGCTCCTTTTGTTGCTTCTCCATAGCGGCTTGTCGCTCGCCCTCAATCTTGTCGTTGTAGCGCTGGATAATGGGGCCAGCAATGGCGCGGATGTCCTCCTTCTTGGAGACATATTGCGCCTTGGAGGCATCGTCACCCTCGTCGTATAGCCACTCCTGTGTCTGCTGTCAGTATCATATACTCCATGTTCGTAAGATGAATTCTGGAGCTTACCTCAATCGTCTCAAGCTTGGCGTTGAGCCTGGCCTTCTCGTCGTCGCTGGCAAACTCGGCGTAGACGTCGAGAATCTTGTCCTTGAGCTCGTAGATGAAGCTCTCAAGGTTGTTCTTCTCGTTTTCCGTGTCGGCAACGAGCTTGTCCTCCATGATCATGGCGTTCTCGCGCTCGGCTTGCGTCTGCTTGGTCGTCTCGTCAAGCGAAGCAGTGCCGGCGGACAGGGGCAGGTCTCCCTTGCGCAGCTGCTTCTTGACCTTGCGCATCTTGGGCGGCTCCGGAGGTGCGTCCTTGTCAACGTCCATGGCCTGCACATGATTTGTTAGCTTATTCGGGTCAGGCGCAGAAGCAGAAGGATGCGCAAGTACAGGATCATCGCTAAGCTTGTGACGTTTCGCGGCAGGCTCTGCTGGGCTTTGCCGGCCGGTACTAAGATCATTAGGAAATTCAAAAGCACGTACATCACCCTCTTTCTTTTCGGCTGGAGATTCGGGAATTGGCTCCTCAACCTCGGTCTCCTCCACGTAGTATCCAGACTCGACGTTGAGCACGCCGTGCACGTTGAGACGTGCCTTGAGCTTGCAAATCATAAAGTCGCCCTTGGGGTCCACCTTGACACCCTTGACGGAGAAACGGCCGATCCAGGGGTTCGTCTTGCCGGGCAGCTGCTCAGGCTTGGCATACCTGGCCTCGAGGTCGAAGGGGTGTTTTCGGTAAAACGTCAAGATCTTGGTCGATGGCATGACGTTGCCCTTGTTGAAGACGGTGAGGCTCGTCTCCTCGTCGGGGATGTCCTCGGATTTCTCCCATGTGAACTCAATGGGGTAGTTGACCATGTCGTGAACGGAGAAGTCACGGACACGGAAGACTGGGGAGAGGATGGCGCAGCAGAAGGCGCATCCACGAGCGACAGCCTCGTCTTGGTTGAGAGTGAAGGACAGCGGCTTGCCGAAGTAGTCCTGGATCTTGGACTTGACGGCAGGGACACGGGTGCATCCACCGACCATCTCAATCGAGTCGATGTCGTCGATGGTGAGCTTGGCCTCGGCCAGGGCCTGCTCAATGGGCGCGGTAGCACGATCGATGAGCGGCTTGATCAGTTCCTCGAGCTCCTCGCGCTTGAGCATGCCGCGCACATCGATGTCATTCATAATGGACTCGACGTTGATGGGCGCCATGTTGTTGGCCGAGAGCACCTTCTTGAGCTTCTCGACACCGGCAGCCAGACGGAAGCGCGCCTTGCCGTTCTCCATGACGTCGATCTTGTACTTTTCCTTGAACTCCTTGGCAAAGTGCTCGACAAGGGCCTTGTCAATGTAGCGGCCACCAAAGTGACGGTCCCAGGCGCTCGACTTGACGGCCAGTTCGCCTTTTCGGAACTCGACCACAGTGGCTGTGTAGTTGCTGTGGCCAATGTTGACAAAGACGACTCTCCGCGGCTTCTCCTCTGGGCCGGGCAGGTCGAGCTTGGGGATACCCCAGCCGAGGGCGACTGCGGTGTTGTCGTTGATCAGCCTCAGGCACTTGAGGCCGGCAATCTCTGCAGCGTCGAGGATGGCGCGACGCTGGGCGTCCGTGTACCACACGGGGCAGCTGAGGACAATGTCGTTTACGGGCAGCTTGAGCTCGGCAGAGGCTGTGGCCCGCATTTTTGTGAGGTGCATGGCGGTGATTTGTGTGGCGGTGAATCGCTCCTTCTTGCCCAGGTATGTGACTTCTGCGCCGACCTGGCCGTCCATGTCGACGAGCTGGGCCGACACAAAGTCCTGCTCCACCTGGACATCTGGATCTTGGAGCGAGCGGCCGGCGAGACGCACGAACGAAGAGACGGTGTTTTTGAGGTTGGAGATTTCTTGGTTCTTGGCCATCTCGCCAATGTATCTGCTCTTGGGGCCGAAGCCCACTAGCGATCTGTATCCGTCGTCAGTCGTCTGTGTGTGTGTATTGTTGCCGGGGGCGAGGGTGCTTACGGTGTCGCGCGGTTGGAAACCTCATTTGCGATCTGGACAGTGAGTCAGCCTGTGAGCGACGAAACCATGGGCGGGAGGGGAGGCACTTACGACATCGACACCTCGATTCCGCGCAACAGCAATAACGCTGTTGAGGGTACCCAGGTCGACTCCTACGACAGACATGGCTGGTATCTGATGGCGGGGTTGTGTTGGGCGGTGATATCGCTGTGGAGGGGGAGGGGCGTGTTTGGAGGGGGGTATAAGGGTATATTTGAGGGGGGGAGTTGGTGGTTGGAGTAGCAGCGAGGGATAGGCGTGGGCGAGGGCGTGCACCTGCAGCAAAATTTCAAGAAAGCGCTGGTATGGGCGGACAGGAGTGGCCGACAGCGCAAAAGGAACCACACAGAAGTTTCTCGATGGCGCCAAACAGCGGGGCACTAACAGGAAAGTTGTTTTGGTGGGCGGGATGCACGGGCCGCCGCCATGTCCGCCGCCGCCGTCGCCGCCGTCATCATCAACACCAACACCACAGCAACAACACAAACACACGCACACATACATACATACATACATTTACACCGCAGCATCAGCAGCGACAACAATAGCAGCAACAGCAACAGCAACACGCCGCGTCATGCCCACCCGCCCGCCTGTCTCTGCCGACGCGTCTGTTGCCGCCCCCCTCCCCCCAGCGCCCAAATAGTCGCCCAAAGACTCCCCTCCCCATCCATGCCCGGCGGCTGACATCATGGCATATGTCGCCCCGTATCCACTGCTCAACAGGACATACAGCCTGTACCGCCTATCCCCGCTGCACCATGGCGACGCGCCCCTCCTCGTCGACGACGCCACGCGCACCCATGCCAAGCGCCTCAAGGACCAGCTCAAAGGCGACAACGTGCGCGGCGTCCAGGTCGACTTTGCCGCCGCCCAGGAGACGGCAACCCTGGGCCCGCTCGACGACTGCCGCTGGGAGGTGCTTGGCGACGAGGATGCCTGGATTGACCGCCGCCTGCAGTCCGAAGACCCGGGCGCACCGCGAGTCGCCCCCGACGTGACGCCAGACCGAGCTCGCGGCCTCCATGTCACCCTCGACTACGACAAGCAGCAGTACAATGCGCTCCTGCTGCGCGACCCGGATGCCACGTCCTCGCCCATCGGCTTCACCGCGCTTCCGCTGTTGCTCGTCAAGATGCCCGCGCCCATACGCGACATCTTCTTCAGCTACCTGCGAACCACCTTCGATGCCCATGTGGCCCCATTGAGGCTCCCGTCGCCTTTTCTTACATCGGCTCTCGAGACCTTTTTCACTCATCTCACCGCAAGCAGCTCTACCCTGTCGATCCAGCATGTCATAAAGCAGTTGCACATTCAGCTGGCATTCCCTACTGCCACGAGCCTTTTGAAACACATCCAAGTCTCCATCGCGGCCGAAGATGTCGCTGAATTTGTCCGTCGTGGTCGGCTGCTGAAAGATACCCACAGCAAGCCCTTCACTGCCGCCTTGACCAAATATCTGAATCAGCACCTCGCTCTCGACCTGTCGCATCCCAAAGTCCACGTATCTCGCATATCCTGCAGCAGCTTCCATCTCGGCACCGAGCGTCTTAAAATCGTCGCACCAGACACGCTCCCAGATGCATCATTCTCTGATCAAGAATCGTCACAGGATTCGAGCGCAGCCCAACTGGCTGTCCACGAACTCTACACATCTCTCGTCCGAGAAGCCACCGGCAGCGGCAAGTTTTTGCCTGAGGACTTGGCAAAGGATTCAACAGACGACTCGCCGTCTTCCACTGCAAGTGCTAGGCGAAAAAGAGCCATCAGCACCACAGCTGTTAGTAATGGAAACAGCAAGAAGACCAAGGCCAGGGGAAAAGAAAATGCTGCACGGGTCAGTGGAGACAACACAGTCATAGTCGACAGCTAACCTCAGCTGATCCCGCACCACCACGTCACTTTGTCGGCAACAAGGATTTCCACTTTTGTGGGTCCTGGGTCGTTTGCTCTTTTTAGGCTTATTCCTTTTATGATACCCAGCCTATTCGGAATCTCGATGCAACTGTCTGCCTTTGTTCCCTAGTGTACTATAACTCACCTTTGAGATCCTCGCATTCGTATACATGTTGATATCTTTTTTCTTGATTTTTTTGCATGAAATCTGTCAAGGTGAAACAATGACATGGACTTACTAGACATTCACAAAACGGTATAGAACAAGCATCTGGTAAAGCCATGGATCGCGGGGTGCCTGTCCAACATGATACACGATCAGTTTTGCGTCCGAGCTGGAACCCAAGTCAGGGTCATTATCCGTGCTTCAGCGTAGTCAACACCAGCGAATAGGCAACCAAGGAAGTCCGCAAACAGAGGGGCCCGTGCCGCATATGGTAGTGTCTCCTTACACAATGAGAAAGCAAGTGAACTCGGGTCACGTGCAGGGCCTGCAGATCCATAGGCATGAGAGAAAATGTCGTCAAAAGAAACATCATGCTTAAAACATGATCAAAAGCTTATAGTAGTAATCCCGCATGTTTCGAATATCAATTCTAATTTTTATTGACTCCCTTTTATGTATCTATGGGGTTCTGCCCCTCAAGTAGGTTTTTCAAGTCACGAAAGCAGCTAGCATACTTATCATAGCTAAACGCTTACAAGAACACCATTCCTGCACATCTCGCAGCCTAAGATGTCATCCCTGTCTTTCTAATGCTGGTGCGCATGTGTTGTCCAGGCACAAGTATAGCCGCAATCTTTTGTTCATTGGGTTGAGTGAGTAGTGACGTCATTCCGTCCCTAGCCCAACTCCTGCTCTACAGTACCATCTTCATCTTCCCCTCGCACTCGTGCTCTGCTAATATAATACTCGCTTGTGATATCACACACGTCATGTATCGCATGGGAATCACGGAAAAAAACAAGAAATGGCAAAAACGAAAAAAAGACGCAACGTGGGAAAACGACCATGTGCCCCTTGACGTGAACAGGGGTTTCCTGACTGGGTCCGGCGTATTGGTATATCATGCTAAGCATATGGCCAGCCTCAATTAGGCGAGAAGCTTGATTTGCTGTCTGCGGATGCTATGTATGGAGTAGCTATGTATAGCACCGCGAGGCAGAGGAGAGGTATAGGTAAAGAAGAGAAAAATCTCGTTCACGTGAGACTCAAACTTAACAATCGTAATCATATATTCTCATTGCTCCGCAACAAATTCACGCCATTTCCAATTCATATTATCCATCAGGCGTTCGAAATTACTGGAATAAATAACGTAACGTCGTGCATTCGCTGCATTGTAATAATAAAAATACGCCGTAAAGACCAAGGGAATCATACAAGAACCATTAACCATCAATCATGCAGAACATTAACTTCGCAACAAGACCACTCCCATCGCAAACCCTCACTTACCATACCAACGCCAGCCCCTCATGTATACACACTCTCTGTAAAAGAGTTGACTTGTAGTCCCCGCTCAGCCATATCCGCATTCTCCAAGAACTTCAACTGCATCCACACCAGATGCCCTCTAATGCGATCCAGCTCCTTCCTGACCTCTGCCACGGGCCGGTCCATGTCGTACAAGTGGCCCTGCTTGTGCTCTTTATCCGAGTTGGGGTTTGGTGTAAAAGAGTCATAGTCATCAAAGGTGAGGATATTGTCGTCTGGATCGGCGTGGAAAAGATCTCTGAAGACCTCTGTATTCGTTGTGGCACGCTTGCACCATTCGTCCCAGAGCTTGGGACACATTGGGTCAGAGACAAATTCGGCTTCAGGACCCGGCATTGTGTCGTTTCTCGAGTTTTCGCCTGGTGGCTGCGCGTTGGGGTCGTCGGAAGCGTTGAGGCTCTGGGGTGGGAGAAGACCCAGATGCTCACGCCACAAGCTACTACGGAGCTCGTGCGCGAGACGAGCCGCCTTGTATGGCTTGCCGTCCATTTGGGTATCAATCTCATCAGTGTCTTGTAGGACAACAGAAAGTTCTGAATCGTGGAAACCCAACTGCGAGCGGTCGTTGATGTTGGAGGAGCCGCAGATTACAATTTTGTCATCGACAATGCAGAGCTTGGCATGGATATAGAGCTCTTCCTGGAAGTAGCATTCCTTTTCGCTCTCGGGCTCACCCGCCCATTCTTCATCACTGGGCTTCTTCTCTGTGAGCATTGCATCGTCGGCGATGGAGTCCGGATCGATGATACCACCCTGGTCACCTTTTCCGATGTCCTCAGCGTCGTCCATATACTTCTTTCTCATTTCAGCTGCTGCTCGTCGTTTCTCTTCACCGCCCTCCTCTGCCGGCGCTTCAAGCTCATCGATTTCGGCAGTCTCCATCTCCATGTAGGTCATGCCGGACTTCTTCTCGAGCTCCTTGATCTTCGGGGTTACGTTGATGCGATCATACGAGCGGAGGTTGAAGAAGAAAATGTACTTTTCAGGGTCAACACCGGCAGCTTTGACCTTGCCGAAAATGCTTTCGTCGCCTCTACAGATGCTCTTGAATTGGTAGTCCATAATCGCTCGTGTTCCGGCCGCCGCCTGATCTCGCAAGTCACCCGCAAAACCAGGGATGGCCGGGATGAGAATTATGATCCGGAAGTGACGCTCTTCCTTGGCAGCCTTTACAATGGCGTCAACTATCGCAGCTCCAATCTGGTTGTGAACTGGGCTCTCATCATGCCTGCCAGTAGCTGTGATGAAGAACTGGTTCTCAATGTATACAAAGTGCTGGGCGTTTCGGATAATCTCACAGTAGGCATTTTGAATGCTCTGCTCATGGGGCTCAATGCCCATGCTCCAGTCTGCACTGCTTCTCACCAGTTGCGCATGGACGGTTCCACGGTTTTCGAGGTTCTTGCTGCTCAGTTGCGTTATGGGATGATGTATATAATCACCGACAGGGAACTTGGGCCGTTGGACTCCAATCAGGTCTTCGTCGGCGCCTTCACGTCCTTCCATGGTAAGCCAGTCATATCGTTCATCACGCTTGTACTTTTCACGCTTGACAAAGTTCCATCGCAGGACAAAGTGCTCGGCAATGTCGTAGATTGCCGGTCCTATGATTCCCATGGCAACGTCGTGCCATGGCATGCGGCCATACTCGAGCTTGTTCAGCTTGTTCGACTTCCAGTCGTCGACGCTTTGGAAATCCATTATGCGGTTGTTATTGTAGTCTTGACCGGGAAAGATTTGGTTCTGTACACCCGAAGGATGGGCGTCGGACAGCGGGTGCTGTTTCTCGTCCCAGCGACCGTAGCACAGATCCAGGCCGCCAATAAAGGCCATGGCGTAATCAATGACGATGAACTTCTCGTGGTGCGCCCAGTAGAATGTCATGTCTGCAGCATTCTCAAAGACATTGTGGTCGGGGTGTCGCATTACCTTGATATTTCCATAGCCGGGTTCGCCCTCTTTGATGAGGCCCATGAGGGCCTTCTTGGTATGCTGGCTGTTGCAGGTGAGGGCAGCCGAAACCTGGCAAAACGTCAGCAGCCACACGCACAGCGGTGGTGGTTTTGCCTACCTCCTTGTATACGGAAATGTAAATCTTGACGCCTGCCTGGGCGCGTCGCTTGAGCACCTGATCCAGCCTGTATTGCTGGTTGTAGAAAGGTGGGCGCTTCAAGAACAGCTCTGGGCTAAGCCACCAATCCGCGATGTAGATGGTCTCCTGGGCCTTCTCCAGGGCCTCGGCAACAGCCCAGAAGTAATCTCGACCATCGACATACCATTTGACCAGGTTGCCGTCTCTCTCGGGCGCAAAGCTTTGGAAGCGGTGGCTTTCGGCAATCTTGCTCCGCTTGGCATCTGTCTCCTTCTCGTGCTCCTCGTCATGGCGATGGTTGGCATTGAAGAGGTTGGTGAACTTGCCCAGCTTGTGCTTGATGTGGACAGCTTTGATGTGGACGCCTCTCAGCTTGGTGTGCTCGAGCTTCTCCTCGATCTCCTCGACCTTTTCCGAGAGGCGGTGGTCAAAAGGATGAAAAATCTTCTTAAGGCCCTTTTCTTTGGACATGGTGCCGGCCGTGCGCAGCGATCAGCGGCCAGCGGTGGCGTGAGGGAGCAACGGCAGCGGTGGCAGTGGAGGCTGGTGCTGGGGCTGGGGCGGAGGAGGGGGAGGGGAGGCTGAGGCTGAAGCTATGGAGTGAGGCGGGTGTGTATGTGTGGCAGAGCAGAGGAGGGCCGTGGAGCAGGCGGGCGTCTTGTAGTGGCGCGCATGGGTGGACGATAAACCTGAATTGAGATTGTTCTGCAGCATTTCAGGCAGGCAACTTCACCGTCGCGTCAGGTGGCAGGGATGGTGGTGGGCAGCCGCAACAGCAGCACGTACTGACGTCATTTCTCGCTAGGCCTGTTTTGGTATGCTAGTCTTGTTTTGGTGCGCTAGGCCCGTTTTGGTGCGCTAGGCCTGCGCCGCTGCGAACCATCGCCCATCCTGCCACTAAGGCTATCCGTTCCTTTCTTTCACCAGCTTGGTCCCCCCACTGCACCGCTTACGACCACAGAGTCGATACGCATGGCTCCGACAAGAAAGGGGTGAGAAAGTCGAGAATGCGTCTTGCTGGTGGCGGCCCCCTATCGTCCACAAGATCCACCCTGATGGCCTCACACTGCCGCCTCCAAGATTCTGGTCCGCCATTTCCCGGATACATGAACACCACACCCCACCTGTTCAATTTCCTCGACTGGGCTTGCAACTGTGTTGACAATCATCTGCCACCAGGCTTGAACTGGGTTGCGTGGCGTGTGTCAAAGCCTCGCCCTCATACACTACTCGTCGCAGCCCATGTCTCCGTCCTAGTATTTCTTACCTGTACTGGAATTTGCGGGACAACCACGGCGTATTGATGTTAGACGAAGAAAATAACCGCACAATTGCACTGCATTTGTAAAATAAAACTCACAGAAAATAGATTTGCCAAGGCCATTCCTGCACAATCAACCGTAGAGCCGCCGAACGCCTTCAGCACCCCCTCATCCACCCAAATCCATTCAAAATTCAAAAGCCATGAAGTCATTCGCTCAAAGCCATCAGTTTCAGGGCCGCCGCCCCTAAACCAATACAGATACCCGACGCCCCGCTCAATCCAATCACACATGCAAAGTACCAAGGAAGAGACGCGCTCATACTTTCCGCTGAGATGCATCATCAAGGCGCACAAGGTCACGCTCAGAAAGCTGGCAAAGCCACTCCTACAAAGTACCCTGTACCTAGGCTGCAACTACAACAGGCCAGCCATCCTCCCAGTCGAGGTAGTTGTACCCGAAGAAAAACTGATCAGCTTCGTAGCCGACGCTCGGGCGGACTAGAATCGTTAGCCATGGCCAAATGCATCGCCTATCATCCTTGACTTGCCATAGTGGTAATACATGACCGTCCTGCCATCCTCAGGTTGCACCATCACGCCCTGCCCACCCGGAGCATAGATATCGCCATGGCTAGCCAGAATGGTCGTACCGCCATTTTCCTCGAGACAGCTCTTGCCTTGGCGGTCGTAAAAAGGACCTTTTGGTGTGTTCGATCGGCATACAACAATATGGTAAACCTGGTCGTCGGGGACAAGGCCCGACTCGGGCGTACGGCAACAATGGCCAACGCTGTAGAACATGTAGTAAAACCCCTTCTCCTTGTGCATGACGGCGCCTTCGGCTACCAGCGCGCCCACCGTATCGTTTCGGATAATGTTGGTGATGCGGTTGTTTTGCTCAGCCCAGCCTCCAAATGCTTTCATGTCGTCGTACGGGAAGAGTTCTACCTGGAATATGTCATGCCAGAAGGACCCAAAGCTGAAGTAGATGGGGCTATCTGGTGTTTCCTGGTACACAAACGGGTCAATGAGGTTGTATCTGTCCGAGAGAGGTAAGCCGATGCTGCCATGGTCTTGCCAGCTGCCTGGTTCGAGCGAGAATGAGGTAGCCACACCAATGGATGAGTTTTGGAAACCCATTTGCGAGACCGAGTAGTGACAGTAGTATGTGTCGCCTCGCTTCGTGACTGATGGCGCCTGTCGATAACCGTGAGAAGGGTTCTTGGTGACCCAATCATAGTGGACGCAAACTTACCCAGATGTCTTGTTCGTTACTGACAAATATACTAGTTCCATGGTGTAACAAGGCACCTCGATAGCGCCATGGCCCACCAAGCGAGGGCGCCGTAGCAATGGCAATATTGCCACTAGTTGAGAAGCGCCAATAAGTCCCGTCTTCATACCATATACTGGGATCATGGATCCAGCTACAGTTTCCACGACATGGTTCCGGATCTGGATAGAGGCCATCTAGCAGTGGAGGTCCTGCTTGGGCGTTTGGTACAGGTTGTGCTTCTGGTTTTGCGTAAGCTCTTGGATCTGCAGTTGCAATCGGACTTGCAACTGTGCTCTCGATAACGAATGGTACAAAGGTAGTGCTAGTAATGACGAATGCCGTAAGAAGAGCAGTAGTCACTCTTGCAACGCTAGAGTCTCGAACCCTACTTTGGAAGCCGGCCATGATTTTGCGTTGCCCGGATTATCGACTTGGTGAATAGCAGTTAAAGTACAAAAAAAGTCCAAAAGTCAACCTCAGTTTATATGCAAGCAGAAAGAGGCATACGTCAGGGGTCATGCGTAGGTATTGGGCCTTCAGCTCTTGTTTGCGACAACACCTAGCGGCTGACGCCGAGGTTGCCGGTAGGCCCTCTCCATGTAAACGGCAGTGGATGCTGTTGTAGCAACTTTGGTTCTCGTGACCAGGGTTAGCTGCAAGGCCTGTGCAATGAGCATGCGAGTCGGTTGGGCGTAGCCTTGTGCGAACCTCTGGACCAGTCCGCTCATGTTTGATGACGCTCATGCCCATTATGCAGCGTATACACTTGGATCAAAGAAAGTCAGGAGGCCTTCTATAGCCTCTTAAAAAATTGCATCCAGTGATAAATGGCAAGGCGAAGCTAGAACTTCCGTGGCAATCCATCCGGGGCTGCTGTCTCTACAAGGGGGGGTCTGACGTGGTCGAAGACCTGTTCATATTCAATACCAAGAATTGATTTCTGGGCCAATTCATAAATAACAAGTGTCATGTGCTCGCTGTGGACGCGTGAAGTGCTGCTACTTCAAGGACTGCGCCATATCATCGGCACCTTCACCGCTCCCTCTGTACCGGTGATGTCAGTGACCGTGTTCATTCTTATTCCTGTACTGCTGCGTGATGTTTGCCACGTGCCTCATATTTGCTGGACTGAAATCGTACCGAAGCTTTCGGTGAGACGTCGCACAACTCGTCGCGGTTAGTCATTACCACATTTGGTTGACTACAGAGCGAGGTGACGTACTGCGCTGGTTCCGATATGCTGTTATGACAGATTCTGTCATTACAAATTCTTGGCAACGGCACTGCTTTTCGTGAAGCTATGCTGTATTCGCACATTGATACGAACCATGGACTTAAGCTGATCCTGTCGATCGGGCGCAACGTGGCGACGGCCACAAGAGCGTACATGTGCGACCATAAGCTGCCTTGCAGCCAAAGGTCCATTTTCGGACTGGCTAGCACCAAACCATAAATCTGTAGCTCTAAAGGCGTATTCTGGTCCCCTGATGCTTCTCAATGGCGCGCAATTGGCTGTTGCTGTTGCAATATCAGTGTGATAGGCGGAATTTGAAACAAGCACGAGGGCGCAGTGAAGGTGTTTGGACAGATTTCAACATTCGACGAGAGCCGTGTTCAAGCATAATGTCGACGTGATTTGTTGGTCTAACCCGGATTTTGTGATTGGTTTGTGATCCTCTGCTTCGTTACTCTACCAATGTTCAGCTTGGCGCTTTGTAGCCATCGACATCTGTGCTGTTGCTCCACTTCTCGAACCTATTAACGCTCTCACGATACGTCTCTAACTTGTTTGTCATTCGACTGTAGGCATCAGTACCGACAATGCATCGGAGGGGTGGGTCGTCCATGACTGCTAGGTCGTAGAAGACCTTGGCAGCCTTTGCCGGATCTACAGATTTGTGAGCAATCGAACAAGCATGATTCTACCTGACGACTTGCCTCCTGGTTGGTTGCCGTCTCGCGCTTGGGCTAGCTTCCTCGGGTCAACGTGTGCGTATGCTGGGTGTGATATATGGCCAAAGTCCATGCTGCGACCAGACCAATCGGTTCGGAAGCCGCTGAAGAGGCGAAGACGCAAAATCAGTTCATGTCCCACTGGCATTTTGGTGTTACCAAGACTTACCCAGGCTCGATGCACGTAAACTTGATCCCCCACTCTGGTTTTACTTCTTGTGAGATGGCTTCGGTGAAGCCCTCAACGGCCCATTTGCTAGCACAGTAAATGGAGAAATTGGGAACACCTGTGCGCAATCAGGCGCAGCCCATCCGAGCAGGAGGTACTATACTGACCAATCTGACCGCCAATTGATGTGACCTGCTGAATGACGCCTCCAGTCTTCAGGTCGCGCATAGTCTCCATGGCCTTTCTCGTTACATTGATCAAGCCGAAAAAGTTGATATCCATCTGCTGCCTGATCTGGTTCTCTGAAAGCGTCTCGAATGGGCCCATCAAGCCGTATCCAGCGTTGTTGACGACTACATCAACACGGTTGAATTTTTTGACTGCTGCATCAAATGCCTTGTCGATTGAATCCTGTTTCGTCACGTCGAGATCGGCGAATAAGCTGTTGGCGTCATTGGCCCTGTCAAAAGCGAGCTTGGATGAATTCCTTGCGGTAGCGACGACGTAATCACCCTTTTCAAGGACGACCTTGACGAGCTCTTCACCGAAGCCAGTTGAACAGCCAGTGATGAGGAATACGCGGGGTGCCATGACATGGACAGCAGAGCAATGCGTCGGGGGATGTACGAGAGAGATTTAATTTTATACGAGGATGTCCACAGGCATGCTGGGCGACTTAAGTAGCCTGTCAACTGTATACGTCAGGATGCAGCAAAGGGAACAGACGGTCATAGCGGGGTTAGCAGGTCGGCGTTAAGCATCGCAGTGTACTGCATCATAAGCGCCCAGTGCTGGTTAGTGCTGACGGCGCGGCTAGCATACGTTCCATCTCTTTGAATGAAGACTGAAAGTTGCAGTGAATCGAGAAAAGTGGACGGAGGAGATGGGCCAGGAGATGGGCCAGGAGATGGGCCAGGAGATGGGCCAGGAGATGGGCCAGGAGATGCTGCTGTCCAACCAAACCCACAGTGTGGGGTGGATATGGCATTGTGCATCTAACGCTGATTCTGCTCTGTCTCGAAACTGATTGTTCGGCGCCGGCAAACAAGCTGCAGGCAGGACTTGGGCGTGTGTGTGCGTGAGTGAGGTTGGAGGAAAAGGATGTCAAGGGCTAAACTGGAAGAGGGTGTTAATGGCACCGACACGCGTGACGGAAGCGGACTAGCGTGGACGCGATCGCGCTTTCCAGGGCCGAATCTGCCCCTCGCAACTTCACCGGGGTAACAGGACAAACAATACACTCCTTCCCGACAGCCTCGCCCTTTGCCACGCCCGCCGCCCTGCTCTGTGCCCGCCTCTCGTTTTTTTTCTGCGGCCCCCGCCTGCTGCACCTGCGTCATCTCTGAAGCACAGCAATAACAACATGGCCGAAGTCATTAGGGATGAGGAAGTGCGCCGCCGCGTGCGACTTGCGCAGGAGTTTCTTGATCCGGGTATGCTCAATAGCGTCTCGATGTGGGCCTCGTGCTAATCTGGGTGCAGACGACGTCTCGAGGCGAAGGTATGCCGCAATGGCTGGCGCACAAGAGATGCGGGTGCTGACCGCTCCAGCTACCGACCAGATATTCTGGTGATGCTCAACAGAGGACAACGAAGACTTACCGTGGGTGGCGAGCGCCCATGGAAGAAAACGCGCATACTGATAGCCTCCAGGTCAGCATCGACGAAATCCGCTCCCACAACCGGGAACTCGCCGACGGCCTCCTGAACCAGCCCTTTGAGTTTGCAGAGGCCTTCGACCGCGCCCTCAAGGACGTCGTCCGCACCTTCACAGACCGACCAAAGTCAGAGACGGCCGAGGATGTCGTGTATTATTGCGCATACATTGGCAGCTTCGGCGAGTTCTCGTGCAACCCCCGTACGCTCAGCTCCAACCAGCTCAACCACATGGTTTCGCTCGAGGGCATCGTGACCAAGACGTCGCTCGTCCGCCCAAAGGTGGTCAAAAGCGTGCATTACAACGAGGCCAAGCAAAAATTCCACGCGAGAGAGTACAGAGACCAGACCATGACAACGGGCGCCGCAAGCTCGAGCGTATACCCGACCGAGGATGACGAGGGCAATCCCCTCGTCACCGAGTACGGATACTGCATCTACCGCGACCACCAGACCATATCCATACAAGAGATGCCTGAGCGCGCTCCGGCGGGGCAGTTGCCGCGCTCCGTCGATGTCATTCTGGACGACGACCTGGTAGACCGCGTCAAGCCCGGTGACCGCATCCAGCTTGTTGGCACCTATCGCTCGCTTGGTAACCGCAACGCTGGAGCAGGTAGCTCGACTTTCCGCACACTGATCCTCGCAAACAACATCATCCTGTTGTCTTCCAAGTCGGGTGGAGGCATTGCCCAGGTCAACATTACTGATACGGATATCCGCAACATCAACAAAATTGCAAAGAACAAGCGTGTATTCGAGCTTCTATCACAATCGCTCGCGCCGTCTATATATGGACACGACTACATCAAAAAGGCAATCCTACTGCTACTTCTTGGAGGGCAAGAAAAGAACCTGGACAACGGGACCCATTTGAGAGGAGACATCAACATTCTCATGGTGGGTGACCCTTCCACAGCCAAGTCGCAGCTGCTTCGGTTCGTCTTGAACACGGCTCCTCTCGCTATTGCTACCACTGGTCGTGGATCGTCCGGTGTTGGTCTCACGGCGGCCGTCACCTCCGACAAAGAAACGGGCGAGCGACGCCTAGAGGCTGGTGCCATGGTCCTCGCCGATCGTGGTGTCGTCTGTATCGATGAATTCGACAAGATGTCCGACGTCGATCGAGTCGCGATTCACGAAGTCATGGAACAGCAGACTGTTACCATTGCCAAAGCCGGTATCCACACGTCGCTCAACGCCCGCTGCAGTGTGGTTGCTGCTGCCAACCCCATTTTCGGACAGTACGATATCCACAAGGACCCGCATCGCAACATTGCTCTACCAGACTCTCTCCTTTCGCGTTTTGATTTGCTCTTCGTCGTTACGGACGACATCGAGGATGCGCGAGACAGACAGGTCTCTGAACACGTTCTCCGCATGCACAGGTACCGTCAGCCTGGCACGGAGGAGGGTGCGCCTGTTCGCGAAGAGGGTTCCCAGCTTCTGGGTGTTGGTCTCGAGACGGATACTGATGCCAACCGCCCAACAGATGTGTACGAAAAGTTCAACCCCATGCTTCACTCTGGCGTCACCATCACCATGGGGCGGGGCTCTTCACGAAGAACCGAGGTCCTCAGTATTCCGTTTATCAAGAAGTACATCCAGTACGCGAAGCGCGAGAAGCCAATCCTCACCAAAGGTGCTGCAGAACACATTGTGAGCGTCTACTCTGCGCTGCGCAATGACGAGCTTGATGCAGGCACCCGTCGCACTTCTCCCATCACTGCACGTACTCTGGAGACGCTTATCCGTCTTTCGACTGCGCACGCAAAAGCGCGTCTATCGAAGCGGGTTGAGCGCAAGGATGCCGATGTCGCAGAGCAGATTCTACGCTTTGCTCTGTTCAAAGAAGTCGTTGAGGATGATCGTCGCAAGCGAAGACGCACAGCGCGCGACCCAGACGCCATGTCTACGGACGAAGAATCATCGGGTGGTGAGGACGAAGACGGCGATGAAGCAGAAGCCACACAGTCTCGACGGACGGGTGGGCCGTCGACTAGAAGCCAACGGACAGGCACAACACGCACCCCTGCGGCTGAAGCTGGTGAGGACGACGAAGAGGCAAACGATGATCTCTACAACGTTACGCCAAGGGCGCAACGTACAACAACGCGCACACAGTCGTCCCGCGGGGGCGCTTCATCTCAAGTCAGCGCCGCGTCTTCACAGCCCGAGTCGCAACTTCCGGCCACACAGAGCGAGTCTCAAGAGTCACAGGATATCACGGCTGCACGTCTACAAGTGTTCCAGACGGCGCTTGGCCAGCTGATTGATGGACCGTTGTTTGCCAACGACGCAGCAGACGTGGAGCCTCTTGTGGCGGCTGTAAACGCGAGGCTGGGTGGTGGTAGTGGAAGGGAGCCGTTTGGACGAGGCGAGGCGGAGAAGGCGCTTGAGGCGCTCAGTGAGCGCAACAAGGTCATGTACTCTGGTGGCATTGTGTACAAGATTTAACTGATTGCATGTTGATATGATTTGAATAATGGTTGTTTGCTTTAAGTAGAGCCAGTTCAGGCGCTGGATCTTTCTGACGATGTGTGTTCCAAACGGAGTATAATGACTGATGTTTGTTTGCCTGCCTTGAGAAAGTGGACGATTGGCCGTGTTCATGCAAATATATGAGTGGGTTCCATTTTATGCAGCATGTCCATGACTCGGTTGAACTCATCAGCACAAGTCTACTTTTCCCAGTAGCTTGAATGAAATCATCAAATGGCTTTGTATTGGTTTTTGATTCTTGACTTTTTTACTTAATTCATTCAGTCGTTATGTCATGATTAGAACAAACGCCAATGGTACCCATCCAATAAGACGCCCGGTTCTTTTTTTTTGGTCTTTAGACGGGCGAATCCTGCTTAGCAAACTGTCTCGCGAGGGCTTCAATGCTATCAGCAATGCGCTTGAACTCATCCTTTTGCTCGGCGGCCACCTCGCCGCCCTGCATGGCGGCATCGTCGTCGAGGTTGCCCCACTGGATCTCCATGGTGTTGAAGTCGACCTTTGTGTCGAGGCCGTAGATGTCCTTTGAGGGGTGCGAGGGAAAGCCACGGAGGGTGGAGACGAGGGACATGAGTTCGCGGACGTCATCCCTAGAGAAAGAGAAGAGTACGTCAGTCGTCTGTGTGCATGGATGCATGGGAGAAGAGACTTACTGGGGAACGTCGCCCTTTTTCTCCGAAGACTTGTTGCTGCCATTGTAGTTGGACATGCGGATGCTGGCTGGGCGGTTGGGCTCGCCAATGACTTCAATCATATGTGTTGGGGCGCCTGGATTGGGTTGTTAGCAAGTCGTTCTTTTTGTCTTGAACCTCTTTCTGCCCCTCATCATGATCGTGGTAGTACTCACCGGTAAAAGGCTTGCTGAGGACAATCTGGAACTCGCCAGATGGAGGGGGGGCGACCATGCGAGGCATTTTGGGTGATGTGTGTTGGAACTAGTGGGCTGGTTGGGGAGAGTGAATCAGGCTATCTGGAGCAAAGACGCAGAGTTGAAGGAGAATGGGTTGATGATGGAGTGCTCTACTCGAACAACAGCGAGGTTTTATTCTCGTCGGGCTATACTGCGCTTGTTGTGTGCTGCTCACCCAATGCCATCATAGCATCACGGTACCCACTAACTAGGCATTTCGAGTTGATGTCATGATGAATCACGTCTGCAGCATGTGGGCCGCGCACTGTAGGGTTTGCCTTTTTTCTGACTCCACTTTGATCATGAAATGGACGTGAATCGAGATGTCCGGGATGAAGAGATGGCTGTGCATTGCGTGTTCGGGCGATGGGTTGGACATGGTCATGGGTCGGCCTCAACGCGTGCCTCAACGCGTGAACACGGGGTATGACATCATCTCGTTTCCTCCTCTTCCCCTTCCTCCCCTTTCCTCTCCTCTCTCTTCTACTCCACACGCGCATCAACCAGATGAGCATTGACCGGTGTCAGCGCTCCGCCGTTGAAGAAAAACGCTTCAATGTTCTCCATGGCGAGTTTCTCAAACCCAGCAGCCGTGTCCCAGGCACCTCCCGCATTATGACATGTCAAGCTCACATTGCGCATCTTACAGAAGTCGGCATGAACAAATGGTTCGTTTTCATGCACGTCGAGCCCAGCGGCGAAGACGTGTCCGCTCTTGAGTGCGTCGACAAGAGCATTTTCATCGACCAGAGTGCCGCGCGCAATGTTGACGAAGCGGCTGCCTTTCTTGAACTGCGCCAGGCGTTCGGCCGTGATGACTTTCTCGCCCAGGAACGGGGTAGCCAGCACTGTGCAGTCTGCTTCGGCAAGCATATCTCCCAGATGCTCATAGAATGTCGCCTTCACCGCGCCCTCGTGCTCTTCCGGCTTCCTCACAACGTCATGGTACAGGATGCGCATGCCAAAGCCCAGCCATGCCTTTTGTGCAATGGTATATCCAATGTTTCCCAGACCGATTATGCCTAGCGAGCGACCTCTGGGGTTGTATGCCGTGTCCTGTTGGTGCTTGTGTGCGGATTTCCACTGCTCCACGTCGCCCGATTTGGCGGCTTCGGCGCTCCACATGAGGTTGCGGAAGACGGACAGAATATGCCATATGGCCATGTCTGCTACGGCTTCTGACGATGCGCGTGCACCATTGCAGTACGTGATGCCTGGATTTTTCAAGGTCAGTTCGAGATCAACGCCTTGGAGTATATCACGCGGCCTCGTACCGTGTCTGGACAATGTCGGGATATCCGCCCAGTCGTAGCCCGCGCCAGCCGAAGCAAAGATTCGACATGTACTTGGCAGATGCGGAACCAGCTCTTGATCCCATTTTCCCATTTCGCCTCCAGAGTTCCAGAAGGGGCGGAAAACAGCGTGGAAATCACCCCATCTTCCTTCTTTGAGCGCGGCGATGAAACTTGCCCTCTCCCGATCTTGGGCACGAGGCTGGATAACGTTGAATTTCAATGCAAATTGTTTGTAGTAATCCGGATTGTACACAATATCGTCACCGATGTGAAGCACGGTAAGCTGTTTCCTCGACATGGTGGGTTGGGTGTATTATCCATTGATGGACCAAAATTGCGGACTTGAAACTGCAGAATGGATTTTGCTCTCGACAAAGTAGATCCTACGTCTTATCCATATCCCAACAACGACATGCTCGGAACATGATATGCATCCGATGCGGCTCTGATGGTGCTCGCTACAATAATAACCGAGCGTCGGATACGCTAACATGTGTATACGGCTGCATGTGCGGGGATGAGGTTAGGGTCGGCAAGTTTCTGTTCCACCCCTCATTTACCTGTACAGATGACCTACTTGTAGCATAACACGACACGTGTTGGTGAACAGCACTTGCCATGCTCAGCATGTGATGGCTTCTACGCGGGTCGTTGCGTACCCTAGGTACAGTAAAGATGGGGACATATCCGGAGTCAGGCGAGGTGGGGCTGCAGCCGCCAAGTTCTCCCGTTGGAAGACTATGTCCATGGCAATCATTGTAGGCAGAGAGAATCCATTGCTTAGTAGAAATGATTGAGCATGTTTTTTTTTCTTACACTATCTGGTCAAGATACAGCCATCTTTGGACCATTATATACGATAAGAATCACAGTCGACTTTGTCGGCAGAGTATAGAATGAATTCTGAGAGATTGCGTCTACAAAACTAGTCCCAACCATGTATCCCAGTCACCATGGACGCATGATGCTTGACAAGTATATTTTTGCACTTGGTTCATGATATCTATTCGCCTTTGTTCATGCCAAGGTGTGTTGTTGATGCATGCCCATGACAAGACTATGCAGGATACCTGTCACTCCTCAACCGTCGGAGCCACCGCCACCGTACCTTGAATCCCTCGACATGACAGCCCTCCCACCACGCCGCCTCTGCATCGGCATCAAACGTCAACAATGTCAATGATTCCAAATTCCACTTCATTTTTTGTCATAGTTGTGCATTTTATCCTTCGTCTTCCAGAAGCGCCACACCAAAGAACAGCATTGACAAGTTGACACGCGCCGAAACCTCAATCAAGTCTTGGGGCTAGTCTCAGGTTTATTTAGAAGGAGAAAGAGGCTAGTTGACTATGCATACCATGGGTGGCGGATGCGGGAAGGCCATGGCATGAGACAGAAGCATGGATATATATATAGGCTTGAGAAGCCAAGTCTATGTGGCGAGGAATAAGTATGCCTGACTCGAGATTATTTTTCTTGGTGCATAATACGGGGAGCCAATTATCAAGGGACACTGCGATACGTGGCCGTAGAAACGCTCCAGGGGTTAATATTTGCATTTGCATGTCTAAAAAATAAATGCCAGTATATCAAAGACGTTGAACGACGTCAAGGTAAATTGCGAAGCCAAGCCGCGACCAAACATGTCTTTTCCAAACCAGCACGAGTGCCTCATACATGTCCAACATGTGGGATATACTTCACAACTATACTTAACAACTATACTTAACAACTATACTTGACAACTATTGCTTTAGTTCCATGTAGCGCCACTGTGCCAGCGCCTCTCTAAGCCAAAATGCTATGCTTACCAAGGACATTGTATTTTTTTTCAAGTTCCCACCCTTACACCAAAGAACAATGCGCACCTACTAATTTCTTTATGATTTTATCGTTTTACACGAAGAAGGAAGGGTATCACTTCTGATTATATATCGACAAACCTAACTTCTTTCTATCCTCTTCTATCTTACTTTTCTATTTGAATATCATCAGCAGTTGTAATCTGATTTCAACTCCGCTGTCAGTATTAAATGATATCTATTTTAATATAAATTGATTTGGAAAACTCTATACACCAAGATATCTATGTTCATTTTTTTAAATTGTAAGCATGAGTTATAATATTCATGGAAGTTGAATATTTTGTAGTGCATAGATCTACTACACTATAGTGCTTATTTTCTTTTCTATAATAGGTATGCACTAGCGTTGTTAAGGTTCTGGTACACGATGGAGTAGGGCCGAAGACTGAAAAAATTCCGAGCTCCTTCGTTTCTAAGCTTGGCTTAATCTCTACGTGGTAGTGATCAGCAATCTTTCCCCTAATACCATGACAGCCTACCAGTAGCGCAAGGTTGAAATAGCACCAGATCAACACCATTGGTTCCCATTGTGTTATTTCCCGCACACAAGCCTGAGCGACATTGGCATAGCCGCCTTGGGAGAGAGCGGGAGGCCTGATATCCCCCCTTCCTTAGTCGACCCAGTTTTGCCATGGAGACTGCAACCATGTTTCCCAACGTCGTCAGTCGTCACGCCCGTGTCTGAAAGGCCTCGCACCCACTGCCTCTGGAGCCACACCATTCATACATTTTCCAATATGCGCGGAGACACAGTCTCGACCGCTTTCCTGGTCTTCTTGACCGCTTCGCCAGCACGCGCCGCGTTTACCAAGTTCATGTTCGCGGGCAACGGTGGAAACGCGAGCAGGCTTTTGACGTGCCCCGGCTGGCCATTTGAATGCTCGCCTCCGTCTGTCTGCGCCTTTGACGATAGAGTGCAGGATTACTACTGCTGTATTGCTGGCTCCGAGGATGCCGTGTGTTGGAAACCCAGTCAAGGCTGCCAGGGGAGTAGTGACAAGAAACCCGGAGGTAACCAGCGTCTGTGTGGCTCGGGTAACAATGCGTTTTGCTGTTTGCAGGAGAGGTGAGTTGGTGGCGCGTGTTGGCTATGCAATCTGTAGGTTTGCAGCTAATACTGGATGCAGTGAGGTGTGCACCGAGACAGCAGACCAGATTAATATTTGCTGGAGCGGCTTGAGTGATCCACTTGCTAAGCTCAATGCAACTGCTGTGAACCAAACTGCGCACTCTCTCTCATTGGCTCAGCCTTCGGCTTCGTCGTACCCAGTCAGCTTGGATGCTCTGCAAAAGCTGACGTCGACTACCGCCGCGACATCGACTACCGCCACCTCGTCGTCGACAGCTTCTAGCACGTTGGTATTGAGTAGTAGTACTGGAGCGCCAGTGGCTACTCCATCGGTCACATCGAGTGTTGTTGAGAAGAGCGACTCGGGGTTATCGGGCGGGGCGATAGGGGGCATCGTGGGTGGAGTTGTTGGGGGGCTCGCTCTCTTGGGCATCGTGGGACTTTTGGTGTGGAGAAGGAGGAGGAATCAGGGGAACTCGTATGCGCCAGCGAATTCGTCGGACATGGCACCTAGTGCGTATGGCTCGGAGGCGCCGGCGGAGATGCACGCCGAAACAGCCGTGTTGGAAAAGTATGCGAGAAACGGTGGAAGTGTGGCAGAGGTGCCTGCAGAGGGCATCTTGGCCGAGCTATCTGCCGTGGAGCCGTCACACAGGCGATGAGCCTGTGTGTAAATTCTTGGTGATGAAGGGCATATTTGGTTTCGGTCCGGATGACGTAGTGTCGAAGGCAGTTTCTTCGGCTTGCTGGGATACCCTATGGATGTATATGAGTGAGCAGAGCTTGGGCGACAATGGGTGTGATGCGGAGACTGGAGGCATGTCGTAGGGCATGGAAGCAGAGCTGAGAGTGAGCTGCCGTTGTTCTGGCACGTGATTGGCGCATCTGTGCTGGCATGCCCGGCAAACTGTGCAGGGAAGAGGCACGGCATGGTCGCGGGGCTTGTCGCAATGCTTGCTGCTTGCATTATACTTTTGCCAATTTCTCCGAACAGGGACGCTCAGCTGGGTCCAATCAATCTACGTCTTCGCATGCTACGTTGTGAAGCAGCCGCCCATGTCGAGGACTGCTTGGCCGTGTGGGAGGCGCCAGCCACGTCGCAAGGCGTCGTTGAGCGCGCGAGTCAATGGGCTTTTTGGCCTGCGACGACAGTTCACCAAGCCTGTTGATTTGTCAGTTCCAAACGCAAGGACAAAACAGGCGGTTTGGCAAGGGAAGCCATGGGCATGTGCGACATTTGGCGTAGATGATAAATAGAGTTGGCGAGTGTTGATAGTGGTGACTGTTGTCTGCATCGGGCGAGAGGGGGGGGGTGCGACTAGGCCAGATCGGACTAGTGTGCCAAGCCCCCTTCCTCCCCCACACAGCCCGATGCAAGCCTTACCGCCAAGCCCGCCCACATGTGTCCAAAGCGACCAAAAAAAGAGAAGGATTGGGGGCCCGAGAACAGGCGGCTGTCCAAGGTGGGCGAGGGGCTATCGTGTCTTTGCATCCCACGCTGCTCGCTCCCCTGGCCGATTCGTCGACTTCCGCCATACACACGCGCACACACACACACATGTACATAGAGAGCACGCGCTTCCGCTGTGCTGACATGTGGGCGGAGCGGAGCGCAGGGCAGCTAGCAGAAACCGCCGTTAAATAGGGCCGTGGCCGTGGCAGTGGCAGTGGCAGTGACAGTGGCAGCGCGGCCCACCGTCACGGGCCTCCCTCCCCACCCCGCCTCACCAAGCTGGCCTGCGCGCCTGTGGAATAAGCTACCCCCCCCCCCCGCCTGCGTCCGCTCCCCCGCCTCCGCAACATACATACAGTACTTGTAGACACGCAGACTTTCAACCTTATCCATCTGAAACACTCACCGTTTTGAACAGAGGCCGCGGAGAATACACCCCTAGGCGAGGAGTGCTGAGAGGGTGAGCACCAAGCCAAGCCAAGGCGAGTGGAGAGGGCGCGCCAGGCCCGCCAAACGATAGGGAGCGGACAGGCCAGCGCGGATAACTCGGCACCGTCTGCGTCTTGGCGCCCCAACTGTGGCGCGCTTGGCGCGTTTCGTCTGGCAACGACATGCCGTCTGCCCCAGAAGAATGGCAGACGGCGTGTGGGCGGGAAACATATCCCGACTTGCCTTGCCGCTGGGCATTTGCTTACCCGCCATCCGCCATGCCTTTTACCTGTTCCTCTTCATGCTCGCGTTACATGTACGTGTACTCTCACCATGTCATGTTTGCCTTTGGCTTGGTTGAACACAGAGAGACAGGAAACGAGGGGGGCTCTTGTTGAATCGACATGCAAGAAAAAGCAGCAAACAAAAAGTGGCCAAAAGAAACCTCCATATCTTTGACATAGCCCGGTGGCCAAACTCTATTCATGCCCTGCTTGCCTCCACCACAAACTTTCCTTATTCCACTGGCTCTCGTCACCATGTCTTGTGCTTTGTCTCTTCTTCTTCTTCTTTTTTTTTAGCTAAACAGACTCGCCCTCTACAGTAATGCACACCATGCTTGCATGCATACACAGGTGCAATAATGTGCAGAGGGCGTTGCAAAGGTAGCCCAGGAACAGGACGTAATGCCCAAGACAAGGGCGTCGAGGGCTGCTACCTTGGTACACTTGGCAGAAACACGACTTTACTTTGTTCAGCGTCTAAAACGAGTGACATAACGCGTAATCCATAGTGACCACTATGATGGTAATGATGGACATGGGCATGACAAAGAAAGAAAGCCCATGCATCCGTGCTAATCATACACCTCTACAAAAAGGAATGGATATGCCCATTCGACGCCCCTGCGCGCAATGCCGTGAAACGAGCCCCTGGGCCTCCTTCCACAGACACAGCACCCAACCGAATATGGGCCTGGGCCAATCATCCGTCCTCCCCACACACACATACACACGTACACACACGTACCCCTCCGCTCTCGGGGCAAGTGATCGTCTTAACGACCCAGGTTGGCCTTTTCGTGTGCATAGTCCTCGGCAAATCGAATGCTTTGGAGCTTGGACGCGTAGTCAATATCCGTCGGTTGCGATGCTGACCGGAACGTGGCATCGCTGTCGCGCACCTGGTTGTTCCATCGGTATAGCTCCGGTCCGACGCTCGTAGACACGGGCCTTGAGAAACGGTTGTGCACAAAGACAGAGTTGCGCTTCGAGTCCATGCGCGCGTTGTTGGGCAGCGCCTCATGCACCGAGAGCGAGCGAATCTCGGCCGGCTCTGACTCCGAGATGGGTGGGATCTTCTTGTAAGCGTAAAAGGCATCGAGGGCGGGGATGGAGAGTCCGTGAACCACAATGGAGAAGATGACGAGGAAGTAGACGACCGGGATCATGGCTGCCACAAGGTTCTCTTCCTCTTCAGTGCTGGCTTCGCCAGGCTTGGGGAACAGGTGACGAGTGTGCTCAACATAGAAGACGGCTCCGATACCTATTGCCCATGTTAGTGGCTTGCTTCGTGGCTGTGTGTAAATGTACACGTAGAATACTCACCAATGGGTCCAAAGTAGCCCATGAACAGCGCCTCCTTCCAGTCCTTGCATACATCGGGCATAATCTTGTACATCATGAAGATGGCGGGGATGCGGCGGAAGATAAGAACAAGGAAGCCGAGGATCAGGAGCCTGCCAACAGTGATGCCAGTAACATCGGGAAGCTGGAACTCTCCCCAGGGGATAATGGTACCAATGTACATGAAGCCACCAAAGTTGAGGATGACGTCGAAACAGCTGTTGACTTCATCGTGGCGCTTCTCAGTCTCCTCGAGGTAGAGGCCGTCCCAGTTCATAACGTTACCCGCGACAAAGCAAGCAAGGAGATCGTCAGTGCCGAGAATACCGCAGACGCCAATGATGAAGAGACCAAGCGCCATGGGCCAGAGCAGAAGACTCTCCGAGTCAATCCACTTCTTGCGAAGGCCGAACCTGATGGCGAGCATGCTGACGGCGCCAAGCAGCGCACCAATGACAATCGACATGACGATGATGTACAGCCATCCCTCGACGATCCACTGCTCCATGGCCGTGGGGACGCCTCCTCCAAGACGGCCAACGCCTTCCTCACGCTTGGAGAGCATGTGCACTGCGCGATAGGCAATCTCCTTGGCGCCCTCGGTAAAGCCCTCCTTGAACTTGACGCCTTCGAGGTCAGCATGGCGGATCAGGTAAGTGGCTAGCAGAAGGAAGGGGAAGCCAAAACCATCGTTGGCACCTGCTTCGGATGAGATGATCTCTCGCAGCGCACGAGGGACGAATTTGTCGGCAAAGGGACCCTTGGCGACGGCCTGAGACAAAATGGGATCCGTGCAGGTGACGCATGATCCAATGACGAGCGCAGCCAGGAATGACAGCTTAGGAACAGTGACCAAAATGCACAGACTTGTGCAGATCCACATGACGGTCATGACGGGAAGAAGACAAATTGCCATCTCCTTCCATCGGGTCTGCTGATACTTGGCGGGAAGCTGAAAGCCCGCGATGACTAGTTGGACACCGATGACAATGCGGCAGAGACCCTGCATCCATGTCAGCTGCTTTCGTCCAATGGCCCATTTTAGTTGCTGTGTTATTTTTTTTATGCTTACCAGTGTGATGGCCTCTTGCTGCCCCTGAGCAGCAGAACCCCATTTCTCTGCATCGAGAAACCTCGCAGCTATCGGGCCCAGAATGATACCGACCATGACGGCGGGCACTGCAAAATGTGAGCAGAGTTTTTTTTCTCTCAAAGGAAGCACGCCAGTGTGCCGAATAGCCGTTGACTTACATGCCTCACCAAGATACCACACCTGCTTGATCTTGACAGAAATGAACCCATAGCAAACAATGAAAGCGCCTGTGTTGCAGTGTCAGTGAGTGAATGAATCAGAGATATAATGGCAGTGCCATGCAAACGTACCGAGAACGGCGATGACAATGTTGAGCTCGCTGACGTCGAGGTTCGGCATGGTGGCACGGCCGGAAAAGCGGAAAAGACGGAAGAAGAGGAAGAGGGTCTAACGAGAATGCATGCGTTGAGGGGGTGAGTTTGTGTGTGTGTGTGTGTGTGTGTAAGTGTGTGTGTAAGAGCAAAGAAAAAACGACCAGCGAAGGAGACAAGATGTAAATAGCAGACCAGCCGTATTTACAACAGACGATTAATACGAATATAAGCAAGTACAAAAGATATGGAGAATGAGGGATTTCCGGGACGGAGCGGAGGGATGGCAAACGCAATGATGGTCGGGATGACAGCCTCGACTTCCAGGTGCTCTAGGGTGCCGCGCCTGGCTACTTGATATCTTTGACTTCGTCACGGACGCCATGCACCACGCCGACTTGAAACAGCAGCCGCCAGGACGCCCTTGGCCGAGCAGCCTTTCCCGCCTTCAGGAGGCTTGCAGCCGAAGCCAAGCAGTGAATGATATCGGGCGAATGGCGCCAAGTACGCCCGCAGCGCTAGCTTCGAACGCGTCGTGTGGGACTTTCCGCCTGGAGGCCTGTTTAGAACCCTGTCATGTTACACCTGTGGCCGTGCAGGAAACGACAATAGTCGAGAGACAGCCACCGCATTTCAGACACGTGGACCTGGTGAGTGTGAAACTATGCGCAGGCGAACTGCCCGGCCTGCCCAGCCCAGGCCCGTCAATCACATTCCGGGACAGGCGTCTCGACCACTGCACATTCGATAGACTCTTGACCCTGGCGGAAATTGGGAGGCGCTGTGCAGAGTTACGCCGCCAAGGCCGCCAAGTCCGCCGCGCCTAGTCGGGTCTAGCCGCGCCCGACCTGGCCTTGGCGATGAAGCGCCTGCCAGTCATGGTTGTGTGCATTGCCTCGCGCCCCCAGGCATTGCAATAACAAAGCCGCCGTGCAGATCGTGGTATCTATCTCCCCGAGCGCGAGCGCAGACGATCGGTGCAGAAGCCATGGGGCCGCGCGCTCTCCAGCATAATGTGCATCTGCATTCGTCCCCCCTCTGGGGCGCGGGGGACATGATGGCCCTCAGCCCAGCCCATCCCTCTCGGGGCCGGCCACGCGCGATAACAGCCTGACCAACGATGCGACATGATTCCTGTTGAGTCCGATCCACGCTTGCACTTTACTCTTTCTCTCGGCCGTCGTGGCGAGCAGCGTCATCCTGCCCTCCCCCGTGCAGACACACACACACACATGTGCATGTGCATTCTCCGCGCGGCCGGGAGTCGAGCCAAGCCGTTCTAGCAATCCAGGGCAATCTGTGGTACGAGGCCTGGTTGGCGTGTTTGGGCCAAAGGCAGTGGCTGGAGAGCTGCGACCCGACGTGGGAAACCGTCTGAAGCAGTGGCTAACATCCCACTTCGTTTGTCTTTTCACACTGTCATGTGGATATCGGCTCCGAGACAGGGAGACAGACAGCATCCTCCTGCACTGTCATGTGGGATAGCCGAGTTGTCCAGGCGGTAAAAGACTTGTCACCCCCCACCATCAATCATGCTTTGAGCAGCGCCGCGGCTACCAAGTCAAACATACAAAGAGCCGAAGCTTGACGCTCTTGAGCTGCTGCTGCTGCTGTCTGCCCCTTCGGCCATCTCGGCACCATGACGAGTTGCAAAATCCCCGAGTGGAAGCTTCTTTCTTCGCTGCACCAGGGCAGGTCCCAAGCCTGCCAATAACTCGCCCATCGGGGAGGCGTCGACGCAAAATTGCAGCCGTGTCTGGCTGTCTGGATATAGGCGATGATGGGCTTTGTCCGTGCATGGCGGTTCCAGCTCCTATGCGTCTGCACACCAGGCTGCGTCGGCAGAGCTACAAGCAGTGTGTGTAATAGGCGCGCCCAAGGCCATGTAGCGGCGCAACCTCGCCATGGCAAAGAGAGTTTCGGTCGACTTTGTTTCAACAACCGGTCGCAAAGGCTGGGCGTGTACACGAGTGCAGCTGTGTTGGTTGTGGTCGGTGGCTGTGAGTGTGTTGGGAGGGGGTTGGTTGGGTTGAGCTACCGGGACTGGCAGTGCTGGGAATATGCGTGTGACGTCATGTCGCCTAAGGAAGCGGGGCTGCCCCTTTCTGTCCAGAGTCGCAGCAGCAACAAGGCATTCCCTTCTCCCACCCACTCCAGTATTACGAATGCTCGCACAAGGCGCACGGCAGTCAGCCTTGCGAACACGCTTTCTTCCAATGATGATCTTCGGTGCTTCCGCATCTTCTTCTAGCTCAGTTGTGTGCTGATGACCCGGCTTGCTATTGGCCAAGTGCAAAATACGCTGTCAGCTCCCATCTAGCAGCCGCCAGTCTGTAAACGGACAGTATCATGGCCGAGATCTTTACCTCTGTAAGGCGCCCAGGCATCAACACAGCTCGTGGCTGAGCGAGCATATGGATGACATACGTTGACGCCATGATCCGGCTGTCCAAATACTTATAGCTGGTCACTGACAATTGACGTTTCCGCCTGTCGCTGAAAATCAATCCTCTCATCATGTCCACGAGCGCCGAATCCCCCCATGACATGCCTTTGGCATCAGACAACGAACCACAATCGCCCACAAAGCCGTTGGCGTCACATGGCCTGCACCTCCAGGTCAACTTTCTCTGGACCAAATTCCGCAATGAGATTTCCGCCAAACGCCCCAATGGCTCCGTCTTACCCCTCTACGTCATGCACTGTCGCCCTACAAAGCCGCAGTTGCGATACGAGCGCGCTTCAGACAAAACATACATTGGCAAAGGCAGCATCAACACCTTTTCCATCAGCGGCGACTGCATCATCCACGGCCAAGAAGTCATCCTGAAGCCACTGAAGCGCTGGAAAACACAGTACAATTATCTCTCGCACGCCCTGGGCGGCCTCCCCGTCTCCTGGATTGCCGACTGCACTTTGAAACTGTGGAATTTTGTATGCATCAATTCCGATACCCAGGAGCCTATTGCAAAGTTCAGTGTCAATTTTTGGGCCCTCAAGGAGGTTGGCAATATTTATTTTGCAAAGTTCGAAGAGGCCATTGACGAAAGACTGAGAGATGAAGTTGTGATTACAGGGTTGACCCTATTGTATATCATGACCACTAGAATCAACAACCCCTTCAACTTGCCAGGTGCCGCTTTTGCGAAGCCCGGCAGGGTTGAGGGAGATAAAAACTCGACAGCCTCGAGCATGGAGAACGAGCCAGTGATGCAGGGTGTAAAATAGACTGGAAGGAACTCTCCCAAATCATGGAATTCAAGCTTCCAATGCTACGGGAGGATGTGTTTGATTCTTGTATGTTTGTTTTTTGATAATTGGCTTTTCCACTGTCAAGATAGTTGCTAGGATGAGAAAAACATCTGATACTCAACTCAAAATCTGAGTTGTCACATATCAAGGCATGCGATGTAGTTTCTTGATATCTGTGAACTGTCTAGTAACAACAGCTCTCGTAAAACGAAAGATATCCATGGCCAATAAGCACATGCACTCCACCCTCTTACTAAGGCTGTTTCTTCAAGTTACTAGACGACACTCCATTTATCCACTTATTTGATCGATTTTCAACGTTGGAACTGCATGTTTACATTTGTATCAAATCTTTCGCTTAATTAATGGTAGATTTTTCCTGCCTTGTTATCCATCAGCCCTATTTAGCTAGCAGCTGTGTCGAAGAGTAAAAAAGGGTTCTACAGTAATCCTAACTCTTATTCTTTGCACATCCTTATTACCTAGGACGAGACTAATGATATAATTGCTCTAGAGATTTTCTGTACAAGGGCGTCTTCATAGGTATGTATCAAGGTTACTCTTTTCCTTTTTTTCTATCAGTGATTTCAACTTGCCAACCTAACAGATTTCGCGCGTGGTAGAGTACATGTGTTTTGATTACATAGTAACGTTCCAGTCTATTGTTACAATCATAGACTTCAACCAGTATTTAAATTTTGTCTCCTAGTAGACATCAAAGGCATCTACAATAGATCAGACATGAGTTGAATTGCAGTTAATACCAGATTAAGACATTTGTCCCTCGAAATACTCTATATTCTCTACATGTATACTCTCCCTGATTTCCTTGTCTTTTTACTACCCAACTGTCTTCTGTATCTTCTCATCAGTTTTGAGTAGGACTATTAAGATATGTATTACAGTCTCTCAGTACGCACATGATTGCTTCGGGTCTAGTAAGAGCAAAATAGCTATTGTACGCTAATGAGAACAACCAGCTCCTTTCAGTGATCCTACGCTGATCTTTTTGTTCTTGCCTATCTACTGATTGCTTGTTGAAGAGTTGTGGGAGTTGAGCGCCTGATAAGTGAGCAGATTGTGAGAGAATTGATTAGATGACTCTTACCTCTAGGAGGCTCAACACTATCAAAATATATAGAGGTGCTGAAGCTGACCCACCTAATCATGAATCACTGCGAATCAACTTATGAACCTAAGGTACTAATCGCGACATGATTCATACTACGACGAGATTTTACTGTCTTCTCTCTGTGCCGCAGTATCGTATAGCTGCCGCAATCTTAATGTTTTAATATTCCACAACTCTCGTCGTATGAGAAGTTCAAACAAGATAGATTTGCGCAAGTTTGTGCATGTTGTACTAGCTACTACTTATCTCTCGCATAACCCGCTACCTAAAACTGCCTGATACTTACACTGTAGAAAAACTATGTTAATGCCACACTTTCATGTTAGTGATAAGCGGATGTGGAGCTATGATACCTGTAAACTCAAGATTCAAATGGCGGAAAATTTCTCTTCACCCTCTCTTATTCAGCACTAAATACTATACCTGGAAAATACAATTACATAGGATCAGCTACACAAGTGTGTTCAGGATATCTTCCTAGCTGCAGGTGGAGAAAATGTAAGAGCCTGAAATAATAACCCAAGAAAGCTACCAGCTTGTTTATGCATGCCTTCTCTCTGATATTGAGACTTATTTTTGGTTCTAGCACAAGGGTACAATGGAGTAATACAAACAGCGTTAAGCTTTCCTTAAATTAAGTATATACATCTAGTCAGACTAGAACGCAATATAAAATCTACTAAGACCAATCTAGTCTTAGTTCGAAGTATCACAGTAGTTACATTGCTACCAAACACTTAGTCAGTAAACTCAGTATCTCTAGGTCAATGATACATGAGCCAACCACAACCTTAGTCTGAAACTAGGAATACCATCATTTGGGTGGAAGCACTAGTATCAACTTCAGCCGTAATTTAAAATACATCTTAGAGGCTTCTCTTGCGAACAGGAAGACGAGCTGACTGGGTCTAAGAAACTCTACTACATCTTATCCTGTCTATTTTAAGATGTTAGCATTCTGTGTGTTGGTTTGGTCTATCATATTGCAAAGATCGACATTCCTATTTGCTAATGATAATGTAACAGCGTAATAGTGCAACAGTACAGCACAACACGTGGTGCAGAACAAACGTAAACGAACAGCCATTTGTAGGAACATAAGATACTACGAGCAATGCAGCAGGCTCGGCTTGAACTGGGTATAAGTATCATTGATTGTGTCAACGTAAATCCTGTACATCAAGTATGGAAGCGACATGTCAGGGGGGAGCAAGAGTCAAGACGGACAAAATGACACTGCTAAGCTTTAGCGAATACCATTACTCATGAATAACTCGTACCACTTTCACAGACAATGTGCCGAGATGCATGTGAAAACATTACTTCTACCAACATGGGGTCGACCCTGTTGCAACATGTGATTAGTTTCAACTGCAGCCAGGGTCAGAATGTCACCCGATGCTAGGCGAAAGTAAACCAATAAACATTTCAACCTAGACTGTGAGCTCCATCGTATTTAGCCCAACTAATAAGCAATTAACAGAGATATTCTTTGAATAGCAGAGGTCTAAATAGTTTTTTCTTTGTTCTTAGTATTGCTACATGTACCGCAAATCTAGAACAAAGCAACGCTAAGTACTGCACTTAGTGCTTAATAAGCGCTTCTTCTTAGCATTGGTCTAAGTGTACCAGTGGGACAAAATGTACCAATCATGGATATGTTGTATCCAATTATCTCGGCCCACCAAGCGCATGCAACGTGTTTGCCGCTGACCGCTTGTTAGTAGAGCAAAATACAAGTGATATCACGGTGTACACTGGCGTGATACCACGGAGGAAATTGAGTGGGATGGCAGCGACGGCGACGGTTTGCATCAGGGCTGCAAGGGTAGTCGAGCCGCTACTTCGCACTTGGAGAGCGTTGAGCTTTAACGATTGCAGGGGTTGGACGGACTTCGGTTGTCCCGCGCGTCTTCCCCCAACATAGTAATATTACATAGGGGGGAGGAGCACGCATCCACTCCAGCGTGCGTCCACAGCCCACGACTCCCACTCTGAAAACCCCGTTGCCCTTGAAGATAACTGCCTCGGGGATTTCCTGGCCATGGCGAACAAATGGTAGCTTCGTCTCAATGTGTCCTTGCATGTCGTGTCGTGTCTAACGTCTTGCAGCAACCCCTATACCAGCGCCGGTGCCGGTGCCGCGTGGAATGAATGGCAGACGAACAAATACCCACATGATCCGGTCGAGAAGGGACGCCTAACACTGACCGATGCTTCCGAATGCCAGTATGCCTCTCTTTGGTCACAGTCGCATGCATCCAAGGAGCTGATGTTGGGGCAGGCATTTCGATCCAACTCCCACCGAGGTCAGGCCTGGCCCACCAAAGCGAAGAGCCTTCGCCGAAGCCACCCCTGAGAACCGTCCAAGAAAACGACTCAGCACTGATGCTGTCCGTATGCTGGTGTCGTCGTTGAACAGCACCAAGGAGGAACGTGCCCGGCAAGAAAAACCTCTTAATGCCACCAAAAAGTCAACGGCGGCCGTTGCCCAAGAAGAGAGGCCCGACGAGGTGTGCTCTGGATCTGTTGTGTCAGATATCTATGATGGGTACCAGACAGATGGTGGTGTTCGGCTCGAAAGTGCCTGTTCTACCAGGCCCGGCGACATGACTCCTCCCGAACCCGACCGAGACACGACGCAGCCGCGTGTGCAACCAAACGATGCAGGTCGCGCAAGACAACGAAACATCTTTCTAGCCTCTATCAGGCCCATAGAAGCGGAGAAGCAAAAGCCACTATCGCCGCCCGTGTCGCCCCGAACGTCAGCGTCGTCGTGGAGCCCAGAACCAGAGCATTTCCGCTTCGCTTCTGGCGAGTACATGGGCCGTACCATTGGCGAGGTATCCGGTGAATACCTCATCAGACTCAAGCAAAACGGCGAATGGGAACTTCACGGCGGCATAGACCAGGCTTATGAAGATTTCCAAAAGGAATTGGTGGGTAAGGTTGAGCCCAGGCCTGAGCCACGTCGACGAGAGCGTGATGCTGCGCTCCTGCAACCCATGTCTTGGCGCGTGCCGCAGTCATCCAAAATCTACGCTGGCTGGCGCTTCCGAGATCTCCCCAAAAATTTTCTGCTTTTTCTCTCGCACGACTTGTCACAGGGCCGAAAGCTTGATGGCGAGTGGGCGCCTCTGGTGGCCGCGTTTGAATATTGGTACCCGAAAATGCTGCCCGGTGACAGATGGAGGGAACAACAAGTGGCTGCAAAACGGCCTGCTTCAGACGCCCAACAGCCACCGCCGTCGACTGCTTCCATTGCCGAACAGATGGAAGATGCCTGGCTGCGTTCTGCCTTTTCCATGAACGCAGAAGACTTTACTTTTCCGCCCTCATCCGCCTTCGCTTACAGGCGGGTCGACCAGCTGGTTGAAAAGGAGAGGAATAACTTGGTGAATCAATGGGAGACGAATACATTGCGTTCCATGTTGAGCATAAAAGACTTTGAGGACTGCGAAAAGGCCATGAGGGCCGAGAAACTCATTGCTTAGCAGTTGTACTGTATATAGGTTGGCGTGCTTCGAGCAGCATTGCTCTATCCTAGCGTACATAAGCCAGTGTCCACGGACATCATCAGGCCGTTGATTGCTTTTGCATGATGAGATGAAAGAAATACGATAGCTTCAGCAATATCGCTGGGGCGCATTGCTTGCTCTATACGGAGTTGGTTACCAGCAAATTGCAAGTTATGTATCGGACTGCGGCCACAGCATTAGTTTCTTCATGTGCAATGAGATGATGGATACATGCCTTAGCAATTTCAACGCATCATGATCGCACGTCTCAGCTTTGATTGATTGCTGGATGTTGGTCTCGACCACTAGCATGCGGTTAGCCAAATCAACCTTCAGTGTGTTATTGTTGTTGTTGTTGTTGTTGTTGTTGTTGTCATGGACCAAATTCCTTACCGCCAGGCAGCACACAGTTGCACGTAATTCCTTCGTGGCGGAACCGGAAGGCAACGTTTTTGGTCGCTCCGGCAATGCCGTGTTTACTCGCTGTGTATGCCACTCCAGCCGTTGCACCACACTTGCTGGATAGACTGCCGACGTTTACTATGGCGCCGCTCTTGTGCTCCCTCATTATCGGTATCACAGCCCTCATCAAGCGGACCGGCGCTGTGAGGTTGATCGCGATTACACGATCCCACGCTGCATCTGTGAGTGTGTCTACACTGCCATAATTGTCCGCGACACCAGCGACATTGGCCAGAACGTGGATTTGACGACCAATCTTTGCCTGACAGGCCGTCACTGCCGTCTCAGATGCACCAGGCGCACAGATATCTGCCTGGTGGAAGGCGAAGGATGCAGATTGCGCAGCGTCGAGTTCATGTGTGAAGGGTGATATGTCGATGCCGAAGACACGTGCCTTGCGAGAGAGAAAGAGGAGGGTGGTTGCAAGGCCAATACCGCTGGTGCAGCCCGTCACGATGACCGTCTTGTTCTCATGCGATGCCATGTTGGCGATTTGCGAGTACAAATCAAGTGAACAAGTCGTCACGTCAAAGTATGACGGGCAGCTGGTATTTATACTTGCTTGACAGGGCACTGAAAGGATACCCCTCATCATGGCAGTCATTCGTTGGCAAAGCAAGCGTATGTAATTCCCGTATGGGAGGTTCGCGCTTGGACGAATCATCTCACCAGCCATGTACCTAGTTGCATGTCTGTGTACAAGGTAAAGCATGACCAGATTACATATTTACTCGACGCGGGTACGCCATGAGCCGAGCCTGACACGGCGCGGCCAAGACGTGTGCAGGTATGATAGCACGAAACGCGTAAACAAGACCGTATAGCGTATAGAAGGTGGCGCGCACACTTCAACCTAGACTTGATAGCTATACTATGTCAGCCTATGCTAGGTGCAGTTAGAGGATTGCTGCACAGCGGAGGGGAAAGGGCCGATATGGATTGAAGCAGATCCGTTTCCGGTGCAGGGATATGCAAACCATGTGCGGGAGATATTTGACCTGGAGCAGCCGCCAATTTCCTCTGAGAAGTTTTTGGCCTTGATGCATTGATGTTTTCGAGGCTGTGAGCAACCCAGTCACGTGTGCCAAGACTTTTCTCATGTGTACTTGGTGACTACGCACATTCTTTGGATAACGAATTGGTGGTCCAATTCCTTGCCTGTGCCTTCCAATTGCGTGAAATGGGTGCTTTTTAAAAAGACAGTTTGCATCATTACTGGTCGTGTCAATGGACGAGTGCAGCAGTCTGGGACATGGTCTGGCTTTGTCCATGTCACGTGTTGGAGATGCATAGCTTGTGATGACGATGATGATGATGATGGTGGTGGTGTGAAGTATGCTGGTGAACATGTTGGAGTCAATCCGAGGTATGTTTCCAAGGAACGATTGGGCGCTAATTGATATGCGACCATAGTCTTTGCTGGTAAGCGTTGGTTTCGAGGCAATTCGTGGCTACCGAGAGAGGACGAGAGTTGAAACCAAGACTGGCTGACGCGCTTTTCTCGCCGTACATGGCCGACTTTGTGAGCATGGGCGATGGGCAAACAGGATGAAGCAGCGATCGGACGGGCTTGTGGCGTGTCGGGCGTGACGGAGAGGGCCGGATTGAGCGTCAATTCCGGCGTGTGTGTGGTGTTGAAGAGGCGGCGTGGGTCTTCGACGTCACAGCTGTGGCGGGCCAAAAGTCGCACGTCGGCGCAGTCGGTCCTTCTGGCCCAAAAAGCTACCCCGCATGTCGTCACGCCCACGACGGCTGCGTAAATATCCATCGACTGTCCAGCGATACAAGATGACGCCAGAAGCTTCGCTGAAAAGCCGTTTACTACTGATCCTTCATAGACTTTAGACTTGCGACTTTAGAATTCCGACTTTAGAATTCCGACTTTAGACTTGCGGCCTCAGACCTCTACCACCATCCACATACAAAACCCCACCGCCACCATGTCCAAGCCAAGCATCCTCTTCGTCCTGACTTCGCACAACCAGCTGGGCGACACGGGCAAGCCCACGGGCTGGTATCTCCCCGAGCTGGCGCACCCCTACCACGTCCTGCGCAACAAGGCCAACATCACCGTGGCCTCGCCCAAGGGCGGCGAGGCGCCGCTTGACCCCTCGTCGGTCGAGGCGGCCAAGGACGACGTCTCGGTCGACTTCCTCAAAAACGACGAAAAGGTGTGGAAGACGACGCAGAAGCTGGGCGACTTTGTCGGCAAGGCAAACGACTTTGACGCCATCTTCTACGTGGGCGGCCACGGGCCCATGTTCGACCTGGCCGACGACGCCACGTCGCAGCAGCTCATCAAGGAGTTCTGGGAGGCGGGCAAGATTGTCTCGGCCGTGTGCCACGCGCCCGCCGTGCTGTACAATGTCAAGCTGAGCGACGGCAGCCTGCTCGTCGCCGGCAAGGAGGTGACGGCCTTTACCAACACCGAGGAGGAGCAGGTCGGCCTGACCAAGGCGGTGCCCTTCTTGCCCGAGGACGCGCTGCAGAAGGCCAGCGGGGGAAAGTTTGTCAAGGCCGACCAGCCCTGGGGCGAAAAGGTCGTCGTGTCTGGAAAGCTGATCACGGGCCAGAACCCGGCGAGCGCGACGGGCGTTGGAGAGGCGCTCGCCAAGGCCCTGAGCATCTGAAAAATACCCATGGCAAAGTAATGTATCTAATCTATGTAAAACAACGACTCGAGCCGAAACACAGCACGTTAAAATCACTCATAAAACAAACAAAGCAGTAAACAGATTAAATTCGTCGTGACATTTGCTTGGACTCATAAGTACGTACTATCTATCTATGGTATTATGTACAGCCAATTAACCCTTTCCAACACACCAACTTTTAAGCAGAAATCTTTCATCAAAACTCGTCAATTTTCTATCAGATATAGGGGTAACACGTCGCGAGAAACCGATTTA
>NW_007360003.1:83893-93552 GCF_000359705.1 Exserohilum turcica Et28A | reverse complement strand
AAATCCAAACGCTGATACAGAGACTGGTTACCTCTGTAGAAGCACCAAGTCGAAACGCCAAGACAGCTGCTACTCGCTGGGCACTAAGTCAAACGAGAGAGTTACTCACTAAAACTTGAGATGAAGACTTATTAAAAATGAACGAGAGAGTTACTTATTAAAACTACCTAAGTCGAAACTTTTTCTTTTTATCCCTAAAAGAGCCCGCTGGAGGATTGCTTTGCTTTCTAACATCTCTTTCTGTTATCAAAATGCTCTTTAGCACTAGGCGTCTAGTAAGCGATAGCTATCGCTTACCTAGACAAAGGCCGAAGCACCACAGACACACTTCAAGCACAAACTCGTATTTGAAATAAATCTAGTTAGAACGGCCTCGGCCAAAGTCTTACATAGCCTCGAGCTCACTAGACTCTAATGGAACAATAATAATTAACCCTTTCATTACCCACCCACCCCCAATACCTTTCTTTTTACATTAATTCGTTCGTTTCCTCGGCTCAGTATACCGACTGGATTCATACGTACTCGTAAACCACGTGGGTCACGGTCTCGTAGACAGTGGGTGCTGGGCACGCAGGAGGCTGTGCAGAGTACCCAGGCGCCTTGGTGGGAGAGGGAGCAGCTGGGTGCGACACTTGTCCCACAGGCAGCGAGACCGTCTCCTGGGGCTTTGTCGACGTCTTGATGGGGCTGGAAGCAGGCATAGTCGAGTTGCCGTAGTACTTGGACGCGCTGGGCACGACAGTTACTGGGTAAGCTGTGGCTGGCTCGTTAGTCGAAATGGCCGACGAGGTTCCATTGATGCTGGGAGAGACGTAGGACGAGACCATGGTGGTGGGCTTGGCAGAAGGGGTGACGGTGGTGTTGGGGGCCACGGTCGAGGTGGGTGTGGGGACGACGGTGCTTGAGGCCTTGACGGAACTGACCGGAGTAGGAGTAGGCGTAGGCGTAGCCGACGAAGAAGACTTGGCCAGGAGGGGGGTAAGCTTGTTGAGAACCCAAGTCGACGCCGCGTCCGTGTACAGCTCAAAGTAGTTGAGGTGGTCAGCGACGACATTGCCGCTGGCGCACACTGGGTCGCCGGCAGCGCAGTACGAGCGCAAGACGTCCGAGTAGCGGTTGAGACGCTCAAGGTTGCTGCCGGTACGCGGCCACACCTGCTTGTCGGCGCCGTCGAGGACGTTGTAGGGCTGGTTAGCCGTGTGCTTGACATCGCCCCAGAGCAGCGCCGCCTTGACCGCCTTGCCAGCTGGCGACGTAGAGTCCAGGCCAGTCGTCTTGGTGTCGACATCGCAGGCGTCGGCGCCTCCTCCGCTGAGCAGCGAGCCGGCGACCATGGCGCCCTGCGAGTAGCCGTTGATGACAATCAACGTGTCTGGGCACTGGGCGTTGTACTCGGTGATTTGCCGGACACCATTGTACGCACCCTCCTGGATGGTCGGGCAGTACGGGACACCAAGCGTGGCATCAAAGACAATGTCCATGTAGTCGCAGGAGTAGCCGGCGGCCTTGAACTTTCCGCATGTGGCGTCGATGAAGGGCGAAGTACGGCCATCGTGGTAGGGGGCGTCGTTGCCACGGGCCATGAAGATGGCTACATTGTTGCAGGCAGCGGTGAGCTTGGGGGGAGTGGTGCCCTGCGCACGAGCGAGAGGAAGCGTGGCAAGCACAGCGGCAGCAATGCCCCGCTTGATTGATGTTGACGAGGGCATGGTGGTTGGTGGCTGTGGTGGTGACGGGGTGATTAGGTGTTGAGGGTTGCAGGCGATATTAAGGCTGGGTGGATTCGATAGCGACGGTGGTTACGGATTAAGGATTAGGAATAGTAGTATAGCATTGACATTGATCCCTTATGTCTTGCAGGTGTGGAGCGAGAGTGGGCGGCCAAGTGAGGAGGGTGCAAGAAGAAGGTGAGACGGCAAGGGAGAAGATATGTCAAACCCATGGTGGAGCCACCCGTATTCGCATTGCCCATTGTGCTCTAAGCATCGATATGTCGGTGGGGACAAGCACTACAGCAGTCAGGCGCATGCTTGCAAGCGCATACACTTTGGATACAGTACAGTACCCGAGCCGGGGGGGCGCTGGCCTAGCTCGCCAAACTATTGTATCTGCACATGCCATGCACCCCGAACGGACTAGAAGCCGGCGGCTAGCCCAGGAGAGCAAGTAGAGGTTATTTTGGTGGTGAGTCGCGTGGCCGGCCTTGCATTACAGCCACCGGCATTATGCCGCATCAGGTGAGTGAGGTGAGATGGGACCAGCCACCCGACCCGGCCGCAGCCCAGCAATATACTACATGTCTGCTATCTAATGTGCATATGAAGATGGTCTCGAGTATTCCCGCGCCGTGTCGGGATGCGTGGCGTGCAAGAGTCATGTAGCGTGCTGTTGAGCCAGTCGGCCGACTCAGTGCTGGTGCTGGTGCAGTAAGTACGTAGTGTGTACTTGGTAGATACACAGACACTTGGCCCGAAACACGCATCCTCAACTTCATGCCTGGACACCCTGGCCCACCCGTCTCAAGCTATACTGCTCCGGCACCCAGCACCGCTGTCCTGCTCCCCTCTGGTTCCTCCGCCTCCCACTTGGGCCAATCCCCCCGGATCGACCGGCCGTAATCTCTCTCTCTCGTCCGCAAAGCTGCACGCCGCGAGACAATACATAGTCATGCCGCCACAACATGGCATTTGCTGCATCGCGCCACATGCTGGAAAAGGTGAAAATTTTTCCTCTCCTGGTAGTCATGGTCATGGTCAAGGTCCTCGGCAAGGAATCGGCGGCAGATACGAGCGATGAGCTGGCCATGACAACAGAATCGCGACTGGCATCTTTAGCGGCCGTGAGACAAAGGTATTTTTGGGACACTCTGCGCCACGAGTGGGTCAACTCTGCATCCACATCCGCCATATCGGGAGTGCAACGCCTGTTAGCTATTACTGCATTCAATCGCCATGATGACCAAGCCGTACCTGTACGGAAATAACATGGACCGCCTCTATCATGAGTCGACCCACCACGACTCTAAACTCCAAGGTAATTGCGCCAGGGCAAAAGAACAAAAGAAGCATATGAGGCTCAGCAACTACGTAGGTGCGACACCCGTCTCGGCCATCCCATAATAGTCTTTGAAATTAAACCTTGACAAGGTTCGTCTTGGTCTCAAACTTCAGTCGGCCCAAAACTCTCTTACGCTAGCCCCGTTTTTGCCTGACAGCACCCGTCGGCTTCCGGTGTCAAAACACGCCAAAGGCAAAAAGAAAAAAAAAGAAACAAAGAAAAAAACATACAGCAGTCACAGGCATTCGCTAGTGGCCACCCACCCATCTACGAACCCACCACCTACAAGCTTGTGCTTGAGTCTCCCTAATGGTCACCCGCCCTGTAGTCTTGACCTATTTAGTACTAGGCTGCCAGTCCCAAGCTTGTCCCAAAACAGCAATGTCTCGTACTCAAGACCAGCCAAATCAAGTTGCTTCTTCTATCAATCCCTGTCCAACACTGCAAGTCTTCTACGTAGGTTGACAAAGAAGATTCACTACCGTCACTTATCTGGACCTGCTTTGCAGAACTAGTCATAGATCTGAATCAATCATACACACTCAACGACATTGGATTCGCTGGCATGTTTTCTGGCTATGTCTACCGAGTACGAAATTGTACTGGTGGTCGTCAAGGTACGCTATCTTACATTAGTCACACTATACCTTGCCAACATGTGCATACTAGAGAAAACCTGATACGACAACTATGATGATTTGTTAAAAGTAGGTTTAGCTAGGATAGTGAGTATCTGTAGCATCTGACAGCGTAAGGTCTGCAGAAAGTGTATAGCTAGCAATATGCCCCATTCCCCTCTCTTCCTCCTAAGTGGGTGGCTTTGGATCAGACTGTTTTATTAGTGAATTTCGAGCCTCTTAGGGCTGGACAGAGATATCACAAAAGAGAGCAAAGAAAAACAGCTCAAGATGAATTAATCCGTATTAACACACCAGTCAGCCCAAGAGACAGTTCAGATACAGTTGCAGTAGGATTTGGGAACTAGAAGTGGGACTCTTCGGGCTATACATGTAAGTAGTGCTTAACCCTTGTTTACAAGGCCTATTTAACTCCATGACTCAAGTCTGCTTGCAGACTTGGCGTGACAAAAAATCACTCCGAGCCGCTACTGCTAGCCCTGTCAAATCTCCACTCTGGAGCCAAATCCATTACAACAATGGCTTGATAACATGTACCGTACATCAATGATGCGGGTGGCTATCGCATCACCAACACGTGATTTGACAGGGACACCTTGACAATTTTGAACACAATGATTAAGCAGAGTTTACTACCGAAACCCTTGTAAACCATCGAATAGAAATACGAGGATAACACTTTAGTTTTAGTTGCATAGCCTGGCCAAGTAACAAACGCCTACAGGAGAAGTTGAACAAATGCTGGGTCCTCACTCTTATACAACTTCTCCTTTACCTTGTTAGATGTTAAATTTATAGATTAATAGTTTATTAGCTAACGCAAGACGTATTACGGTAATTTCTAAACCTAAATCATCAGGGGGCCAGGGTGACTAGTAATCATCAAGGCCTAGCCCCAATATTAAAATAGCATAGCTGTATGCACCTAGCTGAGTTACACGGGAAGAATAGACAAGATAACAAATCATCAACATGATGTAATTGTCGTACTCAGCAATGGTATACTAGCTACTGCTCTTAAAGGGCAATGAATAAAATAAGACAACAAAGTGTCAACGCCAATCCGATAACGAACAACCCAAGAAAAGTGATGTTGCTGTCGCACTCGTACACGAAACCGCATTCAATCCCGCTTGGCAGCTTCGACAGGAATGTCCTGATGGCTCGCCGCTGACCCACCACTTGGTAGGCCCAAACTTGTCGCACCGGGAGTCGTGGCTCCATACCCGTTCAACACGACAATATCGCCATCAGCATCGCTAAAATACTTGTAATCCAATCCCTTTAGCTCATCATCCTCGGTCGCTCTAATATGGCAGCCGGGAATCTTGTTGATAATGAAGAGCAGAATAACGGAGATGACAAAGGACCAAGTTGCGCATGTCGTGGCAGCAGCAAGTTGATAGCCCATTTGCTTCCAGTTGTGGTTCCACCACCCACCCTCGTACGTGTTACTCACGCCATCGAGCGCAGGGATATTTTTGGCTGCAAAGAAGCCGGTCAAAATGTCGCCTACGAAGCCGCCCACGCCGTGGATAGCAAAGATATCCAGGCCTTCGTCCACGCGTAGAAGATGCTTGTATTTGACTACGAAGAAAGTGGAGCAGGACGTGAGGGCTCCGACAAGCGCAGAGGTTTCAATAGGGATGTATCCACATGCTGGTGTGATGCCCACGAGGCCCGAGATGATGCCGGAGCAGAAGCCGATGATTGAGAATTTCCGAGTGAACAGGTATTCTAGCAATACCCAGGCGACTCCGCCGCCACACGCAGCAAGGTTGGTGTTGCACACAATGTAGATGGATCGGATGGAGATGTTGGCCGTCGAAGCACCTGGACAACAGGTTAATACGCAATGTCTAAAGGCAAAGCAGTCCAACACTCACCATTAAACGCGAACCAGCCAAACCAAATGAAAATCGTACCCAGGCCAACGAGAAAAGGACTATGCGGCTTGAAGTGCGGTATGCGTGGGTGATGCGACTCGTTATGCGGGTCTACACGCGGCCCCAACATGACTGCCCATGCGAGCGCCGAAAAGCCAGACGCGATATGCACTGGACCCGAGCCCGCGAAATCCAGAACACCCAGATTGTACAGCCATCCACTGGGATTCCACTCGGCATACGCCAGGATGTAGTATACAAAGGTGGTCCAGCAGAGCAGGAACAGCATCGAGGGTCCCAAACGACCACGCTCAAGCATGGCGCCAGCCAGTATCATGGCCGTGGCTGTCACGAAGGTGAAGCCAAAACAGGCATACATGATATCGGGTATGTCGCTGTTTGCGAGCGAAGGATAGGCCAGAGTGTTGTGCAGGCCAGCCTTGGACAAGTCGCCGATAAAGGGGCCGGTGGTGTGGGATTGATAGAGCGAGTATCCATACACCCAGAACTGGATGCCTGCAGCGCATGCACAGAAGAGCGACTGGAAAATCATGGTGAGTGCCGCCTTGCGGCGATGCATGCCAGCATAGAGAAAGCCGATTGCGGGTGTGATTTGCCTGGGTGCACTGTCAGCAAGGGTGCAATAGCACTGCTAACAAGACGAGTGCTGACCAGCAGAGCACGGTGCTGACCAGCATCCAGCACAAATCTCCCTTGTCATAGGGGGCGTTGAGATCTGTAGTCATGGGGTCGCCTCCAGCCGGATTGGTGTTGTAGTCGGGCCACTCCGTTATAGGAGTGGGCGCTGGTAAGGCAGCCATCTCCACCAAAGAAAGTATGGGCGACGAAGAACCAAGTAGTAGGTTGCAAGTAGTCTCTACACAAAAACACCCGTGTACCATGAGCCCGGGGCCATGGCAGCACTTGCAACTGTACATAGATGCCATGACACCACGATTTTGCCCAGGATAACCTTGATATGCAACGCGTCGCATGCTGCCGGGAGAGGGAAAAACTAATGTAAGACGCAGCATGGAAAGGAAGCATTCACCGTGAGTGGCATAGTAGGAACCACTAAGATGCCTTATCGTTCCACTTCCCCAGAGCACTGGGGGCGGTGGAGTCAGCCAAGCGGGCGGAGAGCGGGCGCCAACAAAACGCAGGCCTTGGCGGGAGATAACGATGCGTGGGGTTCTGCCATGTGCGACTCATCTCAACATCAACACTCTGGCTGCCCCGCGGCCTACTGTGCTCCCGAAACAAGCAGCCAGCACTTGCGCATGCCCGTAGACAGCGTCTCGTCGTCCATGGACGCGCCGTCGACCCATTTGCGGGTAGGCGGCCCCTTGCAGAGGGGCTCAAAATCTAGGGCGTTATCGGCGTCGATGCGGAAATGATGGGCGTGCATGGTGAGCTTCAAATGGGTGAAGACATGGACCAATGGCGCAAAAGAAGACACATGGCGCGCTTGGCCCATATTGGTTTTGCCTGGATCAAGGCCTGCGACGTATTGCTGGGCGAATGTCTTGCGCTGCTGGGACGTCGTCTGTGACGCCATTAGCGTGCTCTGCGGGAATTGCCTGTGCCACCATTAATTAGCAAGCGCCCAGTGCCCGATAAGGAGAAGAGCCGAGCGAAGGGCCTATCGTGAAGGATGATGCACGCCAATGCGCAACAGCACATTCTATGTACTTACCACAAGGATGCCAGAAGCCCTAGCCACTTTGTTAGCAGACAGATTACCCGCAGTACAGGGCACCAAACCTTTGCTGGGCCGCTGTTCTATCAGCCACTTGTTATTTCCGTCGGGGAAGCACACTTCCACCATGCACACGACGCAATCTTCCTCGGCAGCCTTCTTCTTCGCAACCTTCATGGGAAACAAAGAGCAGTAGCTCATGACTGGCTTCAAGTCGTCAGCCGCATCAGCCATTTTCCGCTTCTTCGACCCCTCATCTGGCGGGTCTTGGGCACTCTCCTGGTCAGTCTCGGTATCAGCCTTGGGCTTGGGCGTGCCGACGGCGAAGTAGTTGGAGATAGTGTTGGTCTGCTTCGCGGCCGTCTTTCTCTTCTTGGCTGTTCTTGGTGGGTCGTTTGCTGTGGCATCCTCGGGAATGGTAACCAGATCCTCGGTATCTAAAGAGGCGCACAGCGTGCATGCGTCCTCGATATCAGGCAGGGAAGCGGGTGCCTGCCGCTTTTCAGATAGCGCTTTTCCTTCGCTGTAGGCTCTGCACGTTGCTTGCACGGGGCACTCGTCACACCGTGGTCGTGGCGTACAGACGGTAGATCCGAGTTCCATCAGCGCTTGATTCCATAGTCCTGGCACAGCGCTTCTCGTGTGTTCCGGATGCTTGGACGCAAACTTGATCAACTGATCTGCCACATCCCACAGCACGTCCGTGGCCTTTTTGTCTTTGGCATCCATGTACAAGCCCAGCTGCCGGCTTAGCACTCTTGCCACATTGCCATCGAGTACAGGCTCGGGTTCGCCAAACGCGATACTAGATACTGCACCTGCCGTGTATCGGCCTATGCCTGGCACTTGTTGCAGCTCAGCCGCACCGCTGGGAATTATCCCCGAAGCACTCGGGGCAGACGTCATCTGCTTGGCGCCTTCATGGAGGCGGGTTGCACGCGAGTAGTAGCCTAGGCCTTTCCAGACGGAGAGAACGTCGTCGTGGTTCGCAGCAGCAAGGTCTTGTACGGTCGGCCATTTCTCTATCCAGCTGTTGAAGTACGGTATGACTGTCGATACTCGTGTTTGCTGTAACACTTTGACCCGTCAGTATGACTTTAGCGTGACATGTCAAGTTGCCTGTAACGTGATCCACGACATGTGAGCACGTGACACCGCGTAGGCGCGTTTTGCCCACGTTGCAACCCACACAATGCAATTACTTACTAACTTCAGACACCCAGACTTCGTACGCCCTCTTTGACAGCACGCGTCCGAGCTCTTCTTCCTTGCCTTCAAAATCTGCCGGGTCAATCCACTTTTTCCGCCATGGCATGCTACGCGTTTCTGCGACGCCATCAAACCAGCCCAGCAACGCGTCGCATGCTGGGCGGTCGCCTAAAAGGAGCGGATGGTGGTATGACGTGCTGTGAGAGCGCGACGGCGGTAGCGCGACGGCCGGCCGAGTCAAAGGAACCGGAATGATTGAGTTGCTGCATTTCGCCACCTTGTTAGCATTGGTGACCGCTGTGGCGGCTTTCTTGCGCGGAGCCATAACACAAGAGAGAAAAAGAGAGAGAGAGTGTGTGTGTGTGATTCTGCACTTTCAATGGGTGTCTAGGTAAAGGGTTGCCAATGAACGTGAAACTGCCGGGTGGGAAGGGAGATGAATGGTGTTGCGATCGCGCTAGCAAAGCCTAGCGTGATTACACCAGAGATCGGGCTTTGTCTCCTGAATGCTTACTGATGCATCCATTAGTATCCAGTATGCACTTACATCGTGTCCGCTCAATGTTTCTATGAATATTGGTATTGGTCCATGAAACGGCTCTCGCCACAATCTCAATTAGCTGCATTTTTTTTCAAAGCCATCTCCAAAATGATCAAAAAATGCGCGTACGTTATTATTATTATTATTATTATTATTATTATTATTATTCCATTAGAGTCTATCTGCAGTCAGTGACTATGTAAGACTTTGGCCAGAGGCCGTTCTAGGTACAATTTGTTTAAAGTGAGAGTGTTCTCTGTATAGTACTGCTATTGTGCTGCGGTTTAGTCGCTTCTAGCTGCGCTTAAAGCAGACTCCAGTTGCTGAAGAGCAGTTTAGTAAACAGGAAGAGATGTTAGACAGCAGGGCTGTCTTCCAGCGAGCTCTTTTAGGGCTAAGGAAAGTAACTTAAGAAAGTTTGTTAGTTATTATTGGTTTTAGGTAGTGTCTCTCTGTTCTCGCTTATTTTTAGTTGTCTTGTTCTTGGCCTAGATGCCAGCCTCTAGTCCCTACTCTAGTTTTAGCAATGAAAGCTAAAGTCGCCTCTCTGCCTTTGCTAGTGTGGAGGAGTAGTTGGATTGTTAGGTAGTTCTCGCGAAGAGTTGCTTTTAGCGCTGCCTTCTGTG
>NW_007360003.1:68805-79141 GCF_000359705.1 Exserohilum turcica Et28A | reverse complement strand
TTCAGCCATAGTTGACGCTTGGAGAATCAGGTCTCTCGCCCAGTAGATTGGCCTGCTCCGAGTTCTTGGCAGTTGGTTTGGGGTAGAGGAGTTCTGGAAGGGGTTTCTGCCTCTATAGGCATCCTCTGGCGAGAAGTTGGCTTGGCGCTTTTTTGGTGGTAGGATTTGGGATTTCAAAGACGCTCTCTTGGCTGGCTGGTTGCTGGGTAGGAGTGGCTGGTAGGGGTCCTCTCTGTCCATTTCCCTGTCGATCTGAGCCTCTGGGCCTAGGCTCTCTTGTCTCTGTTCTAGCACTTGGGCTTCGATAGTATCGCTTTCTGGTGGCATTCTGTTGCTGGGGTTCTCTTATTACTAAGCAGAGTGGTCTGTGTGTTTTTGTTTTAAGTGTGAGACGTGTCTTGACTATCTGCTCTTATAGCTTATAGCTCCACAGCGCGCACGCTGCACGTCTTAAAACTTGCTGTAATTAGTTTCTTGTAAGGGATTTGTATATATTTAACAAAAATTACACCTATTCTAGAAAACTTGACGTTGGTGTTGTGAAATGCGCGTACGTTGATGTAGTTATTAGTAGAGGTAAGTGAATTGCTGCGTCGCTTTCCCTCGCGACAAAGCAATTGTCCCATAGTGAAACACTAATCAATAGTCTTGTTTCCCAATGCCCTACAAAAAAAACGCCCAAGTATATGCACCTCGGAACCCAACGCAAACACCTCGTTGGCGAGCTCCCTACCGCGTAACCAAAAAAACATGTCCGATTCAAATCAATGTGGGGGTATAGGAACAGAATACAACCGCAGCAACCCAGTGCTCGCCAAATTCCCCTGCGTAGCTTGCCAAATACGCTGAATCCAAACCAAGAATCTAAGCCCAAAGTACATGCAAGTCTTCTCTAGCCTCAAGCGCTTTTAGCAAATGAGAATGCAGTCGCTATGTTCACGACAGCCATTAATGTTGCAACCAGATGTCGCCCCCTTCGCCCCTTTCCCATTTCTTCCATGCTATTTCATATGCTTCTTCTAGATCGCCGACCCATCGTTTGGTGTCGAAGAGAGCGCTGGTCCAGCGCGACTCGTAGAGCATACGTCGTAATTCGCTCAGTCGTCCCGTGGGTCGGTGACCCTCGTAAGAATAATCGCGTGTCAAGCGGACCGCCATTTCCTCATACTCATCATCATTTGCTGCAATGAGCTCTTTTGCAGCCTGTGCACCCGCAGGCGTCTTGGGCAATGCGCCTTTGAGAATCGAAGCTGCCATTCGAGAGCACATCTTGTACTTGTACCGTGGTAGCGTGAGCAGTGGCGTGCCAGACCAAAGCACGTCAGCGGCTGTTGTATGTGCATTGCATTCCGGCGTATCAAGGAAAAGATCGCAGACACGCGCGCGAGAAATATGCTGATGCTTCTGTGCAACGTCGGTGAACATGATGCGACTGGCGACTTCGGCGCCGGCCCACATGAGAGCCGTGTGCTTAAGGTTCGTCTCGCCGAGATCAGGAAATCGCAACAGCCAGAGAACGGCATTGGGTATCTTCTCAAGGATACGTAACCAAGTGCGGAACGTCGTGGGTTCGATCTTCCCTACAGTTAGTAGGCATTCAGCAAAGTCATGGGGCTTTGATTTACCTTGTACAGCTGGTTGAAGTTTGCAAGGATGATGGCATTGTCGGAAAGATTCGGAAAGATCTCCTTGCGCATCGCCCATCTTCGGTGTTGCTCTTCTTCCCAGCTTAGTTGTTGACCTTGAGAGTCTGGAGCACTCTGTCGGTGGTCGCAGCAGAAGAAGGTATCCCTGCAGAAAACAATATTCTCTCCGTAGATCCATTTATCGTCAGTGCTACCGCTGTTGTCGTCCACGAGGGCGTCTTCGAGATCAACGTTACGACGCCATTGACGCAGAGTATCCGGCGGGACAGCAGTGTCGTCGGCAAGCAAGTAATCGCACCATTCGGCGCCAAGAGTACCTGCAAAGCCCATAAAGGCCATCTGGATGGGAGCGGCGCGGGCAGCAAAGACCTCGTTCCTTGCTCCTCTCGTGTAACCATTCAAGTTGACCAGGATGTGTATGCCGTCGCTCGTGATCTGGTGCACCAATCGTTCTGCAGGCCAGCCGCTGGCGTCATAGAAGACAGGAGATTCCTTCTCGATTTGCTTGCGATGCTCGGATCCGTCACTCGCAGTTGTTGCATAGCAGTATGCCTTTACGCGGCTTGGGTCATGCAGCCCAAACACAGACTGCATCAGATGCGCCAGTGGATGGTTGTTGAAGTCGGACGATACGTAGCCAACTTTGAGATATGGCTTCGGCGGCGCAGGGGGCTGATAAACAGTCGGTGGAAGCCAAGGAACCCGCAACGTCGAGCATGAGATGCGTAGGCCGTTGCGTTGCGAAATGAGACGGATTTGCTTGGCTGACATGGGGCAGGTAAAGGTGTGAAAGGGCAGCACAGTGGGCGCTGCAGGTACCGTCAAGGCTGCCGGCAGCTGGGGTCTTTTGTACGAGGCCGATGGTCGCTGCTTGCCAGTAATGTAACGATCCTGATACCACTGCCAAGTCATCCATCGGATGGCACGCTCGACGAGACGCACAATGCGAGCTCCTTCCCACTTTTGGCCTTTCCACTTGGACAGCACTCGTCTCATGCTGTCTTCCTTGTCCTTGATGCCTTGCGCATCGTTGGCGGCAAGAGCAAATGGACGCACAATGTCTTGAACGAAGCCTTCGTCCATGATGCCTCGGCCCCAGTCCTCGCCGTCAGCAAGCTGCTTCTCGACAAGTTTCACAACCTTGTAAATCCATCCTGAACTGGAAGCGCCCGGGATAGCCGCATCCAAGAGCATACCATTATCATTGACATGCCAGCGGTCCCTCGAACCTTGATCCTCGGCTATGCCGCCTCTTCCAGCCCAGTTGCAGACCGAATTGAGGGCATTGGCAAGGCCGCAAACAGCTTCGGCAAAGTCAGGGCTCGACTTTACAGCCTTGCGGTAGTAAAAGATGGCATCGGCAATGCGTCCCTTGTCCTTGACGGCATTGGCGAGATTGGCGAGAGCAATGTCGAAGCCTTGATCACAATGGACTGCTTTTTCGTACATGTTGATTGCATGATCCAGCTGGCCAATGTCTTTCAAGAGGCTACCGAGATTGGTGTAGAGATGGGCATGTGATGAATCCAATTGGAGTCCGTAAGAGTAGTAGGCAAGCGCCAGAGCAACGCCACTGCCCGGAACTAGGCCGGGGATTTGGGGCTGTCCAAAAGCATGTGCTACGGAACTTGGTTTCGAAGGGGCAGATTGCTGGAAGCTAGCAAGTAGAATGCCAACGTTGTTAGCTGTTGACGGGCTAGGCTGCAGGGACAATGACAGATAGTAGAGAGCCAGAATCTCTCGTACCCCGTAGTGGCTCTGGTATGCGGGAGCCTTTGGCGCATTGGTAGCCATGCCGTCTTGGAATATTTTGGCTAGTGAGAGTAACGAATTGCTTGTAGTCGATATGGCTGCTTTCCGGGAGAGTCCCTCGCTAGAGACATGCTTCAGGCCAGGGAGCTGGCCGTGAGGCGGGAAGCAAAGATGAGCCGTCCTGGTCGCTGCATCGGGCGGCAGCAGAATTGGATCTGTCGAGGGTGGCACACGACGGCCACCTGGCGAGCGTTCAACAACATCGTATCCAACGACAGCAAGAATACGCTTGATGAGGCCATCGATTCCGTTGGCGTGTGACCCGGCTCCAATAAGCACTGCGTTCTCAAAGGCCTTGGCAGCGCCAGCATTGTCACCAAGAGCATAAAGCATATTGCCTTTGGCATGCACCAATGCAAGAATGCGGCCGTTGTCGCAGCCTGCAATGGCGTATCCACTCGAGCCGAAGCCAGGCTGATCCGATCCGGGCAGCTCATCCAGTTCCTTGAAGACGGATTCCTCCTCACCTTCAAATTCAAAAACAGGTCTGTCAGATGCTTCCGAAAGACTGGACTCGCTGATGGTAGAGGCCGAGCGTTCGCTCTCGGCTTCCAGGCTGCGTAGGGCGTCTGCTCTCTTGACGAACCTTAGCTGTCGTTCGACTTCTTCAATGACCTGAACAGCCTCTCGGCCTTTGTGGTCACTACAGAGCAGACCAATCAGGTGCTCGACAGCCTCGAAATAGCTAGGACGGAGCTTAACAGCACGTCTCCAGTAATTCTCGGCTTCGCGCTTTTGCTGGAGAGCAAGCATGGTAGCCGCCAGATTTGAGATGGCTTCGACATGGCTACATGGCATTAGCATGGATCAAGTATTTTTTTTAAGAGGGGGAAATTGGTGCGTTGCTCACTCTTTATCCAAGGTCAAAATATGTTTATACCAGTCTTGGGCTTTTTGGTAGTCGCCCAGTGCGTAGGCAAGACAACCACCAAGAAGCATACCATCTATCCAAGTCCATTTGCTTTCTTCGCAGTGTTTAGTGATTGTCTCTAGAGCAGAAGCAGTGGTCACGCTTGGAGGGACAACATGTTGGAGGCTCTGGTGAGCACTGGCAACGGAGCCGGACATTCGGCGCAAAGTACGTGGCGGTTCGATAGCCGAGACATGGGGTAGCATGGGGTGTTGTAATGGCACTGCCCCTTGCCACGGTTGGCCACTAGGGTCAGGAGCGCCCATGGACCATGCTGACACGGAGCGCGAGTGCGGTAGTTGAGGTCTCTTGGGCGCGAATTCTGCGCCGGAGTGAGGCGACACGTAGTGGTTGGGGGCTGGATAAGAGACACGGCGTTCTAGCGAGGGGTGGGGACTGAGGGAAGAGCTACCGCCAGGCTGCCGGGGCGGCTTCGGGTAGATGTGAGGTCGGTGCTGCACGCGGCCATGGCTATGTGAAGTGGCCTTTCTGGTTGCTTGCAAGTGCCTCAGCATGTCGACGTACACGGCATGAGCCCAGGCGAACACCTTATCCCTAGGCTGTTCGGCGGGCGATTGTGTGCCAAAGTCAGTGAGCGGCAGGCTGGGCATGTGCTCAGCAACCGGCGTCGTCTGACCAGAATGCAAAAAGTCTTGAGGACGCTGTGTCAGAGGCGGTGGAAGGGGTTGATTTTGATAGTCTAATGCAGGATTTGGTGGAGGCTGTCCAAATGGCTGGAAGTCTAGTTGGGGCCTCGGGGGGTGAGCGTAGGCACCATGGGCATAGTCGAGTTGAACAGGATTCTGCTGATGATGAGAAAAGGTGGGCACAACATTGCTGTAGGGGTGACCTAGAAAGGGATTGCTGCGCGGATGAGTCCAATTCTGAGTGTGATGAAGTAAAAATCGCGGATCGCGCATGGCGGCAGGGCGATAGGGAATATAGGTGCCGTCGTGCCAATAGGGACCATATGGGCCCTGGTCATTGGAAACGGTAGGGTTCAAAGGCGTCTGAAAGGGAGGGCCCATGGGGCCGCAGAAGGGATGTGCATACATCTGGTAGGGCTCAAGAGGCTGCAATGGGGGTATTTGGTTGAGCATCGAGTCAATCTGTGGTAAGTGCTGGCCCAAGAGGCCGGAGCCCGTCTCGAAGTAGCGACTGGCACTCCATTCAGCCGGGTCGCGGTGGTTCTGGGCATGCAGAGCGGGCGAGCGCAGAGGGAGGTCCTGCTTGAGGCCGTAGGGTATGCTCGACTCGGCCGTCACGGGGAGCAGAATGTGCTTGGTTGCATGGGGCTCGCCGCTCTGCTCGACCGAGGTGCCGTCATAGGCGGCGGCCAAGATGCCATTTGGCGTCTTGCGGCGCAGCATGTGCTCTGCGGGCTTGGGAGTGCGGCCGGGCTCTGCGGGGGGCGAGCCGTAGGCGTTGTGTCTGGAAAGCGGGTGAGCGTACTGCTGGGGGATGGCGTGGTGGGCGAGGGCGCGCGCCTCGAGCGGGGGTGCATTGCGCAGGTAGGAAGCGTGTGACGGGGCAGGTGCGATGTTGTTGTAGCCTAGGGTGGAGGGAAGCTGCGACGGCGGCTGCGGGGGGTAGGGCCGGACCATAGTCATGGTGGGGGGTGGTGTGGAGGCGGTGGTGTATCAAACAGGCAGCGAGCGTCGTCGTCGTCGTCGTCGTCGTGTGTGTGAGGGTGGATGCGTGTGCGTGTGCGTGTGCGTGTGCGAGTGTGTATACGTGTGTGTGTATGTGTGTAGGTGTAGGTGTAGGTGTCGGGCTGGGGGCGACTGGTGGTGCAGAAAGCCGGATGACAACAACGCCCACAGCACAGCTTCACCGGGAGCGGCTGGTGCCTATGCCTTCGCGGAATCGTCGCCCGTGTGGTGCGCTTGACATGTCTTTGGGGGGGGGGCGTGGGTCGGATTCCTCAGCACCGGGTGTCCGCGTGCTGGCACGACACCAGCAGAGAGACCCCGGCAGTGGATTTGCGGACAGGTTTCACTCAGCAGCCGGCGCAGTGGTGACGAGACGGGGTAGCGGCGGCGTCGGCGGCGGCAGCAGCAGCAGCAGCAGCAGCTACGGCGACGGTAATGGCGATGGCGACGGTAATGGCGATGGCGATGGTGACGGCGACGGCGACGGAGACGGAGGTGCAGACGGGGCGAAGTTTTGGCGGACTTGGATGCAGTGTAGGAAAAGGCGTCAGCAAGCGATGGGGGGGGGGGGTGGAGAGCAAGGCGGCAGAGCGGAAATTCTATTATTGCAGCGACGGGGTGCCAGACGTGTCGCTGGGCCGAAGCGTGTAGGCAGCGTAGCGCAGCCACTCGCACGCACGAGAGCCGCGTGGGACGGCGACGGCGACAAAGACGGAGGAACTGGGGACTGGGACTGGGGACTGGAGACTGGGGGACTGGGACCTGAGTGAGTGAGTGAGCAAGAGAGAGTGAGAGAGGGAGAAAAAAGAGGCGCACGGCAGCGGCCTGGGGAACACCTAGTCGGCGTGATGCGGGCTGTCACGTCACGTCGTCACGTCGTCGTGGTGGGGTGTGGAAGAGAGCGAGGACGAGGATGGGATGGGACGGCAGCAGCACAGCAGCACAGCAAGCTTCGCAAACCCGCGGGCTTGATGGGCTGGACGAGAAAGAAAGAAAGAAGAAAAAAAGGGCGGCGGCTTGGTGGGCTGCTTTTTCACGCCCGCACTCAGGCACTCAGGCACTCAGTCGCTCAGTCGCTCTCCCGCTCTCTCGCTCTCGCGCACTCTGTGTCGCGCTCGCCCACGGCGGATGGGCGGATGGGCGGGTGCAGAGCGGTGGCTTGAGAGCATGCGAAGATGTGGACGCGCTACAGCAAGCCGCCAGCGACGGCGGCTTGCAAGGGGGCGACGCCTCGTCCATCCAACGCTCACGGCGATCCCCATGGCTCCATGCCCCCATCATCAGCCGCCCGCCCTCCATCATCAGCCATCCACCAGCCATGCACCCGCATCCACCCACCCACCCACCCCCAAGCCTGCAGGTGCCGCAATATCCACCAACATGCATCATCCTCCAACACGCTGCCCCCCATGCCCATGCCCGGCCCTTGACTCGCCCAAGCTTTTGCCTGCCTGCCTGCCTGCCTGCCCGCTTGCTTACCGTCTGCCGCTTTTTGCTCCCCTCCCCTCCCCCCCTCAAAAAAAAACAAAAAAAAACAAAAGGGAATGGCTCATCGGGCGTGCCCACACTCGCAGCGCGGCTTCATGAGGCTTTTGCATCAAACCACGCCTGCTAGCCCGCCCGCCAAGCACATCGAGGTCATGGCTGCTGCAGCCGTTTCATGTGCCATGTCCATCTGCATACATGGCCCAAAGCTACCGACATGGCGGTCCTCGCTCGTCCATCTACTAAACTACCACCACTACTACTAGGTCTACTACTACTACTACTACTACTACTACTACTACTGCTATGCAATACATCTACAACTACCATCTACACAACAAGCAAATGTTGACCGCGGAAAAGGACCACTGATGCCACAAATCATGTGCATCGCGGTGAGTAATGGGTCGGTTTTCTCTTCTTCACACCAAAATAGGCCTATACAGTAGGCAAAGTAAGGGCCAGAGTGTTGGTGAAGTGAACATCACAAAGCGCCGGTTCCTCGTGCGCGTCTGACGGCTGCCCATTGCTAGCCCATCACCACACCAGCCTTGGCCGGAACCCTACATCAAGCATGCTCCCCTGTGCTGCACACATGCTGCACACATGCTGCCCACCTCGACACCAATCGTCCCTCCATGCCACCGACTGCTACGGCACAATCTGCCTGTCTGTCGGTAGCCATGCGCTTGCTTGGAGCGCCGCATGCGCCCGTCCCACCCAGCCCTGTTGCCTGCACCACGTGCAACCAACGCCAAAGCCACTCAGACACTGAGCGCAATCGGGCGCCCGTAGTCGAGCGTGCGGAGGATGCTGCAAACGTGTGCAATGCTGGGGAAAAGGTGCGAGTCGTCAGTGGTGTAGTAGAGCAGGCAGGTGGATGGGGGAGAAGGAAGGGTTTTGGCTCGCAGAAATTTCTATGCACTTGTATCCAAGCGCGCTGCTTAGTCACCCCGCCCGGACCTACCTTCCGCCGAACTGGGGCTTGATGTAATGTGGCATTATGTACGAAAGTCCACCGTGTCAACCGTCCGAAGCGCCCTCTTCCAGACGCCTCCCTCTTCCTCCTCCTCCTCCTCCCGCCTACTCGCCCACACTCGCCGGCCAGCCCCTTTGCTGCCCACGGTTGGACTTTTCGCCTTCACCATGGCCGATCAGGATCCCCCACCACAACACGAGGGCGGCCCTCAAGACGGCCCACCGCCGGGCTCCATTGCCATTCCCATACCCCTCGGCCCCAATGGCGAACGGCCCACCCCCGAGCAGATCCAGCAGATCCAGATGCAACTGGCAGCCGAGGCACAGAAGCACGGAATCTCGATCCAGGAATACGTCCAAAGACTGCGACAACAAGCCATGGCCCAGCAGATGCAGCAACAGCAGATGCAGCAGCAACAGCAGCAGCAGCAGCAACAGCAGCAGCCCATCCAGCCAGGCCCCCCTAAACCCGAAGCGCTTGCTGTCGCCAATTGGCTCAAGTCGCAGGACCTAAAGCCCAGGACGGTTGTGCACGACGAGAAGCGAAAAGACATGTTCAGAGGTAGCCATGCGCCCTCCCCCGCCGTCTTGGTAGCCATGCCACGCTGGTGCTAACCTGCAACAGTCAAGCGAGCCATACGCGCCCTCCAGTCCCCCGCATACCAAAAGGCCCGCGCCAAGAACCCTCTGCTGCCCGAAGTTACCGACCGCGCATCCGCCGAGAACTGCTTCAAACTTCTGCCGCTCTCGCTTCTTGCCCTCCGTGTCTCCAAGGTCGACGAAGACGCACACGAAGGCCACAACCATGCAAAGCCCAAGCGCATCAAGGGACTGTGGACGGTCAAGATTGAGCAGCACCAGGAGGCAAACGACGACAACTACTACATCTGGCTATACGAGGGCTCGCAATGGAAGCAGAAGCTGTACGCGGTCGGAGCCCTGATTCTGGTCATTGCCGTTGTCCTGTTCCCGCTTTGGCCGCTTATGCTGCGACAAGGTGTCTGGTACCTCAGCATGGGCATGCTTGGACTGATTGGACTGTTTTTTGCCATGGCCATTGTCCGACTGATTCTGTTCATCATTACCATTTTTGTTGCGCCGCCCGGTCTCTGGCTGTACCCCAACTTGTTTGAGGATGTTGGTTTCTTCGACTCGTTCCGGCCTGTATGGGCGTGGCAAGAGGTATGTTTTTTTTTATTTTTGGTGCCGTGAATGCATGTGTATTGAGGCGCATACTAAATTAATTTTTAGACTCCCGAAGACATCAAGGCAAAGAAGGCTGCAAAGAAGGAGCGAAAAGCCGCCAAGCTAGCAGCAAAAGCTGCTGGTGGAAAGGCGAAGAAGGGCGGTCACCACCATGAGGCAGCGTCTCCGGCCCATGCGCAAGCTGCTCCAGCTCCTGTACCGGTAGATAGCGCACCGCAGCCAACTGGATCGGAATCAGCACCAGCGGGGGGTGAGGTTATGCAGCGGCCACAGCGGGCGACGGTGGAGGAAGTCGAAGACGAGTGAGCAATGTCCAAGTAGAGGAGAAAGAGAAAGAAAGAGAGAGAGAGAGAGTGTGTGTGTGTGTGTGTGTATGTGGGTATGTGGGTATGACAGAGTATGAGAGGTAGAGAGGAATGAGAAATTTTGAACTATGTCATTCTTGCATGGGTTAGCCGGAGCATAGGCGTTCCGGGCACGAAGATGGGGTTGGGAGGAAATTCCATGGTATGTACAGAGAGGGCGGATTTGTGGAAAATGGATGATGAAAGCTTTCAATCTTTTGTAATCATGTTTTGTGTTTATTGTTAACGTATGTGGCAAGCGAGCGCCGCAGGTAAGCGAGCGCCGCACCCCACCAAACCTGC
>NW_007360003.1:16893-66784 GCF_000359705.1 Exserohilum turcica Et28A | reverse complement strand
TCAGCGCGAGGCTGATCAGCAGATTGCTCATGAAGAGCGTCAGAGAGGAGAGCGATCAGGTGTTAGCCGCCAGGCTTTGGCGCGCTGTAGTAGGTGCAGAGAGACTGGCCATAACTCGCGTACGTGCAAGAAAGATACTCTAGGTACTGCTTAATCTATTATGTTAATATGTAGTAAAACAACTATATTGTGGTGGAACTACAGGCTTATAGAGGTGCGCAGGTTTGGTGGGGTGCGGCGCTCGCTTGCCTGCGGCGCTCGCTTGCCACATACGTTAGTTATTGCTGTTGTTATTGTCTAGGTCAAGGGCTATTTGTACAAGTATTTTTTTTTATTTTGATTTTTTTGAATGTGGATATTCTATTGATGCATATTGTCGATGAATGGTTAGTTATTTCATGGTTGATTTCAACGAGTGATTGCAGGAGATTTGACAACGCGGCAGAGTGGTTGTGAATAGCTGTGAATCATTAAACAATCAAGCATCAATGTCAGTATAGTAATGGTAAACACGAGTTGGTGGGTGTTGCTAGATTTCCTTTCTATTGCTTTTTTTATTCTTTCCCTCTCTCTCTCTCTCTCTAGCTCATGGCATTTCCCATTGCTAGCATACCCATCCACAGCTCTTCATATGTGCATCCAGCACCGAAATGATGCATTAAAGCATTACCATGTACAATCAAACAAACTAAGCAGCTAATTATTCGTACCCAAGTGTAACCAAGACAAAATATGGAAGATAAAAAAAAGAGGGGAGAGGGGTCAAGGGTGATGCAGGTTACAGGTTGTATCGAGTAGATTGGGCCAAGTGGGGTAAACAAAGAAAACGAGTAATACCAAGCTCCACAGTTTAGATGGATGGATACATGCATATGCACGTGTTAGCCAAGCCAGAGTCAGCTAAAAGAACACATACTAGTCTGGTTTGGGTTAGTCTAAATGTACTGGCTGCTCCAACCTCACTAGTACTAGTTAAGCAACCAACTAAAAAAAAAACTAAGATGAGTGAGACGACCTGCTGCCAATCTTGTTTGCATTTCGAAACAACATGACCTCTTTTGCAAACCCCAGTCATGCCTTCTTTTGCCTGTGTTCAAGCTCCAAAAGAAGAAAAAAAAAGTCAATACGCGAATCAAGTGCAAAGAAAAATGCCATTCAATCTTCTTAAACTTTGGGGCGGGCATTAGTGCCCACCACAGGTCCAGACACAGACAGCTGAATGAATTCTATCATGGTTTGATGGCAATGGCTAAGATTGCAGGGTCGCGCAGGTGCGTCATTTTGCACCACAAATCTTGCACCACAAAGTCAGGGTCAGAGTACCGCAGCTATTAAGGATGAATGGATTGATTAATCGACGCACCATGGGTGCCGCTAACAACGTAGACATGCGAGAGGCGCCAAATTCAGTCGGCCTGGGATATCCTAGAAACGCCATGGGGCCATGCACCGTGCACAAGCCGTTATTCTTGAAACGTGCGCCAAAATAGTGCGCTGATGTCATAGGAGGGGAAACGGGATTCAGACGCCTACAGGGGCCATGTTCAAAAAGAGGATTCAAGAAGAAGAAGAAGAAGAAGAAGAAGAAGATGAGAAGAAGAGAAGAGAAGAGAATGCATAGAGGGAACAAGCGGCTACTCTGCAGAGGTAGACGACTGGCCTTGTTGGCTAGCCTGATCTGTGCCTTCTCGACTGGGTGTAGGCGCAAGACTCGAGTGTATCGTGGGCGAATGCGTGACGTGGGCCGTGGGGTTTTGCTCTGCTAGCTGGCGCTCTGGAGAGGAGGTGTTAGCCAAGTCTTTTTTTCTTTTCTTCTTCCAAGAATACGTTGCGACGAAACAAGGTACCTAGTTCTCTTATCCTCAGCTTGAGCATCTGGTTCTCGCGCGTCAGATTCTGTGTCTCGGCCTGGTAAAAGGCGCTCTCGTCTCGTGCGGCGGGACTGGGAAGCATGTCGTGGGGGTCGTAGGAGCCGGCGTGTCCAGAAATGGGACGCAGCGAGGGCGAGCCGGCATGGCTGCTGTGGCGTGAGCGGTCTGCAAACGACGACTGGCGGCTGATGGAGGCAAAGCCATAGGGAGAGCGGGAGCGGGGCTGGGCGGCCGAGGGCAAGGGCGACATGTGTGCAGAGTGCGTGTGCGAGGGGGGGATGGACATGTCGCGCTCCGAGGTGGGAGTGCCATCGTCGACGACGGCCGAGGCCGAGGCCGAGGCGGCGTGTTGGTGGTTGGCCTGGAGGGCGTTGATTTGGGCCTGCTGGGTGCGGATCATGCTGAGCAGGCGGTTGACCTGGCCCTCCTGCTCGGCCTCGAGCTCCTGGTGCAGCTCGCCCAGGCTGGGGGTGCGCTCGTGGTGGGGGCTCTGGGGCCACGGGCCTCTGGTGCGGGCAGAGGGGCTCTGCTGCATTTCGCCGGGGGCGGGCATGGCGGGGTCGTTGAGGTTGAGGTTCATGCGGATGCTGGAGCGGCGGCGGGCGCGCTCGACGTCTCTGCGCATGCTACCGGAGGAGGGTCGGCGCGAGTCTTCGCTGTGGATGCCGGCGTTCATGGCGGCGGTGGCGGCGAGCGAGTGGGGGGAGCGGGCGCTGGAGGGCGACTGGGTGCGCGGCGAGGGCGACGACGAGATTGTGTTGACGTCGGGCATGGCTGGGGCGGGGATGGGTGGAGGGGTAGAGGGGTGGAGGGGTGGAGAGATGGAGGGGTAGAGAGGCAGGTAGGGGTGTGGCAGTATGTAAGTAGTATGATGGCAGTGACAATGGCAGTGGCGGTGGTAGTGGGTAGTGGTATAGTAGCGGCAGTGCTGCAGGCGGGGGTTGGGATGGGTTGGTGGAGGGGAGGGGAGGGGAGGGGCAGGGTAGGTGGGTGGGTGGGAAGATTCGAGAAGGATGAGGCGGCGGTGGGGTGACTGGCCGACTGACCGACTGACCGACTGACCGACTGACTGACTGACGGCGATGGGAGTGCAGGCACGGGCACAGGCGCAGGCACAGGCAGCAGGCGCGCGGGCGTGGGTGGCCCAGGCAGGCAGCTGCAGCCAAAAGAGCGGGGGAAACCGGCCGTGGCGCTACTGCAGGAACACGCGACTCGTTGACACACTACTACTACCACTACTACTACTACTCCTACTACTACTACCTACTATTACTACTCACTTACATACTCCTCCTCATCCTGCTACTCCTCCTACCACGCCTACTCCATCAATTCACCCCACCCGCATCCCATTCCATCCCATTCCATCCCACCCCCCGTCCCCTTGACAGCCCCGACAAAGAGACGGCATCCGCCCGCCGCCCGCCCGGCAAACTCTAAGCCTGGCCCGACTGATGCTGAGACGAGACGCCGGCCAAAACAATAATATGCGCATCTGCTGCCACCCCGACCACGTTTGCGACGGACGTGCCACACTCGCCGCAGCCATGGCACCAAAAGAAAAAGACGTCGCACGCACAACCCCTACCAAACCACGCCCGCCTGCCATGCCCGCCACATGCACAAAGCCAGGCATTGGCTGCAGCCCGCTGCTCGAGCGGCACTGCCGGCCCTGCCGTGCATCGCCCTGCACGCCTCGAGTTTCGCTCACTTGCTGCTAGTCTAGGGGCCTGCGTCTGCGTGTCAAAGGCCCCGAGAGCCGCCGTCTTGTCATGGCCGTCGTCGTCGTCGTCACCGGTACTGTCGCCCGTCACCGTCGCCCGTCACGGCTGCCATTGTCATCGTCGCCATGGCCCTCGCTTCCACTTCCATCATCTTGCCTCGCCTCGCCTCGCCTCACTTCGCCTCCCCCCCCCCTTTCCCTTTCCGCTGCCCCCAAACACCCAACCCACGCCCCCTCACCAGCTCCCAGCGCCCTCAACAAGCCATGCTGCGCGCCCCGGCGCTCTGTCAAAAGACGTTGTGCCGACCCTCCCCGGCTAGCCCTGTTGCAGCGCGCCAAAATAGCCCTGGGGCGCGATTAGCGTGCAGCGGCGCCATCCCATCCCTCCCAACTCTGCCTGCGAGCTGTGCATATAGGGGCCACCATACACCCCCTGCGTAATCGCATCACGCTGCACGGCTCCTGGGAACTGCTCCCCTGGCACCCTACCATGATTAGGGATGCCTCATCTGCGGCAACTAACGCTTGCCACTTTTCCTCTCCACGACTCTCGTCACCACCGCCGTCGTCCTGTTTCACCTGGGCCAGCCCTTTCCTACTTACATACACACCACCACCACCACCTCCTCCTCCTCCTGCCGTCTTATCTGCGGCCTTTTGTCATTCTTCATGGGACACAGGTCCCGTCCTCTCGTTTGATCTTCGCATCTCCTTGTCTTATACCACGCCGTCCTATATCCCGCTCCTTGAACCGTTCCGCCGCCTATCCCCACATTCCTTCATCCCGCATTGGTCCTACCACTAAACTCGACAACCCAATCGCCACGCCCTCACGGACCCGATTCGAATAACACGTACACCCCCCCCCCAGCCGTCGCTACCAAACTTTGCCTCCTCCCCTGTCAGGGTTAATATCGAAAAGCTTGGGTTGCCCGTGCCACGACTAACCTGCACAACTTTTGCTTTGTCAGACCACACTCATCCGCTCGCTGGGCTTGCATCTGCCCTCGAGATTCTTCTTGACCAGACGCTCTCCCTCGCCCATAATCAACCCTCACCATGGCCGACGTCTCTGCACGGCCGCACGCCTCGTTGACGTCGAGATGGCGATTCACCCGGTCCACAGCAAACCTGCGCGACGCAGCTCAACGCTCAGCCTCGGTGGCATCAAAGGCATCCGACCACCCGCCCCCAACGACCAAGCTCGAGCGTGTGTCGTCCAAAATGTCCTTGTTCAACCTCTTCAGCCGCCCAAAGGTAGAAAAGGCTCGCGGACACACCGAAGTCGGTCTCGCAGTCCCTATGCGTCCGCACACTCCCCCCAAACCCACCACGCCCGTCTCCATAGCCAAGTCGTCACTGCGCCAGAACCCATCGCCACCCGCTCAGCAGACGATACGCGCTCGAGCAAGCCAGAGATTCCGACCCGTGTCCCTCCGTCCTGCTATTTCACACAACGAGTTCGGCGACTGGGACCCGCCGCCCCTCTTTCAGGCCTACCCTCAGTCTGTCAAGCATGCCACTGTACAAGCCTGCGTCTTCGCTCCAGAGGTTCTCATGAGGACACAGAGTCAACGGCGCCAAGCCGAGTCTATACGCGAGAAGATTGACAGTCAGCTCGAACTGTCTACCATCACTGAACACATCACAGAGGCAAAGAAGCTCGAGAAGACACACAAGCGTCTCATGTCCAATTCGGTGCTCCACCCACCCCCGCCAGACCTTGTCAGCAAGCTCTACGTCTTGGTCACCTCGGGCTACATCCTCCAGTATACTGACGACGGCCCGTTAGACAGGCTGCCGGAAAAGGTGCTCAAATTGGGCAAAGAATCAGCTGCCTATGCCTGTGATCTCATACCCGGCAAGCACTGGGTCCTCCAAATCTCCAGCCATGCAACCGACGACGGCACCTTGGATGTGGGCCCCAAGAACTCGCTTCTTACCCGTCTGCGGTCCCAGAACGCAACCACACGCAAGGCAGCAACGAGCTTTCTTTTGGTTCTCGAGAGTGCCGAAGAGATGGACGAGTGGATGACGAGCGTGCGAAAGGAGATTGATAATCTCGGTGGCATGCGCATCAAGGACGACTACGCCCGCGCCTCGTCTTCTACCGACGGCTCACCACCAGGCAAAGAGTCATCAGAAATCAGCACTCACCGGTTCAGGACCAGCCGAGACCCGCACGACCTGAGCAAGCTTGGCTCAGCCGAACCACGGCTATCCGACTCGCCACAAATTGTCACCTCAGACTGGGAGACGACTGCTCCCGAACAGATCAAACTCAGCATCGACTCTTCCAGCGGACACTCTATACGACCAAACAGCACTCGTGTCTCTGTCGAGATGTCGTCGGTTACCTCTACCCCCGTCTCTCAACATCAGATGCAACTGGACCAGCTGCGTGGCCGTTCGCGGTATTCCTTCATGTCGACAGCAACGTCTGCGTCTGGTGCTGCCACTCAAAACACTTCGCGAGAGTCATCACCCGCCCCGCAATCGCCCACCAAAGATGAGTTTGGTGCCGCTGGTACCAATGAACCGCTTCGAAGTGCAATGTCTCTGCGTTCGTTTCAGATGAACCCCAACAGTTCTTTGTCGTCCCGGCGCAGATCGATGCAGCCGCTGCCCACAACGAATGAGAACATGCTCCAATCCGCCGAGACACCGGCTACAAGCAAGCGCCATTCCTTCTATCCGTCATCGCCTACTAGTTCGGGACTGGAAAGACCCTTCGTTACAGACGCAACCATAGCGCCCAAAGAGGGCCCGACTTTGAGTGAAATCGACACCACACCGATTGACCCCAGCACCATTGGTTTAGCATGCACATCACCCTTGCCAATCAAGTCCGACACTCCCAACCGGTCTGATAACGACAGTGACCATCTACCTGCCCGTGAGGATAGCCCGGTGAGATTCAATGCGCAGATTTACAGCTCGCCACCCCGAAGGGACGTCATCTCGCCTCCGCCAAAGGAGCCCGCACCCCTTCCCCCTCCCCCTGCTCAACGTCGATCCGTCATTAGTCCCGCGCCAGCAGGCATCTCGCATCCGGCACCTTATCTAGCATCTACCAGCAAAGACAAGACCAGGCGTCGAACCTCAGGGTCTCCCAAGCCCTTCTTACGACCCATTCCGGTTCGACCGCAAGCCCAGCATATTGACAATTCAAGAATTCTGTCCAGGCGTCAGGCTGCCCTTGCGCCATCACCGGCACCGGCACCAGCACCTTACCCTTTGACCATGGGTCGATCAGTGACCCTGCCGATGAGGCCACCTTCGGCAGCATCCAACATGACGCCTACCACTAGTCCTCATAGTCTACTTTCTGGACCATCTCAACCACTCCGTCGGCCAGCCTCGGTCCAGGTCCGCTCTCCAGACCCAGCGCCTTTCTTGTCAATCCGTCCTGTGCGGCCCATTCAATCAACCCCATCGTTTGTTCCCGGCCGGAGAATGTCGAGCATGCCAGCACCATCAACTACGAGCAATTACCAGTCAGTGCTTCATGTTGAGACGCTGAGGCAGCGAACACTAGCGCAACAAAATGAGCACAAGACTATCACTCCCAGACGTAGTCTGGCGTCATTCAGACTCCCACCACCCGCGCCTCCGCCAAACATGCCTCTTCCTCTACCTCCTCGTAATGTCACATCGCCCACTCCGCCGCCCAACATGCCGCTCCCTCCAACGCCACCAAACATGGGTCTCCCAGCCCCACCGCCCACCATGCCGCTGCCTCCTACGCCGCCCGAGGTTGCATTGAGAGGCACTGCTGTCTGAGCACCAGAAGAAGAAAAAAAACATATCCTACGAATCTCGTGTACATCACGGAGTTGGCGTTTCCGTGGGGTCTTTGCTTTTATATTTCTGGCATTCCAGCCAGCTCCTTCTCATCGCGGCCGTCACGCTGTCATGTCTCCGTTTTACTCATGTCCACTCCATCCCGACCCTTTTTCTACTGGCGGAAAAAAATTGTTTTTCTTTTGTGTCTTTACTGTGCTATATACCAGTCTGCTGCTTTGTCGAAACCACACTCTCTTTTTTTTCCTTTTTGCTGGTCGGATTTTGCTTTTCGCTTCGTGTATCTTCTTGGTTCGTTTTTCAGTGGGTGTCATCTATCTCACACATTACGCACATGTTCAAGGGCTGAAACCTGGTCTCACGGCGACGCCCGTTTTTTGTTTTTGTTCACTTCTTGCTTGCGCCAGGCTTGGACCCACAGGGTCTTGATGTAGTCGTCACGTCCGTTGCTCGTCTATTACGAATGCGCATTCAGCTTTGTGCCTTAGGGTTGGAACGGATATGTGGAAATAAAGGTTGGTACCGGATATTAGACTGGACCCTACGGTTGGCTGTGTATTATTAAAGCGCGTTGATGCGCCGGAGTTGCTCAGGGCGGTGTTTTGAATTATTATTTCTTGGCCAGGGTAGTGGTATCAATTCACCCACTCTATGCATGCTGTCAATCGTACCGTTTCTTATGCAAAGTGGGTCTATACCAGCTGTGCCCTAGTGTTACACAAAATCCACAACATGGTCAGCTTGTCAGCATCAGCATGCAACCAAGCTGCCGGTATTGCATGTATTATTATTATTATTATTATTATTATTATTGTAGTTTAACGTCCTTTCTCAGCCCAAAGGGCTATATAAGACGTGCAGGCTTAAGGCCTGCAAGTAACTACGTAGGCTAGAATTTAATCTAGGTACAAATTGAGTAGGTACAATGTAGAGGGTTATCTAAATGAAGGTGAGGCTCGTGTAACGATGTTACAACTTCGCCAAGTATTGAGCCAATCCCAGAGCCGGATCGGAGGAAGTACCTGCCGCCCTTCATCAGCCATTCGCCCGAGGTCGGATCCGAATTCGGACCCGACTAGGATAGGTATATATTGAGACACTCCCTGTAGCTAGCTCTGTAGACTTTTGATATCCTTTCGTACAAGACCTATAGGTGTCGACTTGAATCAAGGCCTGGTTGCTGTCCACCACGCACTCCCATATGCCTCTGAGTGACTCTTCCCGCCGATACTGATCCGAGTCGTCTTGCCTGCGTCGTTACAGCTCGTAGCCTAGTAGTTTTTTAGTGAGTAACTCTCTCAGATCTTTCACTTTAAATGAGTCTTCCTCTCAAGTTTTAACGAGTAACTCTCTCAGTCGAATAGGTAGTTTAATGAGTAACTCTCTCATGTGGGTGGACCATAAATATGGTTGTGAGGGGAGAAGCGGTATTGCATGTAGTATATATGGAACGGAAGGTGTTAGCCCCTGCATGTGAAGGCGTCGATCGTGTACATGTATAATGCAAGACGCGTCAGGGAAGACGCTTACGTCATACTCAGCCACTGACTCGAAACACACGCCCAGATATCCAGATGACCTTGTGCACCAAACGCAAAGCAACGGACCCCACGCCATGTAGACTCGCCCAAAAAAAATGGCCACCAAAGCACCGCGCCGCCACATTATTCCGCGCGAGCCCCTCTGTCCTTCGCTGCCGGCCGAAATCTGGATCAACATCTTCACTTACTGCACTGATCTCGCCCATCTGTGGAACACGGTGCGGCGCGTATCGTCTGTGCTACGCGCGTGCGTGGACCGCGCCTTTGCCCACCACTTCCTCCACGACATGCACATTGACTTTGCGCTGGAAAAGTACAATCTCGGCGGCCGAAGCAAACGGCCTGAGTTACGGACGCGGTTTTCAAGGCGCAGTATATGCGCTGATGCCGATGATGATGATGATGATGATGATGGCGATGATGTGGAGCTAGCGTGGTTCAAAGATGAGCGGCCTGATCCACCACAAAGGAGTAATGAGCAGTACAACACGGTGACGCAGCGCTGGATCGAGCATGTGGAATCGTGGAAACCAGAAATGCCACGGTACACGATTACGCTTGGATCCATGGTCAACGACACGCCGCTCGTTAATCTCAGTGTTTGCGCAGCCACGCGTGAGATTAGCTTCGAGTGGAGAGCGAGTCTGGAACTTTTTTTCCGCGAGCAGGCAAGACTCGAGGTGCTCCGGCGCAGATTTGACGACCAAATGAAAGTCAAGATGGACGAGGTGGAAGAGAGGGTGAAGCGGGGCGAGAAACTGGTGCCGGGAGATTATCCCGACAAGTGGGAGAGCGTGGAAAATGCGTTTCGGAGGGGGGTGCGAAGAAAGAGGTTGAAAGGGTGGTATGAGGGGGATGAGGAGATGTTATGGGCGATTGAGTCGCTGGCGTGTTTCGAGCAGGGTGGAGGCAGTGGGCATGCAGATGGAGAGAGGGCTGCTAGCGCCGTGAGCACACGAGGAAGTCATCACCATCAAATCTCGAGAGACTTTCGCCTCAATCCCGATTTGCCCGGCGCCAGACTGGGGGAAAAGTGGTTTGGAAGCGTCTACTTGGTCCAGGAGTTGTATCTCGATGAGTGGAGTTGTATGCATAGGATTGATATGAAGGAGGACCAGATAGGGGCCAAGTAAGTCTTGAAGGTTTGAGTGAAGGCTGTTTGGACAAACCCATGTTGGCACCGACTGTATCTCAATCCATCTCCCTCCGTCCATGTAGACACCTATATATCCCTATTCTTGCGCGACGAACCAGCGACAGACATAGCATGTCTCTGTCAATAACGTCTTCATCAAGGTCCTGCCGTTTACTCTCCTTTTCCGTCTCCCGTTCCCTTTGCCTCTCCACGTCCCTGCATCTGTGCCGGCACCATTACAACATGACCACCAGGAGTAACTCTACGAGCACAAAATGGGGCCCCGCAGCTAGGTTCTTGGGGCGCGTGGCGCGCATCCTTTGTCGCTGTCGTTGAAGCAACCAATGTACTCGTAATTATGAGGAGGTAGAAGACCAAGAGGAGGAGGAGGAAAGAAGGAAGTGGTGAGGCCATGGCTTGGAAGTGAATGAATAGAGTGTTTCACTTGGTTGGTTTAGCTCTTCGGTAAGACCAGAGTTGGGCGTTGGAGTTGAACTGAGGGGTTGGAGTTGTGGTGACGTGGTGCTTTTATAATGTCAGGCTAAGGAAAGGACATGCAAGAAAGGGTCTTGTGATCAATGTAGTGAACCTGAAAGTGATAGATACAGGTGACGTAATCGCACTTCCTGCGCATTGACCCAAACGAATAGAAAAATCAGGGGTGAAAGGAAGGGGGAAGTGGTCGGGGGGGTTTCACGTTGGGCCTCGGGGTCCGATGGGTCTCCTAGGAGAAGGGTAGATTGATATGGGCGGGAGCTGGCCGATCGGCTATCGTTTTTCTGACTTATTGGTAGTGCTTTGGGTATTGATAGTGCGAGTGCGAAGCATGCACTCCTACATGGCTGTGAATGATGTTTCGTTATCGACATAGTTTCATATAATATATACTCGACACTGATAATGATGCGGAACTATTCTAGTGTAGACTAACGCAATGTTTCAAATATCGTGATATGCACACACAAAAAAACTCTATAAACACATACACCTGAAGCATGAAAAGGCGTGTCCCAGACGCTACTAGTAGCCAGCTGATATTCTAATCAATAAATGAGTTCCAGTCCATCTCACCCACTTCATCATCCGAATACACCGTTGGTGGGGGTTTACTACGGGCCTGAATACGTGGCATGGGCCAGCCTTGTGTCATAGTATGGTCTTCATCATCTGATGGACTCAGTGGAAAGATTCGACCATCCCTTTCAATCGACTTTGCCGGCTTCTCCATGCTCACATCATCGCCATCACTATCGTCACTTGATCTTGGGGCAGGCGATGACACCATTGTACTATTTTCAATAGACTGGATGGGTCGATGGTGTGCTGCATTGTCGCTTGAATCGTCATTTTGACTACTGTTTTCGTTCATGTAGTCTGCATTTTCCTGAGTCTGTCCTTGCAATTTGGCATACGCTTGCGTACCCCAGGCCTGCAGTTCAATTGCTGCTGGTTTTGTCTGGCGCTGCTGGACCTTCTCTTTCCTTGAGAGGCCTATATCATCTCCCAAGACTGAGTCAACACCATCCGTGGTCCCTTCTTGTAGAGCAGGCGGCGCTGCAAGAGGTTTCTGATTTGCAATAAAGTCGGCTGTGTTCGGTGGTACTTCGTATTCCTCCCAATCCGCACGATAGTCTGTCCAAGACCGCCATCCGTCAACGTGCGTAACGATATTCTCATCTCCCAAACTGCCTGCATCACTATCCTCGTCGCTCTTGCACTCGTCGTCTTTGGCGGGTGGCTCAAGGTCAAGCATGCCCCAAAGGGAATGCTCTTCCTGCCGGCTTGCTTCTTGATCGAATTGCTCAAGGCTCAAGGACTTGGAGCCACAGTCTGTGCCAGATATTGTAGGAGGTACACTGGTATATCGTCCAATCGAATCTCGGGATTTCGGCGCGCTTTGAGAGACTGGCTTACTTTCGTATATTAGTGACTCGTCGTCCGAGTCGGATAGTGCAAGCCGATCCATAGGCAGAGGTGTTCCCTTTCGTGAAGCCCTTGACCTGAACTCGACATGATCGTTTTCGGAAGTTTCAGCGTCGGTCGTAAGGGTATCAGCAGGCTGCTCCACTGATGTCATGATCCTTTCAACCTCGTCCCAAGGCACCTCTCTCCTGGTTCTCTTATGACGGTGACGAGACCACTGGCCATCATAAACTCTCAGTGCACACCGTCGGGCGACACCTTTCCATCGCTCTTGGCTGTTTCTCTGCATGCCCAGAATGTCGATGGCAGCTAGGACGTCCCTTCTCTTGACCAACGGAATGGCATTCTTCTTTACTCTATAACGTTGCGACCGGAGACGTGATGTCGCTTGAAAAATGGCCGTTTGCATAAGTCGTTTAGTGAGAGAAATAACCAAGTTGTGGAAATCGCCAAAGGCACTACGGTAGATGGAGGGTTCCTGAGCGAGCTCAGACGTATATTCGGACCAGTGCGGCCAGGGAGAAGGAATCGTCGGAGAGCGGTTCATGAAGAGGGTTTTGGATAATGTGAGCATGACTTGTGGCTGTAGCAAGTTTGCTTCCGGTATCGCTTGGAGGATACCGGCCATAGTGGATTCGTCCTTGGGGGTCTCGGGCCGTTCAGCTCTGGGAGACTGGTGGGAGTATACGCATTCAGTCTTTCGCCGCTGGCAGTTGCCACATGGGGTTTCGCGGTCGCACTTTTGCTTAAACTTCTTGCACGAAAGACATGCGCTGCAGCATGTTAGTGCTCTCCTGTTGTTATCATGACATACACATACCCTGCGACTACTCGCCCTCCCCTTGCGCGAGCTTCTGGCTCGCTCATAATGGGTGTTGTAGGCTCTCGTATGCGGCTGGGGTCGATGGCGCTCTCAATCTCGTTGGCAACAGCAGGAGTAATCAGCCAGAGGTCGCCGAATTTCTCCTTCTCCTGGCTGGCTTCAAAGACTTCCTGGAGCCAAGCAAGCGCTTCCCCAGCAGCATCCAGCTGCTCGATGCACTCACTGCTCAGCTCAGTGGCGGCAGGGACGTCGCGAAGTGTCACCTTGGCATCGCCCTGCTTGGCTGCAGCATCGTGGAGCAACACGAGCAGCTCGCGGATCTCTGGTACGCTCTTGGTGCCAATCGCTGCAGCTATGCCTGGAACATCTTCTCTTCCCAATCGCTCTAGGGCGGCGAACAGGGTGGCCTGTTCTTGGGGCGACCATGTCGAGGCGCCAACGTGCCATCTGTAGTATTGATGGCCCGTAGTCTCCGTCTCAAAGCGCGCGGCTGCCCGGTGGACTTCGTGGTTGAAGAGCACGCGATATGCATCGCTGTATTTGCTCTCGAGATAGTCCTTGCGTACGCATAGGGGGTCGATGGACTGTACACTGGGGCGCCTGCGAGGCGACTGGCGGCGTGAATGTGCGCTGGAATCGTCCGACGGCCCGTCGTCAACGTAGTCGGAGGCAGAGCTCATGGCGGGTGGGAGCAGATGTGCACACGCCCGAGAGCCTCGTGCGCAAGACGGCGGGCGGTTGCGTGTAGTGATGAGCAGCCATGGGCCATGGCGGGCGGTGAAGAGCAAAAAGTCGGGTGTAGGTGATGGGGGGAAAACATTTTGGTGGGGCTCCACCACGGCCAACGGACGGCACAGACGTGCCTTGCCCAGGGTGTGACTCTTGGTGAGCTAGGGGGTAGGGTACTAAAGCGCGCTAATATCGTATATAAAACTCTAGGAGATTACTAATTAATCTTCTTTAGTACAAGTAGCTATATAACTTTGATATTCTAGTCCTTTGGAAAATTAGATACTCTTCTCTATATCTATCACACTTAATTTCTAAGTATTATATAAATACTATTCTTACTATATTAATACTTACTATTATAAAGCTTGGAGTTCTACTTTGTACCTAATGTAACGGGTCGAGTCCTATTAGACTGCGCACGCAACTACAACGCGCCCACCGCGCCAAAAAGGCTGGCACAAGATATCAGAGCTGCTGATATCGTTGCGTAGTTGATACATAAGATAGCCACCGCTATCTGTACTGTAGCGGGCTACCTAGCCCGTTACACCTAAGTGTATTTCTTATTATAATACTGTTCACCTACTACTTTCAAGTTAATGTATTCTTATATATATACATAGTATAAGAAGGGATAAAAGGTTCAATATAAAGATGAAATAGAGATATAGACTTGATTTTAGTGAGAGCTAAAGTGGAAAGTGTAAGTAGAATAGAGTCTGTCTTAGGCTAGCGCACATAAGCTCCTGCTACGCTTGCGGTTAGGCGGTACACATCCACCGGCTTGGCGACGCAAAAGTGCGTTGCATCATGCATCGTGACTTCGCGACAGCCTCGCTCCCTCTCCCCACGCGTCTTCATGTTTCGCTCTGCCCAACATGTGCTAACAATTGGCCAGCGGGCAGGCCATGGACTTGCTCGCGCGACAACCAGACATGCTTCGAGGCGCTCCAGGGCCACCAAGGGCACCACCGTCTCCAAGGCACCCCCGCCACTGCCCCCGCCCACAGCACCAGCACCAGCATCACCTGCACCCTCACTTTCACCGTCACCATCACCGCCACCGCCACCGCCATCGCCACCTTCTGCAGTCGTGTTGCGCGAGTACCAGGAGGAATGCATCCAGGCCGTCCTTTCCTATCTCCAGGCCGGCCACAAGCGCTTAGGTGCCTCGCTGGCAACCGGGTCCGGCAAGACAGTCATCTTCACTCACCTCATCGACCGCGTCCCCGCCACCGGCAATGCCTCGCAGGCACTCATCCTCGCCCACCGCCGCGAACTCGTCGAGCAGGCCGCCCGCCATTGCGCCCTTGTATACCCCGACAAGCATGTCGACATCGAAATGGGCAGCCACCAGGCCTCGGGCGCGGCCGACATCACTGTTGCCTCGATACAAAGCATCACATCCGGGGATCGCCTGCGCAAGTTCGACCCTTCACGATACAAGCTGGTGCTGGTCGATGAAGCCCATCACATTGTCAGCCAGTCGTATCTCGATGTCCTCGAGCATTTTGGGCTGCGGCATGCCACCGACTGGAGCAAGACGAGCGCTCCCGCTTTGGTGGGCGTGTCGGCCACCTTTTCCCGCTTCGATGGCAAGAAACTAGGCGCCGCCATTGACCACATCGTCTACCACCGGTATGTCTGTGCCAGCCACAAGCCGGGCCTAAGCTGATCTAGACAGTGACTACGTGGACATGATCGAGGAAAACTGGCTATCCGACGTCATCTTTACCACCGTCGACATCAAAGCCGACCTGACTAAAGTAGGCACTGGAGCTAATGGCGATTTCCAGACCGGAGCCCTTTCCAAGGCTATCAACACGGATGAAACAAACGACCTGGTCGTCAAAACATGGATGACCAAGGCAAGGGATCGACACTCCACCCTCATCTTCTGCGTTGATCTCAGCCATGTCACCAATGTCACCAACCTGTTCCGCCAGGCTGGAATCAACGCGCAATTTGTCACGGGAGACACGCCTACCAAGATCCGCAGCGCAAGGATCGATGCCTTTAGAAATCGAGAGTTTCCTGTGCTGCTCAACTGTGGCGTCTTCACCGAGGGTACAGATATCCCCAACATCGACTGCGTGCTTTTGGCCCGACCCACAAAGTCTCGAAACCTGCTTGTCCAGATGATTGGACGTGGCATGCGCCTATACGGGGGCAAAGACAACTGCCACGTCATTGACATGGTCTCTGCCTTGAGTACTGGAGTCGTCTCAACACCCACGTTGTTTGGCTTGGATCCTGCCGAGATTGTTGAAAAGGCAGACACAAAAGCCTTGGCAAAGCTTAGAGAAGCAAGAGAGTCAGAAAAGCAGAGGGAGGAAGAGGTAGCCGCGCTCAAGCAGAAGACCATCGCCAGGAAACTGCCTGGCACCATTTCCTTCACTGAATACGACTCGGTACATGACCTGATAGCCGACACTTCCGGCGACGAATATATACGCAACCTGAGCCCCAATGCGTGGGTCGGCGTGGGTGAGGGCAGGTATGTCCTCAACGGAAATACGGGCAACTACCTCGTTATCGAGCCCTCACACGCTGAAGAGGGTTTCTTCAAAGCAAAGTATCATTGGAAGCTGGAAGCCTCCAAAGTGACAAAAAGCCCCTACGGCACACCGCGGGTCATTGCTGAAGGGGAGTCTTTTGGCCATGTCGTTCATGCGGCTGATACATACGCGGCTGATGTATTCCAACACATTTGGATTAACAAAAATCAGTCGTGGCGAAGACGTACTGCTTCACAAGCACAGGTCGACTTCATTAACAAGTCTCGACCTAGAGAAGACCACTTGCAGCCGAGCGATCTCACAAAAGGCAAGGCAGCTGATATGATTACACGCATCAAACATGGAGTACGGGGTCGCTATGACAAAGCCGGCATCAAGCAGAGAATGGAACAACGTATGAAGGCTCGCGCAGAGACATTGCAGCAGCGCCTGCAGGGCCGAGTACAAGTTGGACCGTTGGAAGAACAGGGCCAGACGCTCAAGGAGAAGCTTCTTGGATGAATGTGGATAGATATCTTGTCAGTTGAGAATGATGGGGGCGACTGCTAAAGGTTGCCCAGCGCTTACGACTAGTGCCGCCGAAACGCGCTGTTTGCGCTGTTATCCGCGGAGAAGCACACGCTGCCTCTATCAAGCGGTCAGAACAGTCGCCGCCATTCGGGTCAAGAATCGACCAAGTTGTTTCTTTGACTCGGGCTATTTCCCACAAATTCAGCATGGGATCAAGTCCGTCCGACTTTGCGTGGAACGTTTGGTGTTCCGCAAAGCAAACATGAATTCTATTACCGTGCTCGCTTTCATCGGCCACGGGCCCGCGGAAATGGGAAAACTGGCTCCAGCACGAATGCCTTTGTCACGCGCAAAGTCATCCGGACGGCACTATGAAACGATATGAGGCTGAGTGGGTAATTTGACCAGAGTGAAAGATTGCGATATGCTGCGGATTCAGCAAATGCCTGGCGGGATTAAGCAAACTCAAATAATGCATCTCCGCTGCAGAGAGGCGGGCCCACATGCCCACGACACTACCCCCACACCTGAGGCGCCCTGTACGGTCCGGCCAGGAACATTTGCTTAGCTGCATAGAAATTGCTTACTTTGTCGCCACACACACATGACACGCTATCCCTGTTTCGGCATAAAAGATAAGGTCGCATATGGTAGTCTATGGTAATTCGAGATGATCAGAGCTGGACCCGTGATGATAGCGAGGATGATGACGCCATGCAGGGTTTGATGGCATCCTCACAGATCGAAGACGAGTTTCCGCGGTGTTGCAATCCAGCTGCCGACATTGGCGCAAAGACGGCCTGTTCTACGTACTAGCATGAGACTGATACACTCGCGCCTCAGGAGCATTCTGTAAGCTATACCTAGCCTAACGTCAATAACTTCAGACACGCAGGCTCATTTCGCCGTTCCGGTCTGTTCACCTGCTTCATTGCTTTTCATAATTGTGTGTTTCTTATTGTTCCCAGTGTACTCAACCCAAGCACCATCCCCATCTGTCGGAGTCAATTAAGTTTAGGTACTGTAGTCGCACACCATGAGCGTAGCCACCGAAAGCTCAGCGGGAGTCCCCATACCGCCTGTTCATGAGCACCAGCCACAACCTTATGCTGCTTCAAAATCAAGACAGCTACCACCATCGCCACCAGAGACTGTGCATGGCGACGATAGCGAATCCACTACCTCAGCCATCCTAGAGCCAGACTTTCCACTTCCTCCACCAGCAAATACTCCACCACAAGTTCTAGACATCGACAAGCCTACCCCGGATGCGCATGTCCCACGAGACCCTCGGTTAATCCGGTTGACGGGTGTCCACCCGTTCAATGTCGAAGCACCGTTAACCGATCTGTTTAATGAGGGCTTCCTGACAAGCCCAGAACTGTTCTACGTTAGAAATCATGGTGCAGTACCAGAAGTTCAGGATGCTGAATGTTTGGACTGGGAATTCTCAGTGGAAGGGTATGTCGTCTTCAACACTAACATAAAAATTCTGATACTGAGATTCATCTAGTCTCGTTGCAAACCCCCTCAAGATTACACTACGCCAACTGCTGGAAGAATACGAGAACGTGACATATCCCATTACGCTCGTCTGTGCTGGCAACAGACGAAAAGAGCAAAATGTTGTGAGGAAAAGTAAAGGCTTCTCGTGGGGCCCAGCTGGTCTTTCGACTGCACTCTTCACTGGTGTAGTCATGAAAGATATCATTGAGCGAGCGAAGCCTCTGCGGAGAGCGAAGTATGTTTGTATGGAGGGCGCCGACAAGCTCGTAAGTGCAAAGAAGTCTTTCGCTGTTCATACAACTAACAAGTTGCCCAGCCTAACGGATACTACGGCACATCGGTCAAACTAAATTGGGCCATGGACCCGAATCGAGGAATCATGTTGGCGCATAAGATGAACGGCGAAATGTTGAGACCTGATCACGGGAAACCGTTGCGAGCCGTGATACCGGGTCAGATTGGTGGCCGAAGTGTCAAGTGGCTGAAGAAGCTGATCATTACTGCTGAACCTAGCGACAATTGGTATCACATCTACGACAACAGGGTATTACCGTATGTAACATGGCCAGTGACGACAGAGCTATTCTAACATGACCCAGCACAACGGTCGACCCCGACGAGGCAGCAAAGAATCCCAAGTGGTGGATGGATGAACGCTATGCTATTTACGATCTTTCACCAAATTCGGCCATTGCATTCCCCGAGCATGGCGAGAAGTTGACCCTTAGTTCGAGCCCGGCCTCTTACAACGTGCGTGGCTATGCTTACAGTGGCGGCGGACGGCGCGTTGCACGTTGCGAAGTCTCCCTGGACAAAGGGAAGTCGTGGCGACTTGCAAACATTGACTACGCAGAAGACAAGTACCGGGCTTTTGAGGATCGACAGCTATATGGCTCAAGACTAGACATGGACTGGCGCGAGACGAGCTTCTGCTGGTGCTTCTGGAATCTTGAAATTCCTACTGCCGAACTCAAAGAAGCAGACGATGTTGTGGTACGAGTGATGGATGAAGCCATGTGCGTGCAACCAAGGGACATGTACTGGAGCGTCCTGGGCATGATGAATAACCCGTGGTTCCGGATAGCAATCAACAAAGAGGGCGACACACTGCAGTTTGAACACCCTACCCAACCTGCTCTGATGCCGGGAGGATGGATGGAGCGTGTCAAGAAGGCCGGTGGCAATCTCACCAACGGTCACTGGGGAGAAAAGATGGGCGGTGAAGAGCCACAACATGCCGATGTTGAAGAGGTAAAGGAGATCAAGATGACCAAGGATGGCGTTGATAATGTCATTGGCATTGATGAGCTTCGGAAGCATGACAAAGCCGAAAGCCCATGGTTCGTGGTGAATGGCGAGGTCTACGACGGGACTGCATTTTTAGAAGGGCATCCAGGTGGTGCGCAAAGCATCGTGAGCGCCGCGGGCTTGGATGCTACAGACGAGTTCATGGCGATTCGTAAGTCAGAAAACGAGACTAAGATTCAAGCACACAAAATAACAAGAAGCAGATAGTGAAACAGCAAAAGCCATGATGCCAGAATACCATATTGGCACCCTAGACGAAGTGTCTCGCAAGATGTTAGCAGAAGGTCAACCGAGCACCGAATCCAACGAGCCACGACCCATGTTTTTGAACCCGCGCGAATGGCGCAAAACACTGCTACATTCCAAAACGAAGGTCTCGTGGGACACGCGCGTCTTCCGTTTCAAGCTCGACCACGAAGAGCAAGCGCTTGGTCTCCCCACAGGCCAACACCTCATGATCCGTCTTCGCGATCCCGTCACCAGAGAAGCCATCATCCGTTCATACACGCCTATATCCCAGACAACACAAAAGGGTTACTGTGACGTGCTCATCAAAGTATACGCAGACACACCCGACCGCGTCGGGGGCAAAATGACAAAAGCACTCGACGCGATTCCCGTGGGCCACTGGGTCGATTTCAAAGGCCCCATTGGCAAATTCGAGTACCTTGGCCGGGGGCTCTGCTCGGTCAACGGCAAGCAGAGACGAGTGCAGCGCTTCTTCATGATCTGTGGCGGTAGCGGCGTAACGCCCATTTTCCAGGTTCTGCGGGCCGTAATGCAGGATGCGGAAGATCCGACGCATTGCACGGTGCTGAATGGCAACCGGCTCGTGGAAGACATACTCTGCAGAGAAGATCTAGATGGGTTTGCGAGAAACAACCAGGATAGGTGTAAGATGTTGTACACGTTGACACAGGGACCCGAGGACTGGCAAGGTCTCAGAGGGAGAATTGCAGCGCCGCTGTTGAAAGAGCATTGTGTGAGGGGAGAGGAGAAGGAAGAGGGCGAGAGTTTGGTGTTGATATGTGGGCCTGAGGCGCTGGAGAAGGCTGCGCATAAGGCATTGGTGGAGCAGGGGTGGAGAGAAGACGACATTATGTTTTTCTAGGTGTGATGGGGAATACTTGCTTTTACACTGTGGGTTCCTGTTGTTTTCCGTTTCTATCTCGGTTTGTAGAATTGTAATGTAGGGAATGAAGATTAGCCTAGGGCTGTCCTATAGAGCAGAGAACGGAAATAAGACACGCGGATGATGGGCGATGGTTTCACAATGTTAGGACTAGATCTCTACTACTTCGTGTTGTGGAATGATGTCAGATTTGGAGCCGTGGAGCAAAAGACGTTCCAACCGGGCAATAGTTTGGCATTCCGACTACTCTCGTATTCACACTAGGTGTATGCAAACGCGGATAACTTTACTGTCGTGACCCGAGGGCACGTGACATGAGGAGAATGGCCTCTTCACACCCAACTGCCGCCCAACTCCCGACAACCCACAGCCTCACACGTCAAACCCGCTCTCCCGGGACTACCAAGTGAGGGACAATGTCAATGTCATGTATTACCGGAAACGCCACTTCGATGCCGTGCATCTCCGTCATGCTCGCAGCGCAGAGAGATAACACTTCACCCGACAAGTGCGCCCCCTGCCGCCAAGCCTTCTAGCTCGCGATAAGAGAAAATCCCACACTGCGCCCGTCTCCACACACACCCGCGCGAACACTGCATCTGATCTCCACGGAGAACCACCCAACACCGAAACCTCTGACCATCTTCGCCAACGACCTGCTCGACTTTTCCCGTGGGCTTCTCATTGGCTGGCGTGCTCGCCATATCCATGCCCCCCTTGCTCGCCAGCAGCGGTTTGACGTCTGCGCCGGAGATGCCAGGACAGCGCTGCTTTCTGCGAAACGTCTGCCCCCGATGATCTGCGGTACCATGCATTTCCGTGACGACCGCGGGGCGGCGCTGATTGGAACATGGCTGAAGGCAATGAGTAACATGGTGGTTGGGTTTATCGGCTGCTAACACTTTGTCGAATTAGGCCATTGGGCGCGTTGCCCAAGGGAAGCCAGCCGTGGCCGTGTATTTCGTCTTTTGGACTTTACAAGTCTGCTTCACTGGACAGACTTCTTCTCTTGCTTACGAGCAACTAGAGATTCTTCTTTCACTCTTTCGTGTCTGCTCCGTGAGGCTTTGCGGCTGTGATTGCGTGCCCTCTTGATTGAGTACACGATTCCCGCCCTTTTTGTGCGCACCACTTGCTGCGCCTGACATCAGCCAAGTACGACAAACGGTTTTTTGCCCGAGACTCTCCTTTCCGCTACAATGGCGGAGACAGAAACAGCTGTTGCGAACGACATTGAGCCCTCATCTGGCGGATCGCACTCACCACCAGGTGACCATCACGTCACGGCAACTTGGGGATCAAAAGATGGAAACATATCTAATGCGCAGTGGAATGACGCAGAAGCCAACAGGCTACCTGAGAAAGTAGCAGACTTGGAAAGCAAGGGCGAAATCAGTTCTGACCACCCGCGGAAACGAATCGTGGTTGTCGGACTAGGCATGGTTGGCATTGCCTTCATGCAAGTTCGCCACTCGACCGAAAGCGCGTATTGCAGCTGACCCGATACAGTGAGAAACTCATGAAATACGATGTCAAGCGGAGAGAATACGATATTGTCGTTATCGGCGAAGAGCCGCATCTCGCATACAACCGCGTTGGCCTGACTAGCTTTTTCCAACATCGCAACGTCGAAAACCTGTACCTCAACCCTAGAGAATGGGTATGTTGCCATGTAGCCAGAACAACTGAACTGTAGCTGATTTTTTTTGCAGTACACAGCAATGCCAGAAGGCTCACTGAGTTACCACCTCAACACACTGGTTACTGAAATCAACTCTGAGGACAAGCTTGTCAAGACATCATCAGGAGAAACTGTTTCGTATGACATCTTGGTTCTGGCAACAGGATCAGATGCGCTACTTCCCCGACACACACCTGGCCATGACGCGCACGGTGTATTTGTATACCGCACAATCGAGGATTTGCAACGATTGATTCAGTTCTCTTCAACACGCAAAGGCACAACGGGCGCTGTCGTGGGCGGCGGCTTGCTGGGACTTGAGGCAGCCCATGCGATGATAGATCTTGAGGACTTTGCAAAAGTCAGGTTGATTGAGAGAAACCGATGGGTGCTGTCGAGACAGCTAGATGGCGATGCTGGCGGTATGGTTGTCGAGCAAGTACGGGCTCTCGGTCTTGATGTCATGCTCAGCAAGAGGGTGGGCAAGATATTAACGACCGAGGATAATTTCGTCAAGGGCGTCGTGTTTGAGGACGGCGACGAGATGGAGTGTTCTTGCATCTGCTTTGCTGTGAGTACTCTGTTCATTCACGCAATAAAAGGTAGAAACTAATACTTGTAGATTGGCATCAAACCTCGAGACGAGCTTGCACGGAAAGCAGGCATCAAATGCGCTGACCGAGGAGGTGGCATCATTGTCGGACCCGATCTAGAAACATCCCAACGCGACATCTACGCCGTTGGTGAGTGCGCAAGCTGGGAGAACCAAACGTTTGGCCTTATTGCTCCTGGCGTCGAGATGGCTGACGTACTCGCCTTCAATCTAACCCAAGCGAAAGCACATGCGCCTCGGAAATTCAAGGCTCCAGATCTCAGCACTAAACTCAAGTTGCTGGGTGTCGAGGTTGCCAGTTTTGGTGATTTTTTCGCCGATCGCGATGGGCCAAAGAACATGCCTGGACGCCAGCGCGCCGACAGCAAGGAGCCGAACGTGACAAGTACGAGAGATCGGGTAAAGAATTTGACGGATGGCCCGGCACCACCGCCTGTCAAGGCGCTTACCTACAAGGACCCGTTTCAGCAAGTGTACAAGAAATACCTTTTCACAATGGACGGCAAGTATCTGCTGGGTGGCATGATGATTGGCGATACCAAGGACTACATCAAGCTTGTGCCCATGGTGAAGAACCAGAAGCCGCTTGAAGTAGCCCCCAGCGAGCTCATTGTTGGTGCTCAGAAGGGTGAAGACGATGGCTCAGATCTGTGAGTGTGCAAGCAATCTTCACGGAATGCCCTCACTAACGCCGTACAGCACCGATGACACCCAGATCTGCTCATGTCACAACGTCACTAAAGGTGATGTTGTCAATGCGACTAAAAACGGGACTTGCAAGAGCATCGGCGACGTAAAGTCTTGCACCAAGGCGGGTACCGGTTGTGGCGGCTGCATGCCACTTGTGCAAACCATTTTTAACAAGACCATGGCTTCTATGGGAAATGAGGTCAAGAACCATCTCTGCCCACACTTTGAGTACTCGCGCGCCGACCTTTTCAACATCATCTATGTCAAAGGGTTGAAGGACTTTGCTGCCGTAATGAAGGAGGCTGGCAAAGAGCCAAACTCGCTGGGCTGCGAAGCCTGCAAACCGACCATTGGCAACATTATTGCTTCGTTATACAACAAGCACCTACTTGAGGTGAACAACCGAGGTCTACAAGACACCAACGATCGATTCCTGGCCAACATTCAGCGCAACGGCACATTTTCCGTTGTTCCGCGTGTTTCGGGTGGCGAAATCACACCAGAGAAGCTCATCGTCATCGGAACTGTTGCGAAGAAATACAACCTGTATACCAAGATCACTGGCGGCCAGCGCATTGACATGTTTGGTGCGCGAAAACAAGACCTTCCAGATATCTGGCAAGAGCTCATCGATGGTGGCATGGAGTCTGGCCATGCATATGCAAAGTCACTCCGAACCGTCAAGTCGTGTGTCGGAACTACTTGGTGTCGTTTTGGCATTGGTGACAGTGTGGGTATGGCTGTGCGTTTGGAAGAGCGTTACAAGTCTATTCGCGGTCCCCACAAGATCAAGGGCGGAGTGTCAGGCTGTGTACGCGAGTGCGCAGAGGCCCAGAACAAGGATTTCGGCCTCATCGCTACAGAAAAAGGATTCAACATCTTCGTTGGCGGTAACGGCGGTGCGAAGCCCAGACACTCGGAACTGCTGGCAAAGGATGTACCACCGGATGACGTTGTCCCCATTCTCGATCGTTATCTTGCATTTTACATCCGCACAGCTGACAAACTGCAACGAACAGCTCGCTGGATGGAGAATCTCCCTGGGGGCATCAAGTACCTGCAAGAAGTCATTCTACAAGACAAGCTGGGCATTTGCGCAGATCTAGAGAAGCAGATGGAAGATCTTGTCGGTACCTTTTTCTGCGAATGGACAGAGGTGCTGAAAGATCCTAAGAAGCGATCCTGGTTCTCTCAATTTGCAAACACATCGGAAACCATTGTCGACACGATTGAGCCTACACAAGAGCGCGGTCAGGAGCGACCTTCATATTGGCCAAAAGACTCCGTCACCAAGGATTTCCGCGGAACAAAGTGGACTGAGCTATCGTGGCAACCGCTTGTCAAAGCGGAGGAGTTCAAGGACGCCGACACGGGAGACAGCAAAGCCATCAAACGCGGCGACACCCAACTTGCAGTCTTCAAAGTACGCGGGAAATACTACTGCACACAGCAAATGTGTCCGCACAAGCGCGCTTTCGTCCTGTCTGACGGCCTCATTGGCGATGACCTCGCAAACAACAAACTCTGGGTCTCATGTCCCTACCACAAGCGCAACTATGAGCTCTCTGGCGACAATGCGGGTAAATGCGCAAACGATGAATCCGTCAACATTGCTGTTTTCCCCATCGAGGAGAGGGATGATGGCTGGCTATATGTCAAGCTACCGAGTGTAGAGGAACTGGATAGCGTACTGGGTACGAGTAAATTCAAGATTAAGAAGAGCGAGACGGAAGATCCTTTTGTAGCTCTGGATAAAAAGTTGCAGAGGATGCAGCTGAAGGGCAGAAAGGGTTTGCAGGTTTCACATCTGGAGGGAGGACTGGGGGAGAAGGGTAAAGCGGCACAGATTTTGGCGGGAGGCGAAAGAGGTGCCGGTGGGTTGGATTGGTAGATGGGGCGAGTGGCGTGAGCGTGATTGCTGCAGCGGGCTTTTCTCTGACTTGTATATGATTCCCATGATTAGACCCAACACAAGCTTCTTTTTTTCTTGCCTAATTCTCTTACCCATTTTTTGTGGTGCGCTATTCATGTCGCTGGGCCTTAGAAAAGAGATGCGCAAAAGCACCTAGAAGCAGCTCTCGACTGGTACTGGATCGTGCGCTGACTTGCTCAGAAAAAGTGACAACGTTGATTTTTGTTATACCAGAAAACGTTTGAAACACGAATATTTCCCTCTGGCACAGGAAGTACCTTTGCGAAGACACCGTCTGGCATGCCTGCTCTGTGATACGCATATCGTTGAACTATTCCTGAAGAATTTTAAAACATAAGGCACTCGCCACTCGCCAAATGGTATGGTTTGCCTGGCCTAGCTCCTCGGCATCGAATTGCCTAGAGGTTTCTCATATTTCTGAGGTAGTACCGAACGACTGGTTCGTATGCCTCTTGATGAGAGACGCCATGTCCGGCACTCAAATTGGTGTGACATTCTAGAAATATAGGCTCATCATTGCGTCAGCAGTTTGCTCAGATACTGCAGCACAGCCTCCCCGAGGAAAAGTTTGCCTTTATGGATACTGCTTGCAACTAGTGCGTACTCAGCCTCAGTGGTGTTCTTGTGCTGGAGCCTGATGGTTTGGGAACTTGTTCACCCTGCTTGAGTAACAAGATGGCAGGTCCATGGTCAAGAAAGAAGAGTGGGCGCCTGACCTGGACATGCTGTTCTGAGAGTTGCACAATCCTCACCGACAGGTATCAGTAGTGTGGCTGTGATCATGAACCTGCTGAATTCACCTATCGTGGAAAGGTCTCCTTTGAGGATCGACTGACGTGTTCAACTAGTTGGCCTATTAGAACCCAACACTCCAATAGTCGTTTCTTTAGATGTCGTTGCAAGCAAACATTTTCTGTGAGCCGTGTAACAAAAGGTATGGCTGAGCTCGCTAGATATGCAATATGGTTTGCCACCCGCATTCTGCACAGCATAATGCTCGCACTGTATGAGGCATATATAACGCTCGCTGCTGATATACTACAGCAAAGCCATTCTCTTGAAGACTTTAGCAACTCAAATTGCAACCGTATCCTCTAACGACGACACGCACTTGGTGATTGGCACGGTGATTAGACGCAAGTATGGAGAGCATCAAAGTTCACCTCGGCCACAAGCAGATATGGGTGGACGCAAGGACGTTCCGCGCATGGTTTCCCCGGATAAGAGCAGAGTTCTGGATACAAGGCGACGTCTTGGTACAAAGGCTGGACGATCATTTCAGTGGACGATTCGGCATCAAGAAGTATTGGATTGAGAAGACGCTGGAACACCTTTTTGGCATCCTCGGGCCTCAGGCTCAGCACGGCGACGGCGGCACTCGACAACGTCTTTGTGATCGCCTGACGGACCAGCTTGAGGTGGAGTGTATCAATAACCCATGGGAGTCCAGGGGCCTTCAACAGACGCGGCACACATTCATTGTACTCGTGTGTGTGGCACTGGACTTTGAATCCACGCTCCTAGCCGAAGCACTGTTGCGCTTCTGGGCCACGGCTGCGAAGAGGATACGGCAGTGCGAGAAATTCGAGTACGTCCCAGATTGGAAGACGGCGGCAGCAAAGCTTCAGCGAGTCGAAGATGCAGCATTGAATCCCTGCCGCCCAGCACTAGTGCCCTATGTGGAGTGGCCTCGCGGTCGACCATTGCGGAACCTGGCGGTCCCATGTCCAGGCCATCGAGCGAGATCAGCGCCTGTGGTGCGGCATCGGCGGAATGCAGAAATTCGACTCGTGGCGCCGCCGTATCGAAGCTCGGCTTGGCCACTTCCAATGATTTCGCCCGCTGGATACCCGCGAGACGAGTACTTTGATGAGCTTAACAGCATTCAACATCAGCAGCGGGAGATCAACGACAAGCTAGACAATGTCGACGGAAAGTTGAATTATCTCATACATTGTCCATTTTGACCGACAAGGATTGGGGTTTGGTTGGTCTGATCAAGAGTCGTGATTCTTGCGGGAAATTGCTTATCTCTCCCTGGACGCGTGGGAAGATCCATTGTTGTAGTGGTGAATGTTGGTTTTCCTGGTATAATTTACAATACTTAGTCCATTTGGGTATCTAGGTCATGTTCAGCTAGTCCCCTCTTTACGCCAATTAGTAGCGAACTGTCCACGTTAGGGCAGTCATACAGCAGTCTAGCAAGTAATCTCGAGTTGCCAATGCTGCGCCCAGCAGAAGTCAATTAGCAAACCCCAACACAGCGGAAGTAACCTGACGTCTCGCGGCAACAAACTCTTGCCGCGCAAATCATAGCCGTGAGTGCCTTTGTTTGATTCGAGGCGCCCAACACCTTGCTGGGCCTGATGCGTCTCTTGCAACAAAAAGAGAAACAGCCATTTCCCGCGCTCTTCACCGCAAAAAGTGTATCACCAACCAGCAGAAGAGAAAGAAGAATACAACGCCGCCCCAGAATATCCACTTGTCCTGTTTTGCGCGCCTTTCAACCATGCGTATGGTGTCTCCACTGATGCCCAGCGTGTTAGCAACCGTGTATAGCCTCCTCTGAGTACCCTTGAGCATGTCCCTTTGCTGGTGTAGGTCGCCCAAGACAGCCCTTCCTCTGTCCAGGAACTCGTCCAGCTGGTCCGAAGTCTTGTTGAAGAAGGTGTTCTCGCGCAGGACGCGGCCCTCGCGGTCATACTCGCCGCCTTGGGGTGCGCCGGCCGAGTATGGGTTTGGGCGGTAAGGGGCGTTGGGGTCATAGGGCTGCGAGGGGGCAAATGCTGAATGCTGGGCGGCGAGGTTTGACTGTGCGTATGGGTTTTCGGGCGTTGCTGTGTTGTGAGGGCGGCGGCCTAGGAGTTCGGTGCGCGCTTGGATGGTTTGCTGTCGAAGCGTGTAAGCAGTGCCATGCGACGTGGGATGTGCGTCTGGAAGCATACAATGTCCTCGTTGGCGCTCTTGATGCGCTTGAAGCTTGCGCGGTACTCGTCCAGCTCGGCCCTGAAGGTCTTTAGCCTCTCCTGCGCCTTCTCCGCCTTGGTCTGCACCGGCTCCTGTCTGGCGAGCTTGCCATAGTCATCGATGGTGCGCGCAAAGGTTGTGAGAGAGGCATTGAGCTGGGCCTGGAGGTGGGGCGAAGGGGCCGCTGAATCAGCAAATTGGTCCAGGTCCTTTCGTATCGACGTGGATTGGCGGAGGGCCGAGTTGAAGAGGGCGTTCTGTTTGCGACGTGAGTGTGCACTGGGCTAATATCATATGTATGCATGCGTAAGGAGACCAACCATTGCGGACTTGCTGGGCGGGGGGCAAATTCGAGAGAGAGAGACGGCGTAGTCAGAGAGTCGCAGCAGCGGCAGCAGCTACAAGTAAGTATTGTGCCGTTGCCTGTTCGCAGGCAGACGTTCACGTGCTGGGGACTTGACAGATTGCATCATGGCCGGCATTGGCTTCAACTGTTCAGAGCTCGCCGGCGCATTCTCACGCTAGGCTGCTTCTGGCTAGCCCCGGCAGATGTGGATGCCTTGACCCCCACCCATCCCCCCCTACCCCACTCCACCCCACCATGGCGGCACGTGCACGGGGGTGGGCGCATTTGTATTAGCCGGAACAATGTTTCCACTTCCCTCTTCCAGCCAACTCCAACCACACTTCCTTCTTTCTCTTCGTTGGCCGCTACACCTGCGCCGCACCTCTCGCCTCATCGTCGCTCCCGGCCTCGCCCAGTCGAGCGTCAGTGCATTGCCTGTTGAGGTCGCCGTGCTCGCCTCCTGCCTATCCGAGAACTAAGTACCAGGTCCATGCCTACTAAAGGCTGGGTATTTGCCCCCGTCGAGTCGCTGCCCCCCCGCCCGCCGACAGGAACCGCCATAAGACGACGAGACACCGGTGCTGTTGATTGGACCCTCTAGCCGGCACAGAAGGCTTGCATAAAACATGTCAATGTACGCTCCCCCGCACGGCGGCCCAATATTACGACACCATGTCCTTCGCCCAGTCTCCTGATATGTTGCCCTTATGTATAAAGACCTACGGCGAGAGCCTTGGATGGCTGCAACTTGATTCCCTCATAATTTCGACATGCAATACCTGTCCGTCTTGTACACTGCTGCGCTCTTGTATAGAGCATCCGCGCACGATATCCATGAACGCAATCTTCCGCCCCTAGTGGCAGTCAACGATGAATCGTACACCAAATGTGCAAACGCGGCATGGCCTCCCTCGGACGTCGGGACTGAGCTCGTCCCGCAAGCACCGGATGCGGAAATGCGATCCATGTTGAATCAAGTGAGCGCTGCGAATATCGAAGCTACTATCAAGAAGCTCGTCTCTTTTGGAACCCGCCACACGCTCGCCACGTACAACAGCTCAACACGTGGTGTCAATGCTGCGAGGGACTGGATTGCCTCTGGAATGCAAAAGTATGCTGACGAGAGTAACGGTACCATGACGGTCCAGGTGCAAAGTTACCTTCAAGGCGTGGCCACCAGGATCCCGTTCCCAGTGACCATTTCGAATGTTTTAGCAACCGTCAAAGGAAGTGAGGATCCAAGTAGAGTCTATGTCATGACTGGCCACTATGACAGCCGGGTCACAGACGTTCTCAACTACGAAGCCGACTCGCCAGGTGCCAATGACGACGCCAGTGGAACAGCTAGTAAGTGCTTCCTACATTTCCCCACAAATACAAAGGATTGACCCCGAACAGTCGCCATGGAGATGGCTCGTATACTCTCCAAGCATCAGCCCGAATCTACCATTATTCTCGGGGCTGTCTCTGGCGAGGAACAAGGCCTCTATGGCTCTACTCACTTTGCCAACACGCTGAAGAATGCTAGCACAAATGTCGAGGGTATGCTAAACTGCGATATTGTTGGCTCTTCAACTGGCGACCGTGGTCAAAAGGACCCTTATACCGTTCGCGCTTTTGCCGAGGGAATATCACTCACAGGCCAGAGCTATCTTACTCCTACTCTGCGCCTTCAGATGGGCGGCGAAAACGACACCCCTGCGCGAGAGCTGGCCCGGTTCTCGGCCGAAGTTGCTGCCAACGATGCCACCGGTATGAACATTGCCATTATCTATCGACTGGATCGCTTCCTCCGCGGTGGTGACCACACCGGATTCCTTCGCGCTGGATATCCTGCAATTCGCTACACCGAGCCCAACGAGAATTTTGCTCACCAACATGAGGATGTGCGCACAGAAAATGGCACTGTTTATGGGGATCGGATTGAATTTGTTGATTTTGAGTATACGGCACGTGTTGGCAAAGTCAATCTTGCAACTCTCTGGTCGCTCTCGCAAGCTCCTGGAATGCCGCGCAACGTCACCATAGACACGGTCATATTTGATAACAACTCGCGAATTCAATGGATTGCATCCGACAGCCCCGATGTGGCAAGCTATGAGGTTGTTTGGCGACCAACTACAGCTAGCTTGTGGACCCACGCCGTTGATGTAGGTAAGGCAGGAAATGCAATTCTTCCCCTCACCAAAGACAATGTCATATTTGGTGTTAGGGCAGTCGGCAAAAATGGCTACAAGAGCCCTGTTGTGTATCCAAGTCTGGCTTGAGGGCGCTTCCGAGTCATGCCAGAGTCGAGTTAGGACGAGTAAATCAACTTACAGCAATGGCGGCTATCCGGGCCACATATAGTCCCGTGTATTCGTAACTCCTCGATGCGTAGTTCCAAAAGATGTTGACTCGTGCGAGCCATTTCTGTTTTCCATGTTGACAAGCGTTGACTGTGACATGAGCACATGTGCAGATGACTCGCGTAGAAAGCCTTCGCGCTCATGGGCTTTTCGCATTCTACCGCTCCATCTGGTTAGTGCTTTGCTTCCATCGCTCCCACCGGGGTCCCGAGGTTTACCCATCCGACGTCATTTACTTACATTGACGCGACGGAATCGGAGCCAAGCATCTCCACATGCTGCGGGCGAGGAATACATGGTTGTGCGGCCTGGGTATAAGTTGCACATGTCCCTTGATCGCTGGAATCCGCAATTGTTGCGTCTTGTCAACACGAGTTGAGCAACCACCATGTCGCATACTAACACCATCACACAGTCTCCCGCAACCGTCCGCGCGTCGACGAATAGAATTTCGCACCCGAACATCGAATTGCAGCCTGTAGATCAAGCTGCGCTGCGTAGCCAAGCTCGTCAGCTAGGTGACAAAACCTCGGAATGCATCGATCCTGTAGAGTTCCTACCACAGCCCTCGACCACCGTGTCGGTGACAGAGCGATGGAACAACCCTCGAGCCAATATCTTTCGCACGCTTGCTACCTTGTTCGCTTTCACCATCATGGGCGCCAACGATGCTGCTTATGGCGTGGGTGTCTCATTGGAATTCAACTGTGCATCCTGCTAATACTACCCAGGCCATTATTCCGTACCTGGAGGAATACTATGACCTGACCTATGTCGTAGTATCGCTTGTCTTTCTCTCGCCTCTAGGCGGCTATGTTGGTGCGGCTCTTCTGAACAACTGGCTCCATATGCGTTTTGGCCAGCGGGGTATCGCTTTCCTTGGACCGACTTGCCACATTGCAGCCTATGTTGGAATCGCACTCCACCCACCGTATCCTGTGCTAGTTGTCCTCTTCATCTTTGCAGGCTTTGGAAACGGCATCTTGGACGCAGCATGGAATGCCTGGGTTGGGAATATGGCGAATGCGAACGAAATCCTTGGCTTCTTGCATGGTCTCTACGGTCTTGGGGCTGTTCTTAGCCCGCTCGCAGCAACCAGTCTTATCACCAAGAATGAGTGGCAATGGTACCAGTTTTACTATATCATGGTAAGCCTCACAAAGTATCCAGAAGGGCGTAACTGACCATGTTTAGCTTGGTGGCGCAGTGATGGAGCTCGCGACATCACTTTGGGCATTCTGGCCAATCTCTGGTCGTGTGTATCGCGCAAAAAACCCTCGGACGACTATAGGCGGGGGAAGCCGCCTGAGACAAGCACTCAAAAGCCGCGTGACCTGGGTCGCGTCCATATTTCTTCTTGGTTATGTCGGAGCGGAAGTTGCTCTTGGTGGCTGGATTGTTACCTTTATGCGACGGGAACGTGCAGGTAGCGATTTCGAGTCTGGTATGGTAGCCACCGGGTTCTGGACTGGCATTACTGTTGGCCGCCTTATACTCGGCTTCATTACCCCCAAGCTCGGCGAAAAACTCGCAATAATAGTATGCTGCTCGACTAATATTCATAGTAGAATGCTTATTGTTTGACAGATTTATATTGCTGCAGCCATAATATGTCAGTTAATGTTTTGGCTGGTCCCGTCGTTCCACGTGTCAGCGGTCTTTGTCGCACTCCAAGGCTTCTTTCTTGGTCCTCTATTTCCCGCCATCATCGTTGCAGCAACTAAAGTTCTTCCTCCGTACCTGCATGTGTCAGCAATTGGCTTTGCAGCTGCATTCGGCGGAGGAGGAGGTGCCGTGCTTCCTTTTGGCATTGGTTCCTTGGCCCAAGCCAAGGGTGTGAGCGTTCTACAGCCCATTATTCTAGCTGTGCTTGCAATCCTGTTATTTCTCTGGATGTGCTTCCCAAAGCTAGAAAAGAAGATGATAGAAGGCAACTTGTTAGCGCCGAGGCAGGAGCCGCAGAGAAAACAATGGGTTTATATTGATTTTGATCTGGTAGACGCGGGCAGGCGGACTATTAGAAAAGCTCGGGGTGGGTGAGCAAAGACGCAAGTTTGTATCAGCATACATAATTTTCTTGTCTGACTTGAATGTCAAGCGGAGAGTACACGAGTACAAATAGAGAGAGAGAGAGGGTACATGACACAACTACGTCTACAGTGCTAATGAGGTGCAATCAGAGTAGTCTTGTAGATGCCTAAGAATGCAGCTTTTGACATGACTGTCCCAAGAAGTCTTTTACACACTGAAGATGTGTGCGTTACGCGCAGACAGGATGCGGATGGTGGTTAACGTGGCCCGGATCTCTCTGTAGCCATCCTGGAGCTTGAACCCCACTTTACTTACTTACTGTACAACCGGAGTTAAGTAAGTACCCCACCATCAGACGCAGCATACCGCCGCAATCCAAGTGATGCCCAACAATCTGCTGTGTTCCCAGAAGTATATTGAATGGCGCTAAGCTTGGCAGATGTTATGCCCAGATTGCCATGCCTTCGATTTTCCAGTGTTGGGCCAAGCAGTTGGTTTTGGTGGATCATTTGCAAAGAGCGAGAAAAGATAGTAGATCAGAAAGAGAATTGTGTGCCTTGATGAAAAGAAACAGGATCTATTACTTGGGATACTGCACAAGCCAAAGACAAATCTAGAGCAACACCATGTCGACTAGTTCACACTGAAGGTACTAAATACCCATCTCAAGACATCAAAAACCACATGTACAACAGTCACTTGTCAGCGCTAAATTTATTCCTAATGCGCAAGACTTGGAAAGCTGGGGTCGGCTGGAAACCTTGTCGTCTTGACAGCTGCCGCGACGTTTGTATCGTCATTAATGACGCTGCACCCTGTCCACTGCTCCAAGGTTCCGAGTTCGATATAGACAAGGCTGCGAATGTCGAGTTGAAGCCGCAGGTGGTAGTGGTAGATAGCAACGACGCGGCTAGTGTGCCTTTGGGTGAGGGCGAAGAAGGGCCGCACATAGATTTGACGAGAGCGCAGGCACAAGGTCTGAGTCAGCTACCTAATTGAAGACGTTAGCTCGCCGTCACTGAACGGGCTAAATGCTATCCGGAAATTTATCAATCCGGCTTGCGGCACGCATGGTTGATACAAATTTGTCAGAGGCAGGTCAAGTAGTCTGACTGCTCGGCTTGAAGTCAGACGCATTGACACTCTGAACCACGAGAGCAATATTCTTCTGATTTAAAAAAATAGAGATGATCAAATTTCTCAGCATAAGCTGCGATTAGGGGAGGGAGTGTGCTTCGGCTAGTTGGCTATAAGTAGTTCACACATGGTGTGTACCATAGAGAGTATTTTCCACCACCCTTAACCTTTGTGCCGATGGAAGCGGGCATTTTCTCACCATGCGCCCTATCCACCTTCTCACTGTATTTGTTTTGGGCGTTGCCGCCAATACATGCCCTGAAGGCTCATACTGTAACCCTTATTTCAATTGCCAGGCCGCAGTAAGCTCACTATGAGTAGCCGCAACACAAAGTGGATTCTAACCGTCGGAAGTGCAAGTTGCAGAACAAAGGAGCGCAGTATTGCACACGTAATTGCGAATGCATTTGTGATCCGTAGTATACAGATAGCCAGCGTGCCCGGCGGCGAAGGACTGTGTATCGGCACGTGATAGCATCACGGCCAGACAGATGTGGTGAGCACACGTTGCTGGTCTGCGCCTTGCCATTGGCTCGCTGCCATGTGTATCGCCTGCGCCCGCCGGAGCATCGCGGGGCTTGGCAAGCTTCCGCCAAGCCCCGCCCAAGGCCCGGAGGAAGCTCTGGTCTCGGCTTAATTTCTCTTGGCTCTCAGACTCCACCAAAACATACTCGTACGTCCCCCGCCAGCATACGAGCCGGCCAATACAACACCGCGTTGTGCACACGTTCTCTTGGCCTGTCTTCTCACGTTGCGCCTTTTCACTGGCTCCCGAGTGACGCCTGTCGCTCCCTCATGGAGCATGTCATTCCGTGGCCACGATTTGCGTCTTCGGATGCTTGGCTATGGACCGCTGCCCACAGGCTACAATCACCCCAGATGGCCTGGAACGCCATGTTTTTGTATATAAACGCATCTCACGGGTTCCCCCCCATAGCCAACCCAACCACCGTCGCCTCAAGCCTGCACTTCTCACGCCGCCAGAGTGCCGTCTCCCTCGTGGAGACCCAGCCAAGATGCCCCGTCTCACACAGTACAACTATGTTTTTGCCATTGGCACCTTCTTTGCCATGCTAGATGCCTACAACAACGGTGCTAGTATGTCAAGTCTCAGCAACCGACTCGTGTGACACAATGCTAATCATATGGACCAAGATGATGTCGCCAATGCATGGGCTACATCCGTCTCCTCGCGCTCAGTCTCGTACCGCCAGGCCATGATTCTCGGCACCATCTTCGAGATGGTCGGCGCTATTACTGTCGGCGCCCGTACTGCTGACACGATCAAGAACGGCATCATTCCTACCAGCGCCTTCAAGGGAGACGCCGGGGTTCAGATGCTGGCCTTCACCTGCGCGCTTGCCGGTGCATCCCTATGGGTCATGTGGTGCACCAAGCACTCTGCCCACGTCTCCTCCTCATACTCGCTCATCTCCTCCGTCGCTGGTGTCGGTGTTGCAGTTGCCGGCGCTTCCGAAGTACAATGGGGATGGAACAAGGGCAAAGGCCTCGGAGCCATCTTTGCTGGTCTTGGAATGGCTCCTCTGGCCTCTGCATGCTTCGGTGCTATCATCTTTATGTTGATCAAACTGACAGTACACCTCCGCAAAAACCCCATTCCCTGGGCCATCTGGACTGCACCCTTCTTTTTTCTCGTCGCAGGAACCATCTGCACCCTGTCAGTCGTCTACAAGGGCTCCCCCAAGCTTGGCCTCAACAAGAAGCCAGCATGGTATGTCGCTACTGTTACCATGTCTTGCGGTGTCGGACTCGCCGTCCTGTCTTTCATTTTCTTCGTGCCATACTTGCATGCCAAGGTCGTGAAGCGCGACTCGAATGTACGCTGGTGGCATGTTATCCAGGGGCCGCTTTTATTCAAACGTCCTGCTCAGGACAACGCCGAAGCTGTCGTCGTTCCCGATTACGCTGTTGTACAGGAAGATCACGACGTCACGGTTGCGCACACCAACAGTGACTCGGACTCTGGCACCGCTACCGGGTTTGAGAAGGGCACTGTTGTCGAGGAACATCACCAGCTTACCTACAAAGAGCTTGTCCAACAAGGCCAGGACCGCTTCCACGCCAAAATCAGGGCTAAACGTGGCCTTCTTGGATGGGCTATGCGCTACCTTCACGACAACAAGATTGAAAGTGGCGAAATATACGAGAGAAAGAACATGATCATTACCGTCAAACGAATTCCCGCTATGATCATGGTCGGTGCTCTTTATGGTATCAACTACGACATTCACGCTGCCCAGACTGGAATTCATGGTACCCCCGAAGGAAAACGCATGGAGCGTGTCTACAGCCATGCCAAGAAATACCCTAACGAAGTTGAGCACACATACTCTTTCGTTCAGGTTATCACTGCTTGCACCGCATCCTTTGCACACGGTGCTAATGATATTGGTAATGCTGTTGGACCCTGGGCCGTCATCTACAGTGCTTGGAACACTGGTGAAGCTTCTCGGTCCAAAGCACCCGTTCCTCTCTGGCAGCTTGCTGTGCTCTCTGCAACTCTTTCTCTGGGCCTTATCACGTATGGCTACAATATCATGAAGGTCATGGGCAACAAAATCACCTATCACTCACCTAGCAGAGGTACGCTACTTCACCCTGTTATGACCAGCATCTCACATATACTAACTTGTAACAGGCTGCTCTATGGAGATGGGTGCCGCACTTACTGTCCTCATCTTCTCACAATATTCCCTTCCCGTCTCCACTTCAATGTGCATTACTGGCGCCACTGTCGGTGTTGGTCTCTGTAATGGGACTTACAAGGCTATCAACTGGCAGCGAGTTGGTCTATTAGTCTTCTCCTGGATCATGACAATTCCCATCGCCGGTACTATTGGAGGTCTTTCCATGGGAATTATTCTTAATGCGCCTCATTTCAAGGCAGTCTAGACTAGGCCAGTAGACACAAGACTCTAGAGGTTGGAATGATATAGACTAAACAATTTTTTAAGAAGCTTGTTGGCATATGATGCAAAATGCAAGCATCTTGACAAAAGTGTCATGTTCAAGTATCTGCGTGGTGATGGAAAACCAAAAAGCAATTTTGCAGACTATATAGGCTTACGCACCAAGACGAGAAAGCTCAGCATTTCTCTTCAGTCTGACACGTGAAGCCAGATACATATTTGATTCCCAGTCAACTCCTCATACTCTGATCTTTCTCGTGTGCGGTAATTATTCTCTTGTCCGAGGGACTATGTTCATACCTCACGGCTTGGCCGAATATGGTACTGTATGCTGTAAAGGGCTTGCAAACCTTCCGCATCTCGCCAGGAGCGAGGTATATAGAGTATCTGTCAGACCTCGAATCCAAAAAAGTCATTTTTCACTGCTCAGAAAATATGGACGGTAGGTTATTTGGAACTTTTCAAAGCACGAACGAAAGCCATGTTCAGAGCCTGCGATGCTTCGACTCCACGCCAATTCTTATTCAAATACCACCATGCCAAGCCTAGATCACTCGATACAAGATTGGCCGTATCAAATCTGAAAGTTCCTTGCTTTGGAGGCCTTGCCGAAGAAAAATGAGCCTGATATCATGAAGAAAATGGTATCATCATCGGGGAGCACGTGGTGTGCATTGCTTAGAGAGGCTCTGAGTTATTATTATGACTTTGATATAAAGGGTCCTGACAGTATGATTGAGTGGGGCAGGTGCTGATACAACATCAATTTCCATGAGAACTTGCCTATATTACTTCTGCAAACACCCAAAGGTTTACTAGAAAGTGCAGAGGGAAGTTGAGGATTACTACGAGCCCTACGGCTTGGAAGAACCGATCAGTTACACTTAGACCTAAAGACTGCCTAACTTTGTTGCAGCAACAAAGAAAGCCATGAGAATGTTGCTATCTATTACCTAGCAGCTATTGAGACATGCGCCTGCTCGGTTGGTAGTACACGGAAAGACCATACCGGAGGGTACTTATGTTGGAGTATCTGCACTTGCAAAGAACAAAGACAAGAAAATCTAGTGGGAAGATCCAGGCAATTTTAAGCCGGAAAGACAGAATCTTTCGAAAAAGCAAATTATCTCGACTCTGATAATATGGCCTTCAAAGGTTCAGGCCTACGCACCTGCATTGGCCGCAACATTGCTTTAGTGAGTAGTGCATCACTCATCTACACTGTGTATTGCGATTAGAGGATTAATCCAGCATGCAGGTTGAGGTATATCAATTTCTTGCTACACTTGATTGCTATTCTGAAGTTGAACTGGTTGGCCCCCAAAAATCCATGGAACATTGATCATTTCTGGTTCTCTCACCAACATGAGATGAGAATTCAAATCACGACTTGCAAAGAATGTGTGCCGAGCCTAAGCACATCCCCAGATACCATCTCTTCGAATGAATAGGCATTTAAAAGGAGGCTCACAGGCTAGCAACGATGTTCCAGAATATCCCTTGCATTCAATCTACCTAGCCAAACGGCTTAATATAAGTATTCAGAGCTGTATATAGTGTACATACCACTCGAGTGTTATCATGATTACAAGTCTGTCTACAAGTCAGTTAGGAAACTTAAGCATGAGAACTTAATAGTCCTGTACTTGATAAGTTCCAAAAGATTTTGTACACTGTCCTAGGATAAGAACAGTGCTATAAGCGATAACAAGGAAAGCAGTATAGGTAAACTGCATTGTAGTAGATAGGTACCAAGTCGAAAGGTAAGTAGAATCCGACTAAAGACTAAAATTCCCACGTGCATCTCTACATGTTTATATATTCTACACTAATATGAGGGCTTCAGGGTACGATAGCTTCTAGACCAAAATCAAGCTATAAAGCACAGATATTCATTTGCTACAATCAGCAACATAGTTCATTAGTATACCGATGCAGCTTACGCTAAGGGTAAAGGTCCAATGACTCCCTTCAAAGCAGGGGTCTGCATATATAGTGCACTATCAGAGCGCTATAGAGTTTGCACTGTAATGAAATATCTAAGCACTATGTTCGCAATTTATAACTTGTTAGACATGACCGATCTAGTAGCGAAACCCAACGTTGTTATTCAGTTGCCTTACAAGCTAGCCGGTAAGCCCCTTGTACAACACATTACACAATGCATGGAACGTCACAATACAACCATCTCTTGACTCACCTCGCTCTCTAATATAATAACTGAGAGGGGCAATATAGCTTACACTCAGGAGACCGCTATGTCGCCAAAGTACTGTAAAACTGAGTTTGAGTTTGAGTATAACACTGACAGGCTTAACTCAAAAGGGAGCTACTGATTCTCGTGTAAAGTATAATAAGATTTTTAATAAGTGATCTTAGCTGTACAGCGTCAGCGGCGCCGCGAATTAATGCACTATCTAAAGATGTTGAAAAGACCCGAAGGTAATTTAAAAACTCTAATTAGAATCGGAAGTATTACAGGATAAAGATGCGGATTAGGCTGTGCAGGGCACGGCAACGAACTCTCAGGAAATCCCTCATCTGTCAATCATGACACGTGTTGGGAGACTATGCGCCAGGCTTTGGCTGCGTATATCATAGTAGAATGGGTCAAGATTGTATGTAGAATAACAATCAACATGCGACTCTTTGGCGGTTGAAATTGTTTATGTCAATTGTTCAAACACAAAACACTCCTAATGCATGTCTGCCCAGATGTGTGCGCGTGAAGTACCGCATCTAAGCGTATAGTCAGGCTACCCGGATCATTAGCAGATCGCACATAGTATGTGGGCAATTGATAAACAGAGCTTGGGTAGGGAAGGAACTCAGTATGTTCTCCGTACTGTACGGACCAAGGAATGGAAATGGGGCGTTGTGTAGGTGGTGGGGTAAGCATCCCTAACTGCTTGATCTCTTAAACTTACACATCATTCGCTTCTAACAAATGCAGAGAGAGACACTTTGCTAGGATCTACTATGAACATTCTTTCAACCCTGGAATTCCAGGCCCTATCGGCGAACGTGTCACATATCCTAGGATCTGTAGTGGCGTTACCTATAGCTTTCTACTTAGTGCTTATCCCAAATACATTAAGGGTACGTCAGACAACTAGCTCTGAATTTGATTATGCTGCAACCTTCACGCCTTAAGAAATTGTCAATCATTTAAGTATCCTTACAGGCGACAGCTGCCTTCAGGACCCTGTAGAAAACCACTTATCGGAAACCTCTTCAACTTGGCTGACTCGGATGAGGTGTATCATGTCGTGCGAAAACGGCATAGATCATACAGCGATTTGTTCTACACTAAAGTTGGCGTGACTGACTATGTTTGGCTCTCTTCGCCAAAGGTTGTCAGGGATCTTATGGACAAGAAATCCAACAATTACTCTTCACGGCCACCACTTCCTCTCGCGCAAGATTTTGCCAGAGCTGGCCGCCGACAGCTCTTTATACCTTATGGCCTTCAATGGCGCCAACTGCGCCAACTGCGCCAGCACAGCCATGCGATACTCAACTTGAATAATCCAGTCAGATACCAGTCTGTCTAGGACTTTGAGTCTAAACAGCTTCTGCAGGAACTGATCAAATCACCTAGCAACTTTTATACCATCAACCGCCGCTACTCTACAGCAGTTATTATGCTTGTTGCATACGGCTATCGGTTCCAATCCTTTCAGGAACCACTCACCAACAAGATATAGAAAGTACTCGATCGCCTGACTGATGTGACCGCCCCTGGAAGATATGTGGTTGAGAGTTTCCGGTCGCTCGCCGTATTACCAGAGTTCCTACTAGGCAACTGGCGTACACACGCAAAACAATACTTGAGCACGATAGTAAAGTGTACTGAGATCTATGAACCGCTTGAAGAGGGAGGTCGGCTCTTGAGTCGTTCTATAGGCATTTTTACTTGAATGATCCGGCTAAAAATAGGATTGATGAGCTTCTTGCTGCATACAGGTGTGGCGGTCTTATTGAAGCCGCTACTGAAATGACTGCTACAATTGTGATTAACTGGATACTGGCTATGACCTTGTACCCAGAGACGGCAAAGATAGCACAGGAGGAAATTGATCGGGTTTTTGGTGGAAGACGCCTTCCAAACTGGTATGATAAGAAGGGTCTTCACTACGTTGGGTCAATGGTAAAAGAAGTACTGCGTTGGCGACCGGTCAATCAGTTCGGGATGTTCCATACTACAAGTGAAGACGACTGATATGAAGGCTACTATATCCCCAAATGTTCAGTGGCTGTACTGAATTAGTGATGCGTAGATGATAATAACGCTATTGATTAAAAAAGAAAGGCTAAGCAGATTACAGGGCAATACAGCGCAATCCAAATCTGTTCCCAGACTCAGACAGATTTGATCCAAGACGATATCATGACAGGAGTCTCTCGGCTGCCGAATATATCAACGCCGCAGATGCCTACGCGCGAGGCGATTTTACATACGGTACATAGTGGACAGCGAGTATGCCCCAGAGTGCACGTTGCGGAGCGCTCCCTTTATATCAATGTCCGCGTGCTCTGGAGCTTCAATATTCCGAAAGGCAAGGACAGGAACGCAATGTGATTGAACCTATTACAAAGATGGCAACAGGATTCCTTTCGATTCCTTTGCCTTTCAAGTGTTCAACTGGGCCACATCCATCCAAACATTCGGAAATCATGTGTGAAACCTTTGCGCAGGCGGAGAAGGAAGGGCTGAAGTACACTACAAAGAAGAATTTTGATGGGTAAGAGTTGTTCATTCTGTACTTGAAAAGTGTTAAACTTATAAAAATTCTCTTTATATTTGTATGAAAATTTGTTGTTCAATACAAGTACGTGATTAAAGCTGGGTGTCAAAGAGCTAACTGTTTCAAGCCTTGTCAGCAGATGAATTGGCCTATCAACAGACGAACAAACGAACACCCAATCAGAAGCATACACAGTAAGACTACTGTCAAACCGCTTCGCAAGATTCCCAAATAAGAAAAAAGAAAAGCACCAGGTGAAATGATGGATAGGGCTTTATGACGCACAAATACTTCACTTATAAACAACAAAAAAGGCCTATGTTTTCAATACTTGTAAGTAATCGGTTTTCCAAGCGATGGAAGGTCTACACAGGACTTGAGCTTTTCCAGACTGTCAAGTGGTCACATGGTATGATTTCGAACCTGCACTTTGCTTCTGGGATGCGACATTGAGCAAAGGCATTTTGATTGTTGGATAGACGCTGCTGTTGTTGCGTGTAAAGGCACCGCTGATTGTGTCTGGCTCAATTTCTCCCTGTCAGCAAGGCACCCTAAGTGAGCTGGACAGTGTACAGGCTGCTCCCGAGCGGGCTTAGGCCGAGATGATGCTGGAAATGCAGACATGGAGTGGATTGTTCAGTACTTGGTATTGGAGTCGCTGCCCATCGCCAGCCCGACCTTTGTGCGTGCGACAAGGAGTAGACGTACCGCGATGGAGAGCCAGCAGGGCACGGATAGCCCAAGACTTTCGTCGTGTTGAGTTTCCATATGTATGTGCTGCTATGTAGATGGCACACTTCCTACTGCTAGATTGTGGGGAAGCTGCGCCTCGGTGCCTGGCGATTCGCCATTCTCGTTCCGCATCCTCCTTCTCCCCAGACTTGTGACGCGCAACTGTGACAGAGCAACCCTCGCCTCGCCATTGCCATTTCATCGTCGCCCGTCGAGTAATGGCTGCTGCCCAGTCTGTGCGTACGCTAAAAAGTGAAAAGTGTCGTACAGCCACCAACAAATCCAGCCCTACCTACCCGTGTGCATACTGCTCCAAAGTCTTCAAGAGAAGCGAGCACTGTAATCGCCACCAGATTTCGCATACGAACGAGAGGCCCATTTTCTGTCGGTTTTGCTACAAGTCTTATGCCCGAAAGTACGGCGTCACGCTGCTCATGGCCGATACCAATTTGCTCCAGCTGTGCTAATTCCATCTACTCGACAAACAGAGATCGTGTGAAAAGAATCCATAAAACCATTCACACTGATGACTCCGAGCCGTTGATGAACCAGATTGACATGGGGAAGAGACCAAGGGCGAGGCATGCTCAGCCGCACGACTCAGCAGCAATCGAGGCCAGGGACTCGGACACGTCCAATGACTATATCCATTCTACTCAGTCTGTGAAATCAAGCCGCCTACAAGCACATGTCGCAAGTAATAGCCCGGGTGCTGTTCCATCACCCTCTGCTTCATCACCATCATCACACGCGCCTCTAGGAACGACCGCAACACCGGTACAGCATGCTCTGGCCAACGACACAAGGCATAATCGTCGACCATTCATCCCTTCCTACTGGAGAACAGTCAACCGCATCCAATCCACACGTGGTGCATGTCAACGTCAATCTTTTGACAATTCCAATTGCCCCCGACGAGGGCCTCACTGACACGTTCCCACAAAGTTCGGGTATCGGGAATGACAGTACTCTCCAAAATTCAGCAGAGGGTCTAAACGAACGCTCGCGCTTATCCAGCGCAATTGTTCCCGCACAAACAACAGCAGTGCCCGAAGATATTTGTCTGCTACCCAAACCAACCACTCTGCTCTTTGATGACACTCAAGACTTGTTTCAGCCCCTTGGTTTCATCGACTTTGAACTGGCAATAGACGGAGTCAGCAATGATTGCTAATTCCACCAACCCATACAGCAGAAGAATGCAACTGTGAGTGCGTGTAGCAATGCGCTAGACCCCACCGATCTCTCTGTGCTAGGCATAACGATCGACTTCACGCAAAGGCAATCCCCAAAGTGAACCTCTACCCCCTCTGACCGTGTCCGCTTACCCAGTGTTTTGAAGGAAGAAAACGAAAAGCATCCTCGCCTTATATTCGATGATGAAGGACTTTCACAGCTGTGTGCATATACACAGAGACGGCACAGCTGTGATGATTTACACCTTCCTCACAAAAATCGTCGAGAGCTTGAGCATTTCCTCAACGGTTACCTGAACTACTTTTATCGACATCTGGTCATCCCCAATCTACCGTCGCTAAAAGGATTAGAGAGTCCAAGCACACTGATATACGGCATGTGTGCCATTGGTGCCTTGTATAGCTCGACAGAACAAGGACGCGAAACCTCTTCGGCAGCGGCAGCCGGATTCTGCAGGCGGGGCCCACAAGACAACCTGCATCTATGACAGCTCAATCAGATAGTGAGCAATTAACCCACCGATTTGAGCCGATTCCTCTATGGGTTTTGCAGATGCGTATACTACTGCTCTTATACACAATACTGGATGACGACACAGACGCAATGAAATCCGAACTTGATAAGACTGGAAGTTTTATGACGGTTCGCACTTCTCCCTTTGTACAAGTCCAAAGCTGTGAACCGAGCTAACGACCCTATAGGATTGCAGATCCCAGAGGGCATTGCTGGCAAAGTCGCAACAATCTCGGGCACTGCGCTAGCAAGAGTGGATTGAGATTCAGCCCACTAAGAAATGTCTCTGCACTGCCTTCATTTGCAGCAATTTTCTCGTGGTCGCCTACGATCTCCCGCCCGGCTGTGGCGTCACCCAAGACCTGCAATTTGATCTGCTCGAAGAACAAAAGTTTGTCACATGAAGAAAGCCAGAGCAGCCAGAGCAGTCAGAGCAGCGAGAATAACAGCTAAAGCTGCACACCTTTTCAGCACCGTTACGACCTGCAGGACTGTTCATAGAGATAGCAGAATAAAGGAATTTCAAGACAACATCTAGCTTTACCAATCTCCCATGGGGGTTCACTGGCTGTAGTGAGTATGAAACGTTCTCTACGCTGTCGACAGAATAATCTAGCTACAACTGGCAGCGAAGTCTACACCAGCAATACGTTGACAAGTTTTTCCTTGCTTTGAACATGGGTTTGTCTATAAATCTTGTGAGCGTTTTTATTTAGGGACACGATCTAGCTGTATAACGTACCTGGGTACAAAGTAACCATTGATTAATACCAATATTACAACGACCAAAAGCTGCTGAGTTTTCTGCAGGAGGGCTGCATGTCTGTAATCACATTAAAAATTGTTGGTAAGTGTTACGGAATACATCAGATGGATGATATCAAAGTAGAGACATAAGAGGTGTGTGAATTATGCGTACATATCCAAATGAAGTGGATGCAAGAGCTAGTATAGTGAAACAGGCGGATAGCTTCATGCTGGTTAGTTTCTTGGGTGCCTTTTGTAACTGTTCTTCAGATTCAACGGAAGTAAGTTATAATTTCATCGAACTAGACTACCCCCTTCTAGCATTATATAAATAATTGGGACGCAATGAGGTCACCTTACAGACTTCTAAGCAGCCCCACTGTTGATACAACAGCTGACCGGATAATCAGGGTACAGCTAGTTATTGACCGAGTAATACCCCGTGATGACGTCTAGTCGACGTATCGTAGAGTTGAGGGCAAAAGTTATTCGTCCTACCACTAAGCGGCTATCTAGCTGTTAAGAGTAGGATCTTGAGTGGAAGTAATATAAGACTTCTGGTGTCAAGACTCTTGGTTGGTTTTCGCGGATGAAGCAACAGGGTGATATGAACAGTGTCTCTGCAAGTAACTCGTATATTGTACTTGTACTCGTAACTTAAGTTGAACACATCGAGCTATAAGGGCTCAATGCCTATTGCTATATACTTGTGATGCTCGTAACCCTCGGTTAGAGGAGCCCGAGCATTCCTCGGTGGCTTATGTACGAGGTTCATTCCTCGATGGATCATGTACGAGGAGTCTGCCAAGACTCTTCCTCGTGCATGCGCCACCGAGGAGGTCACGTGATACGTGCCCCCGCGTTACATATGGCTGGGTCGACTGGCCGTCGATGCTTCTTAACTTAACCGCCGTGCCCCTTCCTTCAGGTTCGTAACACTAGCCTACCACTTAGCAGAGGTCTACATTAGTAGGCTTAGCTAAAATATTAGTAGTATTTTATATTACTTACTATCATATAGCTATGCTATAGTAAGTTTTAGTACGTAAAGATAGCTAGTATATTAATAAAGATCTAGTAGTATTACGTAGCTAAAATAGAAGTTATAAAAGTAAAAAAAAAGTAAAGCTTAAAAGCTAGCTATATTACTTAATTTTTAGTATTCTATATAGCCTAAAAACTAGCCTAAAATAGGCTCTTAGCTACTTACTAAAAAAGCTATAGCTAGCGTAGTATAATAATTACGTTAGCTAACTATAATAAGGCTTTTGATTATTATTACGCCTTTTACTACCTAAGTTTAATAGTAAATTTAAGTAAAGAAGTAAGTAGTATAGAGAATAAGAATATTACGTAATAGCTAGGTAGTTAAGGTAGCTAAAATAGGCACCTAAAGGCCTATTTTAAAGCTTTATTATAAGGCCTAACCAATATGAGGCGGCGAAAGAGGCCTGATTCGTGCTAAAATAGGCTTAGCGTTAGGGTTGCATGCCAGATTTGGCGGTTCTATCTGTTACACGGGGTTTCCTAACACTATCAGAAACTATACTTACCTAGTCTCGGTCCGGGTTAGGGCGAGGCTATCTTGTGGAAGTATCCGTGAGGTAATTGTCTGGCGATAAGGTGGAGAGAAGTTATAGGAGTTAACCGGGTTGGTAAGACAAACCAATTCTATTGGAAGATAGAATAACTAAGTATCAATCTGTGTAAGAGAAGAACTTATGAGAGTTGACCACAACGAGTGTAATAATGAAATCCAACCCATTCTTATACCCATCGTGTTCTGTCCTGTTCTCCCTCTTCTCCCTTGACATCCTTGTCTTCTGGGAGATGTGGGAGAACGCCTTCTCCCATCCTGGCCCATTATCCCTTCCTTGGCGGGAGAACGGCTCTTGGCGGGAGAACGCATCACGTGACCCCAAGCCCCGCGATGATCATTACCTTCTGACGTGGACGTGGTTGGCCTTCAACCTCGTCGTTCCCCGTCAAGGAGAGAATCCTTCTTGTTACTTGTAACATTATCCCCCCTCTTAGGCGTATCGTCCTAATACCCTAGAATATCGTTTTGCCGTGCTGCGTGTTGGATCGCTGGCTGCATATAAGGTCGGTAGGCCCCGGGCTATTGTATCTGTCCCTTCCTTCTAGCCTTCCTAACCATGCCTAAGGTCCTGTCTTCCGTTCGCCAGACCTCCGCGATAACCTCGACTTAATACCGTCAGGCTCGTTCTGACTGTGTTCGTCATTAAGGGAAGGAAATGGCTTTTCGCTGTAAGCGCTGCGAAAAGAAGAATCTTCGCTGCTTCGTGGATACTGTATCTAAGCAGTGTGCTGGTTGTATTGCTGTGAAAGCTGAGTGCAGTTTGTTTGTGACTGAGGAAGAGTGGGAGAAGGTTGAGGCTGAAAAGCGTCAAAAGCGTCTCGAGTTGGCCTATGCTGAAGAGCGCCAGTCTCAGGCCGCTGCTGATACTGCGCGTCTGCGTCGCGAACTCCTAGAGGTCGAGGCGCGGGAACGAGCGTTTGCTGATCGCGATCATGCCATTCTGAACCTTTAGGATCGTAAGGAAGAGAAGGGTGAGGGGAGCTCTGCCCCTGGTATGGGTTTTCCGACAACCGAACCATCGCTATCCGGACCCTCGACTGACCCGGGCTGGTTACAGGCTGATTCTTCCTTTTCTTTTGACTTCTTCCTTTCTTACGAGAATCCGATTCTCGTTTCCTTGGATGTTTCCGATGGTACTTACGTACTAGTGACTTGCAGTTCGTCAGGTTTCCTTCAGGTTCCTAAGTGTTATGGCTCTCGGGCCATCCCTGCCACTTGACCAAGTACTTCCACTAACTACCGATTTTCCGTAGGTCCTTGATTTCCTCGACTATGTACTCGTCGTCTTCGAGCTCTATGTCGTCCATTAGCTTGGCGTTTTTGGGGTGCTGGTTCCAGTAGCTTTTTGTGGAACACATTGTGTATGCGCATGCCTGGTGGTAGCCGGAGTTTGTAGTTTACCGGTCCAATTGTCTCTACGATTTTAAATGGTCCTAATCGGAGATTATCCAGTTTCTTGCTTGGCCGCTTAGTCTTTAGGTTTTGTCGTGACAAGAAGACTTTGTCCCCCTTCTTAAAGGTTAGTCCCTTAATCCTTTGCTTATTCGCAGCTTTGGATGCCGTGAGGTTCTTGTGAGCTATATTCTTGCTTAATTGCTCGTGCAATTCTCGCATCAGTTGAGCCTTGTCGTCTGCTCTGACTGCAATGCTTTCAATGTCCTTCGGATCTCGATGAGCAACCGGCTCATATCTGTAGTTCGCATAGTGTGGAGAGTATTTCGTTGTTGCCAATTTCCTACTGTTGTACGCCAATTGTGCTGTCGGCAAGAGCTCGACCTAGTTGTCTTGCAGCTTGTTGGTGTAGAATCGCAAATACTCCTCCAGCGTCTGGTTCGTTCGTTCCGTTTGTCCGTCTGTTTCTAGGTGAAAACTAGTCGATAGCTTTTTCTTGACTCCCATTCTTGCTAGGAACGTCGACCAATACTTCGACGTGAACAGCTTATCTCTGTCCGTGATAAATTCTTCAGGTGTCCCATGCTCTGATACTAGTGCCTTAGTAACTTCGTACGCGCATTCTTCTGCCGTAATAGTTTCTTCCGTGGGCACAAACTTCGCAGCCTTAGTCAATCGATCCACGATTACTAGTACTGTGTCGCAAAGTCGAGCTGATCCTGGTTCTAACGATTTCGGGAGCTTCACTATGAAGTCCATCGTTACACTACTCCATGGTCGTGTCGGTGGCGGTAAGGGTTGTAACAGGCCGTAGGGCTTATGTCTCTTGGGCTTGTTCTAGTGGCATGCCAGACAGTTGCCTAGGATCTCCTGCACCTTCGCACGCATGCGTGGTATTGCAAATTCCTTTGATAGTCGCCTAACCATTTCTTCGATTCCTGCATGTCTGTATTCTAGGGATTCGTGCAGTTCCTGTATGAGACTCGATCTCATGTGTGGAGGTACATATGTTCGACTCTTTGAAACCATATTTCGGTACTCCTTCTCGTCCTGTAACAGTTCATCGGAGCCAATAGCTTCGGGCTCAAACTGCCAGCTGGCTGCTTGCTGCTGCCATTGTTGCTGTAACGTTTCTACCTGCTCGGCCATCTTGGCTACTCGAGCCAGTTCCGGCTGGTTGTACTTGAGACTGCCGTCGGGCATCTTCTTAAGTACTGCATCGTGGGGTATTTTGTATTCCTTTTCCTTAAGGTTGGATCTTCGGCTTAGAGCGTCGGCTGCTCCATTAAGCGATCCTGGCCAATGCGTAATTTTGAAGTCGAACTAAGCTAGCATCTCAACACCAACGTCAAGTTTTCTAGAATAGGTGTAATTTTTGTTAAATATATACAAATCCCTTACAAGAAACTAATTACAGCAAGTTTTAAGACGTGCAGCGTGCGCGCTGTGGAGCTATAAGCTATAAGAGCAGACAGTTAGGACACGTCTCACACTCAAAACAAAAACACACACACACCAACTTTTAAGCAGAAATCTTTCATCAAAACTCGTCAATTTTCTATCAGATATAGGGGTAACACGTCGCGAGAAACCGATTTACGCCACCTCTAATGTATGCAGCCCTCTCGTTAAGGTGCTAGAGGGGGTATTGTCGGTATTCTTGCGACGTGTTCGAAATGCGAAAATCTTCGAGAACGCACAGACCGCCCCAATGACTAATAGGGAGACTACCAAACGAAACCAAAAACAATTAAAAACA
>NW_007360003.1:3352-7088 GCF_000359705.1 Exserohilum turcica Et28A | reverse complement strand
AACGACCCACACCAGAAGTCCAAAGCACTCGATCGCCTTTCAACTCTCAAACAAGGCAAGCTCTCAGTAAGAGACTATCACATGGAGTTTAACCGTCTTGAGATTCAGTCAGGCGAGCAGTTCGGCGAAGCAGCTAAGAAGAGTATGTTCTTAAAGGGCCTTCACACTAAGCTACAGGAGGCTCTTGCTACGATTGATGAGAATCTATCGTACGAGCAGCTAGTTAATAAGGCAGTAAGAACGTCCAACAACCTCTACCGGGTAGGTCTCGTTAAACTGCGCGCAACGAGCTCCTGGGTGGTAGATCGCCCTACTACGACAACCGCTCAACACGAAGCTAGTCCGGACGTTATAGACTGGGAGCCTTCGAAGGTTAATCAGGCGCGAGAGGCTAGAGGCAAGCCACGACGACCTCCGCCCGACTGCTATCGCTGCGGAGAGCTAGGTCATATCGCGAAATACTATCAAAACGCCACCCAGGTCAAGAAGGCAAGGCCCGCGCCAAGCAACGTTGGACATAAGCCGCAGGAGGAAGTCGATCAGGTGCCGAGTAGCGAGTCGGAAAAAGAGTAGCTCTGGACCAGAGTCTTAGTCCAGAGCCTCTAAAGATGGATCGGCAGATACGTGGCGAATGGAATCAGTTTCAGCAGAAGCATATGCGTCCTCCACTAATTACCGTAGATCTTATCGTGAACAACGTGGTAAACGCTGTCGCGCTTATTAACTGCGGATGCCTATGCTATGCACTAATTAGCAAGAGATTTGCTTACCGCCACTGTCTAGAGCGCTTTTAAATACCTGCTCGAATAATCGAGGGGGTGAATGGCAAGCTATTGGAGATTAATGAGGTTGCCTGATTCTCATTCAAGATGCATGGGTACGAAGAGACTGCCTACGCATATGTGATGAATTTATCCTCTAGTAAGGATATGTACCTTAGTAGAGGATGGATGAACCACCAGAACGTGTCAGTAGCCCCCGCTAAGAAGAGCATTTTTATCCACTCGAAGGGCATTCAAGTGAGGTTAACCAAAGGGGCTCTACTAGGAGGAGTTAGCTAAGTCAACACTGCAGCGTTTGCGGCCCTAGTTCGCAGACATAAGAACGCTCCGAACAGCGTTCAGATCTTCGCCGCGTCGATCGCAGATATCGATAAGGCGCTACAACCCAAGAAGCCTGTAAACGTACGAGCACTACTACTAGCGCAGTATTAAGAGTTCTACGAGCTCTTCAACCCAAAAGAAGCTAAGAAGCTGCCACCGCACCAAGGGCCAGGAGTGGACCACAAGATTGAGCTAGAGCTGAGGGATGCTTGACCGCTATAGGGACCTCTTTATAGTATGTCGCGTGGAGAGCTTCTAGTCCTCTAAAAGGAGCTTACGTCACTCCTTAAGAAAGGGTTTATCCGCGTAAGCAGCTTGCTAGCCTTAGCTCTAGTATTGTTCGCTAAGAAGCCTAGGGGAGGGCTCTAACTGTGTATCGATTATCGGGCTCTAAATGCGATTACAAAGAAGGACCGGTATCCATTACCACTTATTCAAGAGACGCTCAATAGCTTAAGCAAGGCTAAGTGGTTCACGAAATTGGACGTTATCGCAGCCTTCCACAAGATCCGCGTCGCACCAGGCGATGAGTGGAAGACGGCCTTCCGTACGAGATTCGGATTGTTCGAGTGGCTAGTTACCCCCTTTGGCATGGCGAACTCCCCAAGTACCTTCCAACGATATATTAACTAGACCTTAAGAGAACACCTAGACAACTTCTGCTCAGCTTATCTAGACGACGTGCTAATCTATACTAACGGCGATCTGCGCCAGCATCGAGAGCATGTCCGAAAAGTACTTAGTAAGCTACAAGCCGCAGGGTTACAAGTGGACATTAAGAAGTGCGAGTTTGAAGTCAAGACGACTAAGTACCTTGGGTTTATTATCGAAGCAGGCAAGGGGATAAGCATGGATCCAGCTAAGATAGCCGCAATTCGCGAGTGGGAGGCACTAAAGACAGTAAAGGGAGTAAGATCGTTCTTAGGATTCGCAAACTTCTACCGAAGGTTTATTAAGAACTTTGCACAGCTAGCCGCACCTCTTACTAGACTTACAGGCGACGTCCCCTTCCAATAGGGACCTAAAGAGCAATCAGCCTTTGACAAGCTAAAAGAGATCTTTGTTATGGAGCTAACGCTGGCGGCGTTCGACCCAGATCGGGAGACAGTGCTCGAGTGCGATTCGAGCGGCTACGCGGTAGGCGGAGTGCTATCGCAGTATGGTGATGATGGAGTCTTACGACCCTGCGCGTTCTTCTCGCGGAAGAATAGCGCGCACGAGTGCAACTACGAGATCCACAACAAGGAGTTACTCGCGGTAGTACGATGCCTTGAGGAATAGGACTCCAAACTGCGTTCAGTCGAGAAGTTCAAGGTGATCACAGATCACAAGAATCTAGAGTACTTCATGAAACCCCGTATGCTAAACGAACGTCAGGTGAGATGGTCGCTTTTACTTGGTAGATACAACCTAGAGCTGCTGTATCGGCCGGGTAAGCAGAACGTGAGAGCCGACGCGCTCTTGAGAAGAGAACAAGACCTGCTCGTAGGGGCAGAAGACGAGCGCTTACAGAAGCGCTTCGTACAAATATTTAAGCCAACGAACTCCTATCAGAAGGTAACAGAAGAAGAACTAGAAGAAGCTATCTTAGTGATGGCAACGAGGACACGAAGCCAGCAGCGGGAAGAGGAGGCTATCCCCCTATCTAGAGAAGAATCAGATCAGCTCCTTCCTAGAGTACTAAATGAAAAAGTGCTAGAGCAGAATGAGTTAGAGAAGCTCTAGCAAGAAGCGACAGCGAAGGATCGTGTCTACCAAGGAGCGAAGAAGGCAGTAGAGGACTAAGAGAGACGTTTCCCCGTGAACTTAGGCCTAAAGTGCTCAATCGAAGACTGCTTAGCGGACAGTGGAGTCCTGTTTTACCGAGGGCGCAAGTGGGTGCCAGACAACGACGAGTTGCGAACGGCAATCATCAGCAGTGCCCACGACTCACTAGTCACTGGTCACCCAGGGCGCGAGCTAACGTACAAGATTCTCGCAAGGGACTACTTTTGGCCAGGCATGACTAATTCGATCCGAAGATACGTTAGAAACTGTGACACCTACGGACGGAGCAAGTCCTGGAGAGAGGGCACGCAAGGCCTTCTAAAACCACTGCCGATACCCACTCGGATCTGGAAGGAGATCTCCATAGATTTCGTCGAAGGACTACCAGAGAGCGAAGGCATGACTAGCCTGATGGTGGTCACTAACTAGCTTAGCAAGGGTGCGATCTTCGTACCGCTCCCGGATACGAAGACGGAAACCGTCGTCCAAAAGTTCATCGAGCGCGTGGTTGCATATCACTGGCTACCAGACGCTATTACCTCTGACAGAGGCAGCTAGTTCGTGAGTACACTATGGGCTAAACTATGCGAGCTTCTGAAGATCAAGCGGAGACTATCAACTGCCTACCACCCGCAGACAGACAGCGCAACGGAGAGGATGAACAGCGTCTAGGAAACCTATATCCAATCGTTTACAAACTGGGCTTAGGACGACTGGGCACGGCTCTGCCCAATGGCCCAGATTGCGATTAATGGCAGGAATGCAACGTCGACTGGAATGTCACCCTTCTTCTTACAGCATGGACATGAGGTAGAGCCGCTGCAGCTAGAGCTTGGCACGAAAGCAACAACGGAAACCAGCCGAAC
>NW_007360003.1:0-2415 GCF_000359705.1 Exserohilum turcica Et28A | reverse complement strand
AAGTAAATAAACACCACGTAAGCAGAGTAGATAGCTCCTTATCGAATACAACCTCTTGTATACCTCGCGATTGCTCCCCAGAGCGCAGCCCCTTACACGTATGACTTAAGCCCCTAAATCTAACAAAAATACTAAGAAACCTTTAAAATAATCCTTTAACACTAACATTAGTGGCTGAGATGAGCAATTATACATATTATTCTCGATGTAGAAGCGGCTGAACTAGTGTAGTGAGGCCTGCTAACGCTTCTATGCTACAGGCGAGGCTGACCGCAATATGACTTAATGACTACCATAAGCAGTTTGAGAGTATATGTCAGCTTGGCGCTAGACTGTCTTGACAATAGCCGTGCCACAATGGGGCGTCTGCTTAGCAGTAAGCAGCTTATGCTTCTCTGAGGCGGCGAAAGAGGCCTGATTCGTGCTAAAATAGGCTTAGCGTTAGGGTTGCATACCATAAATGGACTCCTTATTAGGTCCAATTCGCGAAATCTAACACCCCTAATTTATCACTACATAACTAACACTTTTAAGTACTTAGTCCCTATATAAAACTTTATGGCGTATACTCAAATAGTAAGTCTATACTTATTAGGATTGAAGATTCCCAATGGGAATCCTCTAAAAAATGGTCTGTGCGTAGTTAGGAGGATTGCCAGCGTCTTTAAGCTAGTACTATACATATTGGGATTCAGGATCAGGACTGGTTATCCTGTGAAAAGTGGCCCCTGCTAACCTAGGCTAGTCCTAGCTAGGCTAGTGCTTAGGATAACCGGTCCTGGTAGACTAGCCTAATCTAGACTAGGAGGATAACCGGTCCTAGCGTGAAAATGATGAGAAGGAGCCTAACCAATATGATACGACGGGACAGCCCTTCCCCGCGCTAGAACCCGCTTAGCGTTAGGGTAGAAAACCAAATCGGGCGAATATTTAAGGGATGCCCTGCGTACCCTAACACAGCTGCCCTATAATATTTTTTTATCGTTATTAAAAACTATGTTATACAAAGTTAACTTAAAAGCGCATGCATAACCCGCTACTAGAGTTTTACTATGTGCAGCTAGAGTTTGTTGTTATTAGGGTTGCGTTCTTAGGGTTGCGCGACAATGGAGAACCCCATATAGAATAGTCAAGCGCCCATCGAGCAGCACGACAGCAGCAACGCGCGCGCTACAGACGTGCAGCACTAGCCAAAGATCGTTACGAAGGAGAATTGCGACGATGTATTTTGCTTTCTTAGGCAATATAAAGTGCTTGTGTGTAGGCAGCACTGCACAGGCGTCTTGAATCTTAACAGGCATCTACAAGAACAGCACAAGACGCCCGTACAACAGCGACAAGAGGTTGTTCAATATTTCAATCAATTTTCCACAGCAGAGCTGAGCACAATTCAACTTCCTAGGCAGCCAGCGAAAGCAATACAAGAGCTAGGGGCGCCGTTAGATGGTCTTAGGTGTACAGCATGTAGTTACATTACTGTAAGCAGCGACGAAATGCGGAAGCACTGTAAAAAAACACACGAGCTTCCGTGGATTAGTGACAAGAGTAGTCTATTCACTTTAGTTAAAGTTTAGACGTTTTTTAATAGTAGAGGGCTGCGCAAATATTTTATTGTTAATGTAGATGCTAAGATTGGTCGCAGAAGTGGGCAGCAATAAAGCGTTAATAAGCAACAACTTAATAACTACAAACAAGTCCAAAAGCAACTCGAAGACGCAGAACAAGTTGTAGGAGAGACAGCAAAGACTGATAAGACGCTCTAGTTTAAGCGCACGCAATGGCCAGAGCATTTTAAGGACCGCAATCTAGTGCATCTAGCACATCAAGTCCAGCTACCCAATAAAAACGAACCTAACCAATATGAGGCGCGGGTTATCCCATAACCCGCGCCGAAACAGGCTTAGCGTTAGGGTTTCTGCCCGTATCGGGCCATTTTGACCCCCCAAACCCGCGTTGTTTTGACACCCATAAGCCGCACTATTTAGGCTTAGCGTTAGGGTTGACTTAACCCCAAGTACACCCCAATATAGGCCCCAGAGGGTGTCATAGCATATATAGTGACTAAGAAAGTCTTTTGCAGTCTCCCCAATAGCAGTGCGAAACTCGCAGCGTTGTATATACAAGTGTATGGGGTAGTCGCTGCATCTAGGGTTAGGGTTAGGGCTTAACCCCAAGCTAACCCCCAAGTTTAGGGTTACCAAGAAAGTCTCAACAGCATCGCGACACAACAGAACAACGCCCGATGGGGGTATCTTGGAAAGTTTTCTAGATGCCCCCCAGGTATCTCTCTTTTCTATCTTCTACTAGTTGTTGCGTGAGATTCAGACAAGGGCTTGACCCCAGCAACGCTGTTGCTAAGAGAACCGGGGTAACATTGGACTACTAGTTGCATTAGCACAACAACAAATATACAAA
>NW_007360002.1:0-2686 GCF_000359705.1 Exserohilum turcica Et28A | reverse complement strand
AACGACATCTCAATTACAACCTCGTCAACGTCTATTAAGAAAAACGTTAAGATACTACAACGCAAGGTTAACAAACTAGTTACGAAAGGAAAACAACTAGCAATTGAGTTCGATATAGCGAAGATAGAGCTAATCCACTTTATAAAAAACAAAAAAAGAAAAGAAATTCCCCTAGAACTCCCTAGCAAGGAGAAAATATACTATAAAGATACGATTAAGTGGCTAGGGGTACACCTCGACAATAAGCTATCTTTTAGAGAGCACGTAGCTATTTGAGCTAGCCAAGCAAAAACAGCTTTTAATAGACTAGGGAGACTAGCGAATATAGACCGCGGGCTATCTCCCTTTGCTATCAGACAACTATATCTAGCATGCGTTACGAGCATTGCAGATTACGGGTCGCCAATCTACTGGCGAAACCAGAGCTATATAGAAGATCAGCTTCAGCCGCTACATAACGCGGCATGCAGAAAGGTACTAGGAGTATTTAAAACAGCTCCAGCTATCCCAACAAGCATCGAAGCTAGCTTGCCGTTACTAGCAGTACGGCTAAGCCAAACAAATCGAAAATACGCTCTACGAGCTATACAACTAGCTCCAACCCATCCAATTACAAAAGCTATTACAAGGCTACAAAAAACAACCCTTCAACAATCAAAACAGCCAAACAAGACAAGACAGCTACGCGTTATCACGAGCTCTATCCCATCTACCTAAGAGATAGAGAGATCATCCCATATAAGTTCAGACCATAGGATTCGCTTAACTACAATATCTCGATATCAAAGAAATCTAAAGAAGAAGAGGCAGCAGCGCACAAAGATTATATCCAAAAAATAGAGGATAACTCTATAGTAATCTACTCAGACGCCTCTAAAACTAAAGACGGAGATGGGATTGGAGTAGGCCTAGTAGTCTATAACCCAAACCAAGAAGAAATCTACGCAGAGACAAAGAATATAGGCGAGCACCAACTCGTCTATAATGGAGAGCTTGAAGGCATTACAGCAGCGTTCGAATACGCTGCTAAAATAGCAAAAAAAGACTAGAATATCCACGTTTACGCTGACAACCAAGCTGCCATCTACAGGCTCTAGAGTCTATCAGATAAGCCTAGTCAGCAGTGGGTGATTCGGTGCCAAAAAGCAGCTAAAGCTATCCTAAACAGAAAATCAAAGATCTTCTTAAAATGGGCTCCCGGCCACACAGATATAGAAGGAAACGAAAAAGCAGACTCCTTAGCTAAGGAAGCCACAAAACAAACACCAAAAAAATCACAAACAAGCCTAGCCTTCCTAGGCACTAAGATTAAGCTCCTCCAAAGAGCTAGCCAAGCAGAAGAGTGGAGAAAGTATAGGGGAAAAGCAAGAGAGAAGAAGACTAGCTATGGAGCTATCTTCGATCTTAAGATAAAAAACCAACTAGCAATCCCAAGAGACACGAAAAGAGATATTTCAAGCTCCTTCTACTCTCTTAAGATAGGACACGGATACTTCAACGCCTACTTAAAGAGATTTAAGAGAAGAGAATGCGAGCTCTGCAGATGCGGGAGACCACAAACGGCAGAGCATTTACTTCTATACTGCGGCTTCTACAGCGTAGAAAGAAACCAGCTCAAAAAGACTCTCAACCAAAAAGTACTCAAACTCCCACTATTACTCCATACCACGAGCGGTATAGAAGCCACCTTGGCTTTTATTACTAGCACAAGGATAGGAACAAGAAAGTGGCATCTTGGCCAAGAAGGCTAGAAAGAAAAACAAGAGAAAAGAACAATAAAAGAAGAAAAACAAAGAAGAACGAATTTTGATCTTTTAGTAATATTTCCTTTCCCCTAAGAGAGCTCGCTGGAAGGCAGCCTAGCTGCCCTACATCTCTCCCTGTTACCAAACTGCTCTTTAGCACTAGGCATCTAGAGAGCTAGTAATAGCTTAGCTAGATACAGGCCGAAGCACCATAGTCACGCAATACAGCACAACGTACCAAATTGTAACTAGGTAGATAGAACGGCCTTTGGCCAAAGTCCTACATAGCCAACGGCTGATACAGGACTATAATGGAATAATAATAATAATAATAATTAGGGAAATGTTCTAGCCAGCTTATCCTTGGGACTATTGCGGTAATAGAATTCACTATCGGATTTATGGAAATGGAGGCCGTAGTCGCTACCGCTGAGATTAGTGTTGAGGGGCCTGTTGTTGGGGTTACTGAATCTGCAGTAGAGAGTGAAGTTCTACTACAAACACAAGAATTGGAAGTGGGAGGATCGTACACTGTTAGAGCCGGGATTCCAGGGCGATTAGGACGTCGAGACGTTTCCGGATCTTTTGGCCTTGACAACGTTAGAATCACGGATACAACTATTAGTGGAAGTGTAGACATCACTTTACGGCCTTTACGTGTGAATTTCGACATAACAACTCCTAGGGTTCAAGTATCGGTCCCATACCAGGCTGGTATTACATTCGGCCCTAGACATGGACCTGGCCCAAGTCATGGTGTGAGTTTTAGTATGCATGACGCCGTTGTTCATGGCAGAGGTCGTTTTGGGATTGGGCGAAATAGTCATTTAATCTGGAGAATTCGCTCATCTACAGGAAGATTCTTGGGCTCAAGATAGAGTTAAATAAAGAACTAAACACTAGTTTGGGTGAAGAAAATCATAAGAGAAAATGAGGTTATT
>NW_007360001.1:0-2687 GCF_000359705.1 Exserohilum turcica Et28A | reverse complement strand
GGCGACTAAATCGCCTACTGTCTCTCACGGCTGAACTTCCTGCGAAGCTCTGCCCTAGGTGTACTGTCTTGCGATGGTCTACCTTCTCGCTGCACTAAAGGCCTTTCGTACCTATTGCAGCACTAACTCTGTGTTACTAGCTCGCACTAACAACACGCTCTAAAACTTAGTTAGAAGATAGTCCGCCTAAGGCTTATGTCTAATTGGGATCGAATACAAAATGTAAGGGGCTGCGCTCTAGGGAGCAATCGCGAGGTATACAAGAGGTTGTATTCAATAGAGAGCTATAGAGTCTACTTGCGTGGTGTTTATTTACTTGTCGGAGAAAGGTTGCACCGAGTGTCTGAGCGCGTCGTCTGGGCGCCGCTCAGGCCTCGCACAGATGCTGGGTTGCAGAGTAAGACCTGGCGTCTGCTGCTTGACCGAGATTCCATCGAGGAGCTATCCAAAGGGCGTTCAGCCCGTTACAATTTAGTCTAGGATAGCAGGTAGTAGGGAAGTCCTCGATCCTTTATATTTTCTAGTAGCTTGTTTTTAGCTACGTGATTAAAGGCTCCTTTTATGTCTAGAAATATAGTTATAGTAGTCCTATGCTTCTTTTTCTACTGCTGTATATTATTATAGAATAGGAGAGCAGCGTTAATTGCTAATTTCTTTAATCTCCCGCCTAACTGGGTAGGGTGGAGTAAGTCTGTTGTTTCTGCTAGTGCTCCTAATCATCTTGCAAATAGTCTTTCTAGTACTTTCCCTAGGCAGCTTAAGAGTGAGATAACTCTATATGCCTTTAGGATAGAGTAGTCTAGCTTTCTAGGTTTCTTTAGAATAACTCCTTTAGCTTTTCTCTAGCACTTTAGTTAGTAGCTAAAATTAAATAGAGCTAAATATATCTTAAAGAGTAATTCTAGCTAAGCCTAATAGACTTTTGTTACACGGGGGTCGGCTATACTTCTCTGGTCTCGGTCCGGGTTAGGGCGAGTAGACTAAAGCGGTAGTCCGTGTGATTGTTTGCGAAGTGCTATGTGGAAAAGAGTTATAGAATTTAACCAAAAGAATAAACAATTAATTCTATACTAAGATAGAATAACTAGTATTAATCTATGTAAGAGATGAACTATTCTAAAGTTAACTACAACGAGTGTAATAATGAAATCTAACCCATTCTTATACCCATTGTCTCCAGTCCTGCCATCCCGTCCATCCCATCTTGGCGGGATGGTTGTGATGGCACTGCCATCCTAGTGTATGCTGCCATCCTAGATGGCCAGCTTTGGCGGGATGGCATATCACGTGACTCCAAGCCCCGCGATAGCCATTACCTTCTAACGTGGACGTAGTTGGCCTCTAACCCTGTTATTCTGCGTTAAAGAGAGAATCCTTCTTATTACAAGTAACATTATCTCCCCTCTTAGGCGTATCGTCCTAATACCCTAGAATATCGTTTTGCTGTGCCGCGTATTAAAGCGCTAGCTGCATATAAGGTTGGTAGGCCCCAGGCCATTATATCCATCCCTTTTCTCTAGCCTTCCTAACTATGCCTAAGGTCTTGTCCTTCTATACCTGTGTTCGCGCTTAAAAGTCAAACAAAGAGCGTTATTCCTGTGCTAATCGTGTAATAGAGTAGGGGAACGAGATAACCGCTTATCGCTGTTCTTGTTGTAAAGAGAAGAATCTCTATTGTTTTATAGACACTGCTACTAGGCGTTATGCTAGTTGTATTTCTGTGAAAGCTAAGTGCAGTCTATTTGTTTCTAAGGAAGAGTAGGAGAAGGTGCAGCAAGAGCGTAAGAAGAAGGAACTTAAGGTAGCTTAGGCCAAGGAGGCCGCTGCGCGTCTTCGTCGTGAACTCTTAGAGGTGAAATCTCAAGAGCAGTCTTTCGCTTGTCGCGATCTTGCTATTCTGGAGTTCTAGGATCGTGCGAAAGAGAAAGCTAAGGGGAGCTCTGCCCCTAGTACGGACCTTCCATCAACTGGACCATTGCTACCCACGCAGTCGACTGACCAAGGCTAGTTATAGGCTGATTCTTCTTCTTTTAATCCTTTGTCCCTTAACTTCTTCCTATCCTACAAGAATCCAATTCTTGCTTCTGTGGATGTTTCTAATAGTACTCACGTACCTGTGACTTGTAGTTCGTTAGGTTTCTTTTAGGTTCCTAAGTGTTATAGCTCTTAGGCCATCCTTGCCACTTAACTAAGTACTTCTACTAACTACTAATTTTCCGCATGTCCTTAACTTCCTTAACCTCGTACTTATCGTCTTCGAGCTCTATATCCGTTGCTAGCTCGGCGTCTAGAGGTGCTCTTTCTAGTAGTTTCTTATAAAAGACAGGGTGGATTCGCATGCCTAGTGGGAGTTTTAACTTGTAATTTACTTTCCTAACTTCCTCTAAGATCTCGAATAGTCCTACTTAGAGGTTGTCTAATTTTCTATATAGTCGTTTAGTTTTTAGGTTTTGTCTTAATAAGAAAATTTTGTCCCCCTTCTTAAAGGTTAGTCCCTTAATCCTTTGCTTATTCGCAGCTCGTGCTGTTGTAAGGTTCTATTAAGCAATACTCTTGCTTGTAACGGCGCAGGTAAGGCAGGTCGGATCTGTTTCGGTCGTAGGATCACTCAGAGGCATATGGGAGTGCGTGGGATCACAAAGAGCCTAGATTCAACAAGCCACCTATAGGCCTTGTACGAAAGGATA
>NW_007360000.1:0-2694 GCF_000359705.1 Exserohilum turcica Et28A | reverse complement strand
GTGGTCTGTGTGTTTTTGTTTTGTAGTGTAAGACGTGTCTCAACTATCTGCTCTTATAGCTTATAGCTCCACAGCGCGCACGCTGCACGTCTTAAAACTTGCTATAATTAGTTTCTTGTAAGGGATTTGTATATATTTAACGAAAATTACACCTATTCTAGAAAACTTGACGTTGGTGTGTGATGAATTTGTCCTCTAGTGAGGACGTGTACCTTGGTAGAGGATGGATGAACCACCAGGACGTGTCAGTAGCCCCCGCTAAGAAGAGCATTTTTATCCACTCGAAGGGCATTCGAGTGAGGTCAACTAAAGAGGCTCTACTAGGAGGAGTTAGCTAAGTCAACGCTGCAGCGTTTGCGGCCCTAGTTCGTAGACATAAGAACGCTCCGAACAGCGTTCAGATCTTCGCCGCGTCGATCGCAGATATCGATAAGGCGCTACAACCCAAGAAGCCCGTAAACGTACGAGCACTACTACTAGCGCAGTATCAAGAGTTCTACGAGCTCTTCAACCCAAAAGAAGCTGAGAAGCTGCCACCGCACCAAGGGCCAGGAGTGGACCACAAGATCGAGCTGGAGCCAAGGGATGCTCGACCGCCATGGGGACCTCTTTATAGTATGTCGCGCAGAGAGCTTCTAGTCCTCTAAAAGGAGCTTACGTCACTCCTTAAGAAAGGGTTTATCCGCGTAAGCAGCTCGCCAGCCTTAGCTCCAGTATTGTTCGCTAAGAAGCCTAGGGGAGGGCTCCGACTATGTATCAATTATCAGGCTCTAAATGCGATTACAAAGAAGGACCGGTATCCATTACCACTTATTCGAGAGACGCTCAATAGCTTAAGCAAGGCTAAGTGGTTCACGAAATTGGACGTTATCGCAGCCTTCCACAAGATCCGCGTCGCACCAGGCGATGAGTGGAAGACGGCCTTCTGTACGAGATTCGGATTGTTCGAGTGGCTAGTTACCCCCTTTGGCATAGCGAACTCCCCAAGTACCTTCCAACAATATATTAACTAGACCTTAAGAGAACACCTAGACGACTTCTGCTCAGCTTATCTAGACGACGTGCTAATCTATACCAACAGCGATCTGCGCCAGCATCAAGAGCATGTCCGAAAAGTACTTAGTAAGCTACAAGCCGCAGGGTTACAAGTAGACATTAAGAAGTGCGAGTTCGAAGTCAAGACGACTAAGTACCTTGGGTTTATTATCAAAGCAGGCAAGGGGATAAGCATGGATCTAGCCAAGATAGCCGCAATTCGCGAGTGGGAGGCACCAAAGACAGTAAAGGGAGTAAGATCGTTCTTAGGATTCGCAAACTTCTACTAAAGGTTTATTAAGAACTTTGCACAGCTAGCCGCACCTCTTACTAGACTTACAGGCAACGTCCCCTTCCAATAGGGACCTAAAGAGCAATCAGCCTTTGACAAGCTAAAAGAGATCTTTGTTATGGAGCCAACGCTGGCGGCGTTCGACCCAGATCGGGAGACAGTGCTCGAGTGCGATTCGAGCGGCTACGCGGTAGGCGGAGTGCTATCGCAGTACGGTGATGATGGAGTCTTACGACCCTGCGCGTTCTTCTCGCGGAAGAATAGCGCGCACGAGTGCAACTACGAGATCCACGACAAGGAGTTACTCGCGGTAGTACGATGCCTTAAGGAATAGGACTCTGAACTGCGTTTAGTCGAGAAGTTTAAGGTGATCACAGATCACAAGAATCTAGAGTACTTTATAAAACCCCGTATGCTAAACGAACGTTAGGTGAGATAGTCGCTTTTACTTGGTAGATACAACCTAGAGCTACTGTATCGGCCGGGTAAGCAGAACGTGAGAGCCAACGCGCTCTCAAGAAGAGAACAAGACCTGCCTATAGGGGCAGAAGACGAGCGCTTACAGAAGCGCTTCGTATAAATATTTAAGCCAACAAACTCCTATCAGGAGGTAACAAAAGAAGAACCAGAAGAAGCTATCTTAGTGATGGCAACGAGGACACGAAGCCAGCAGCGGGAAGAGGAGGCTATCCCCCTATCTAGAGAAGAATCAGATCAGCTCCTTCCTAGAGTACTAAATGAAAAAGTGCTAGAGCAGAATGAGTTAGAGAAGCTCTAGCAAGAAGCGACAGCAAAGGATTGTGTCTACCAAGGAGCGAAGAAGGCAGTAGAGGACCAAGAGAGACGTTTCCCCGTGAACTTAGGCCTAAAGTGCTCAATCGAAGACTGCTTAGCGGACAGTGGAGTCCTGTTTTACTAAGGGCGCAAGTGGGTGCTAGACAACAACGAGTTGCGAACGGCAATCATCAGCAGTGCCCACGACTCACTAGTCACTGGTCACCCAGGGCGCGAGCTAACGTACAAGATTCTCGCAAGGGACTACTTTTGGCCAGGCATGACTAATTCGATCCGAAGATACGTTAGAAACTGTGACACCTGCGGACGGAGCAAGTCCTGGAGAGAGGGCACGCAAGGCCTTCTAAAACCACTGCCGATACCCACTCGGATCTGGAAGGAGATCTCCATAGATTTCGTCGAAGGACTACCAGAGAGCGAAGGCATGACTAGCCTGATGGTGGTCACTGACCGGCTCAGCAAGGGTGCGATCTTCGTACCGCTCCCGGATACGAAGACGGAAACCGTCGTCCAAAAGTTCATCGAGCGCGTGGTTGCATATCACTGGCTACCAGACGCTATTACCTCAACAG
>NW_007359999.1:0-2636 GCF_000359705.1 Exserohilum turcica Et28A | reverse complement strand
CCCCCCCCGCCCCCCCCCCCCCCCTACACACACTCACCTGCATAACACCCGTCTTACCACCGGCATACAGGACACCAGAGCCCAGCGACAATGTGTGCACGTCGCCGGTGCCCGCCTTGAGACTGCGCACTAGCTGCCGGGTCTCCAAGTCCCAGACATTGACTTCGCCGTCGAAGCGTCCGCTGTACAGGAAGGAACCTTCTCGGGCGAGCGAGAGAATCGATTCGCCCTCTTCGCGGCCGTCCTCGAGTGTGTAGATGCCTGAGATGCTCCCCCGCTGTGCCGGGTCTATTCTCCATAGCTGAATGCGGCCGTCTCCTCCTCCCGAAACTAGCACTTCTTCTGACGGGGCTTCGGGTAGTATGCCGCTTCCCACCAGCATGCAATGCACGTAACCATAGTGGGCGAACTGGCAAATGTCACGGTTGTCGATTTGCAGTTCCTGCCCGCCTGCAGCATCTCGGGGCCTAGTGTCTGCACCGCCGGGTCTGGGTGTTTGGGCACCGCCTGGCCCGAGGGAGTCGAAGAACCGGTTCTTGCGCTCGGCGGGGTGTGAGGAGAGGCTCGGGGCGGGGCGAGTGTCTTTTTCTTTCAGGTCATACCACTGGCATTGTTAGTAACGTCGGCAGATTGTCGTGTCGTGCTGTTCCTACTTGTATGCTGGTGTTCTGGGCCCCCAGATATACCGTCTGGTGCTGGGACGAGTATGCGACGCAGAAAATGTCGCCAATGTCGTACGGAGACCACAGCGCATAGAGGTGTTTGAACGTCGACGTGCACCAGACCTGGCGGGTTAGTATCGTGTACAAACTCGTTGCGGGGGGCAGCCACTGACATTGACAATTGGATCTGCTGCGCTCGAGAAGAGCCACCTGTGGTCCTGCGACAGACACAGACCAAGCACACTGCCCTTGTGCGCATGTACCACCCTCCGGAGCTCGTAGGTATCGAGGCTGTAGACCTGCACGGCGTCAGCTGGCTGCAAAAAAAAACTAGCCTCTGCTATGGGCGTACCAGAATCTCGCCGCCCTGGGTGCCGGCGAAGATGGAGTGCGAAGAGACGGCCAGTGCGAGGATGGACTTGTCGTGTTTCATGCGATGCGCGAGGGCGGGGGCTCGATCGGACAGCTCATGGCCGGTCTCAGCGCGGGTGGGCGCAGTGGCATCATTGTGCGGAGGGGCGGCTGCTGGCATGGTCAGCCTGGGTCCAGAGAGCACCGGTGGTGTTGTTCCTGCATGGTCGCGTGTAAGGCGGGCGAGTTGGCGAGTTGGCGATGACGGAGGCGCCGTGTGCAGGGTCTAGGGGTACACCGGCTGCGGGGCTGCCTGTCCGCCCACGACGGATTACATTATATGTAGCGCTGTCACGCGCCTGGACATACCTCTCCATCCCAGAGCCCGCTTTGTCTGGGACGCCGTCAACGTGAAGGCCGAGGTGCACATGGCCCGTCTGCCAGTCGAGCTGCAGCCCGAGAGAAGATGCAAGGGGAACAAGGCAGCAGTGGGGCTGTCTGCGTCGTGGCGAGGCCGATGGTCGTCAGTCAGAGAGAGCGCGCAAGGAGACAGCAGCCCGTCGCCCTGGTCCGCCTCGTCGAGCGTCGTGTTGGAGGACGCATCATCGTCTATCGACGACGACGAAATGGTAGGAGAGGGCGCGCACTGTTGCGCGTACTGGCACTCGGCCTCACCGCCCGGACATGGCGAGCGGCGACGCTGATATGGCGCCATCTCTGGGGCAGAAGTGGTGTCTCACGATCAGTTCAAGAGGTAGCCTGCCGCGCCTTTATTGCGGCTTTGCTTTGCTCGACAGCGCCGTTGCACGCGCGTGAGGACAAGACTGGGAGAAGACGATTGACAGTGCCAGGCGACATGCGGTCAGGAGCGTCTGCTGCCATTGGAAGCACAGTGTCGCAGTGCAGTGCGGGCGCGCGACCTGACCGTTTGGCGGCTGGTACGTGTTCACGGCGCAGAGGCAGCACAGCGATTGCAGCCATGGCAGTCACCGAACGACTCCGCCCATGGCCGTGGACGCGCATGGCATGCCGTACGAGAACGTGGAAGAGGGTTTGCGGGAACATGCATAAGACGCGGAAGTGTGCCGTGGCGCCTGCAAGCAGCAGCAAAGAAGACAGGATCGTCGGCGACGCTGTGTGCTGGGCCAACCGACAGACAGCAGCGCTGGAGAGGGGGCTGGGATGCGGGCCGGGGCGGGCGACACGACAGCGATGGATATACAGTAGGTGTACATGTGGGTGTACTATTGCTATGGTACTAGCAGCCTGAATCATTCACCGGGACCGGGGCGCGTGTATGGATGCCAATACCGGGGGGCCGAGAGTGGATGACCCGGAGAAGCGGAATGGGAATGGTGAAGGGTTGCAGCAGTCTGCAGGCGAGGGAAAAAAAGCAGCCCAAAGGAAAGTCGGTGGGCATGACGGTGGGAATGACGGAAACGAGCAGCGAGTGGGCTCGGCCAGCCACACTGATGATGACGCTCGGCAGAAAAAAAAGGGCAAAAAGGGCAAAAAGAAACGCGCGGAAAAGGGGGATGCGACGGCTCAGGCTGGCAGCGGTGGTGGTGGTGACGCAGCTGTGCATGCTGAGAAGCGTCGAGACGGCCGGGAGGGGGGGGGGGC
>NW_007359998.1:0-2719 GCF_000359705.1 Exserohilum turcica Et28A | reverse complement strand
TTATACATATTCCAAAGATAATTGAGCTACAAGGTGGTAATGAGTATATAGAGGGGAGAGATAGGCGTTGTGTAGGAGAGCGGCCAGATTTCGGCTAAATTATTCTTGGCAGGACAAAACTTTTGTGAGGCACCTCCGTACACAGCGTCACTTTGCGTCTTCTCGACCATGTCCTTGGAAGATGGAGTTGGCCCGCACAACGACTCCCTCCAGCAATGATATTCAAGGCGTACCATACTACTCTCTCCTAACTCGTACTTACTATACTTGAGTACCCCCCCAAAAAAACCCAGAGTCAGAGTCCCAGGGGCCGTCTTGATTCCAGCCGCGAGAGATTGCAGTGGCGCATTTCTGGCAAAGTTTCGCTTTCGGCCCGCCTAATTCTTTCCTTCTTTTTTTCGCTTTACAACTAAGTCGGTGCCCATGATGAGGGAGGGGGTGTCGTGTTGCTCGTAGCCCAAGACTCATCCTCACCCTCGGCAGGCGGATCCACGTAAGACGCGCGCGTACAAACGATGCACTTTGTACAGAGGTGGCTTTCAAAAGTTTTTGCTAACAGGGGTATATTAATTACCGCTAAAATCATGGCTAAAGCTATATAGATTAGTCTCGCTACTCTTTTTTATACTTATTACTACTTTTAAGCTTAATGATTTTTTAAATATAAAATAAAATACGCTTTAATTACTTATACTTATTATAGTATACTTTCTTAAAAGTAATATTATGTATATTTTCTTATTTATAAAAGTAGCTTATATAAAAAGTATTTTCTAAGTACTATAAAAGAATCTTAATTAGGTGTACGTTAGGTTTAAAGTTTTACTAGTAGGCTTTACTATAAATTAAGTTAATTATACGTAGTAATATACTTATTATTCTAGTAATTTTATATATAAATATACTACTAAAAGGTAACTTTAATATAATAATAAAAGAGCAAGTTGATATATTAGTATTTAGAGCTATAGTAAGTTAAAAACACTAAAAAAAATAAGTATAGTAGCTGTTGCTAGCTTTAAAAAACTAGTATAAGAGCTGAGATAATTTAGGCTAATAGATTAGCGGCCTAGCGCGGCGCTAGCAAGAACTTTTGAAAGCCACCTCTGTACATTCGTCGGTCTGGTCAGCGCATGGGAAACTCGCCACTTATGCGTGTGCCGTCAGCGTGTGTGGCTGGGGACCGCCATGTAAGCCCCCTCCCTCTTGGCACGGGCTGTTGTGTGGTTGTGTGTCGTCTTGGCAATTCCCCCTCTCTTCCCGACCACCAGGACTCGGAGGTCCCGGTGCCCTGGATCCCTGGATCCCTTCTCCGTGCTTGGTGTTTTCCCCCCAAGCGCCTTGCCCTGAAGCATTTCTTGGACTACAGGCTAGTCTAGTAGACCAAAGTCTTGGAACCTCTTTGTTTAGACTTGGGATGTCGGGAGTTGCACCAGGGCTCTCTCTCTCTCGCTCTCCCTCGGCCGCTAAGTATGCCCGCTTTTGCAGGTGCTGGTGCATATTCCTTTTTTGGGCCGGTGTGTGTGCCATTTATGGCCTGCTTGTCCATGCTTGGTTGCATGCACCTATTTCACTTGGCCTTGTATACACCGATGCTCAAAGTTCATGCGACACTCACCTACATTACGCGTTTTCTCCTCAACACTCTCCTCTCAAACGGAAGGTCTACCGGCAGAGAGAAACGGAAAAGAAGAAGAAACAAAAGCAAAGAAAAGAAAAGAAAAGTCAAACATGGTATGTCGGATGGCAGGCTGATACATGGCACACGGATTCTATCCGAGAATTCGCCAGTTTTCCCTTTGTGGGGGAGGGAGGGAGGGGAAATGATGTTTTTGCTAAGTACGTACTAGGTACTTGGCGACCCCCCAAGACGGCGCATTTCCATATCCACCCCCCCTCAATACCCATCGCAATCGTGCAACATGCAAGAACGCGTTGCAAAGTACGTAAAAAGCCATTTCCCCCTTCTGAAACCCCGCCCGCACCATCTACGTAATATACCCCGATTGCGCAATCCGCTAGGGCTTTTCTACTTTTGTCACCGACTTGCAAACCTTCCGACAGCCTAGTGGTGGCGACAAACATACACCGAGCTTTTTTAGCCTCGCACTCAATCTCTGCAAACACACCAGTTAGCGGCGCCCCCTTCGGCATCCGCACAACACCGGCGCTAGCGGGATCGCCGATGACGAACCAACCAAAAAACCCCCCCATGACAAGACTACGGACAAGTGCAAGCTTATCACAACTTCACCTTCGCGCGTCGGAGCCATTGTTCTATACGGACACTTCCCCACCCCGCAAATACCCCAAACAGACGTTGGCACGCGTCTCTGACCGGAACAGGGCGGGGGGTTGGGAGTTGCAGACCAGCATTCGCATGTGCAGAAGAAAAAAAATGTACCATGACTCGAAATAACCGCCTCGGAAAGGCTGTGTCTGTGTGTGTGTGCTCACTCGCCTCTTTTTCAAAATTACCTAGTTGTTCATGGGGGGGGGGGGGTAACATGCGCAGACAATCAAGGGTACAACCAAGTAGATGACAGATGTTGAAATTGACTCGCGAAACTGCTCCCCCCCCCCACTCCCTCCCCCAACGAACTGGCATGACTCTGTTTTTTTCCATGGAGGAGACAAGAATAAACGGAAAAGGGAAAGGAAGAAAAAAAAAGGAATAATCTCCGAGGGTCTGACATGGCAATGGAGAATGCCGGCGGCG
>NW_007359997.1:0-2720 GCF_000359705.1 Exserohilum turcica Et28A | reverse complement strand
TGCGAATCCTAAGAACAATCTTACTCCCTTTACTATCTCCAGTGCCTCCCACTCGCGAATTGCGGCTATCTTGGCTAGATCCATGCTTATCCCCTTGCCTGCTTTAATAATAAACCTAAGGTACTTAGTTGTCTTAACTTCGAACTCGCACTTCTTAATGTCCACTTGTAACCCTACGGCTTGTAGCTTACTAAGTACTTTTTAGACATGCTCTCGATGCTAGCGCAGATCGCCGTTAGTATAGATTAGCACGTCGTCTAGATAAGCTAAGCAGAAGTCGTCTAGGTGTTCTCTTAAGGTCTAGTTAATATATCGTTAGAAGGTACTTAGGGAGTTCGCCATGCTAAAGGGGGTAACTAGCCACTCAAACAATCCGAATCTCGTACGGAAGGCCGTCTTCCACTCATCGCCTGGTGCGACGCGGATCTTGTGGAAGGCTGCGATAACGTCCAATTTCGTGAACCACTTAGCCTTGCTTAAGCTATTAAGCGTCTCTCGAATAAGTGGTAATAGATACCAGTCCTTCTTTGTAATCGCATTTAGAGCCCAATAATTAATACACAGTTAGAGCCCTCCCCTAGGCTTCTTAGCGAATAATACTAGAGCTAAGGCTAGCGAGCTGCTTACGCAGATAAACCCTTTCTTAAGGAGTGACGTAAGCTCCTTTTAGAGGACTAGAAGCTCTCCGCGCGACATACTATAAAGAGGTCCCTATAGCAGTTAAGCATCCCTTAGCTCTAGCTTAATCTTGTGGTCCACTCCTGGCCCTTAGTGCGGTGGCAGCTTCTTAGCTTCTTTTAGGTTAAAGAGCTCGTAGAACTCTTAATACTGCGCTAGTAGTAGTGCTCGTACGTTTACAGACTTCTTGGGTTGTAGCGCCTTATTAATATCTACAATCGACGCGGCGAAGATCTAAACGCTGTTTAGAGCGTTCTTATGTCTGCGAACTAGGGCCGCAAACGCTGCAGCGTTAACTTAGCTAACTCCTCCTAGTAGAGCCCCTTTAGTTAACCTTACTTAAATGCCCTTTAAGTAAATAAAAATGCTCTTCTTAGCGGGGGCTACTGACACGTCCTAGTGGTTCATCTATCCTCTACTAAAGTACACGTCCTCACTAGAGGACAAATTCATCACATATGCGTAGGCAGTCTCTTCGTACCCATGCATCTTAAACGAGAATTAGGCAACCTTATTAATCTCTAATAGCTTGCCATTCACCCCCTTAATTATTTAAGCAGGTATTTGAAAGCGCTCTAGACAGTGGCGGTAAGCGAATCTCTTGCTAATTAGTGTATAGCATAGGCATCTATAGTTAATAAGCGCGACAGCGTTTACTACGTTATTTACAATAAGATCTATAGTAATTAGTAGAGGACGCATATGCTTCTGCTAAAACTAATTCTATTCGCTACGTATCTGCTAATCTATCTTTAGAGGCTCTAGACCAAGACTCTAGTCTAGAGCTACTCTTTTTCTAACTCGCTACTTAGCACCTAATCAACTTCCTCCTGCGGCTTATGTCCAACGTTGCTTGGCGCAGGCCTTGCCTTCTTGACCTAGGTGGCGTTTTGACAGTATTTCGCGATATGACCTAGCTCTCCGCAGCGATAGCAGTTAGGCGGAGGTCGTTATAGCTTGCCTCTAGCCTCTCGCGCCTAATTAACCTTCAAAGGCTCCTAGTCTATAACGTCTAGACTAGCTTCGTGTTAAGTGGTTGTCGTAGTAGGGCGATCTACCACCTAGGAGCTCGTTGCGCGCAGTTTAACGAGACCTACCTAGTAGAGGTTGTCGGACGTTCTTACTGCCTTATTGACTAGCTGCTCGTACGATAGATTCTTATCAATCGTAGCAAGAGCCTCCTGCAGCTTAGTGTGAAGGCCCTTTAAGAACATACTCTTCTTAGCTGCTTCGCCAAACTGCTCGCCTGACTAAATCTTAAGACGGTTAAACTCCATGTAATAGTCTCTTACTAAGAGCTTGCCTTGTTTAAGAGTTAAAAGGCGATCAAGTGCTTTGGACTTCTAGTGTGGGTCGTCAAACTGCTAGTCTATAAAGCTCCAGAGGTCTTTAATGTGGCGTTTACTCTGGTTCTGTATTGCCTAGGGTAGAAGTACATCCGCTGCCTTGCCCGTACACCTACTAACCACGTACTCGATCTGAGCGAGGCTCGAAGTTCCTTCGTACTCGTGCCGGAGCTTAGCTTAAGTCTTGTATTTAAACGCTACGTACTTCGTTCGATCTCCATCAAATGGTTCTGGGTGCGGGAACTTGTTCCTGCGCGCAGCTGGCTCGGCGATTGCGGCTGCTGCTGGGGGAGGCGTGAAGGCTCTATGGGACGACTCTGAACGCCCCTCAGCTTGGTTACGCTCGAGTGCCACAAGCCGTTCCGTTAGCACCTGGTTCTGGGCTGTTAACCGATTCATCAGCTCCATCATCTGGGCCATGGCATCCTGGTTGGCCTTCGGCGAGCCTCCTTGCCTTGGTGAGCCCTTTCCTCCCACGACGGCCGATCGTTTGGCGACCGCTTTAATCGTTGGCCTGATTGCTGCCTCCTTCCATCCGTCCTCTCTAAGCATTTGTGTAATTTCGCGCAGGATCTCTTCATCTGATACTCCTGCCTGGTTCTTGGCAGCAGCGTACGCCGCCAGCTCTTCCACATTCAAGTTTGGAACGTTAATCTCCATTGCCTAATTCGTTTTGGACGTCTCGTTCTTTGCCTG
>NW_007359996.1:0-2721 GCF_000359705.1 Exserohilum turcica Et28A | reverse complement strand
CAAGGCAGGTTAGGGCGAGGGAGAAGGAGCAGAGGCGTCAGGCGAGGCTTGCAGTAAGTCTAATGAGGCAGAAGGAGAGGGAGGAGAAGGCTATTGAAAAAGGCCTCAAGGATCGCGGCTCGCAAGGCTGCAAAACAACTTCAAAAAGCTATTAAAACTTCTTAAAGGGGTAGGAGAAGGAGCTACATGGCTCCTGCAAAGGCTACTCAAAAAAAGAAGCCTATCGCGAGGCCTCAAGGTGGTGAGGAGCCTCAGGGAGGTGCTGCAAGCTCACCACCTCCAACCTCGCGTCGCGGCCGCGCGATTAGAACTCCGTCTCGATTTCTATAGCTGTATATATATATTAAAGCCTATTGATCTCACCACCAAAATATATTGTGATAATATCTATTTGGTGTGGCTCTATAGCCTCGTTTTTAAGGTAGTTTTGGTGAGGCCGCGCGCGCACTTTGTGGTCGCGCGCACTTTGTGGTGGGGCTAGTTAAGTAAATAAACACCACGTAAGTAGAGTAGATAGCTCCTTATTAAATACAACCTCTTATATACCTCGCGATTGCTCCCTAGAGCGCAGCCCCTTATATTTTATATTTAATCCTAATTAGACATAAGCCTTAGGCGGACTATCTTCTAACTAAGTTTTAGAGCGTGTTGTTAGTGCGAGCTAGTAACACAGAGTTAGTGCTGCAATAGGTACGAAAGGCCTTTAGTGCAGCAAGAAGGTAGACCGTCGTAAGACAGTACACCTAGGGCAGAGCTTCGCAGGAAGTTCAGCCGTAAGAGATAGTGGGCGATTTAGTCGCCCGGGACCTGTCTAGGAAGTCCTACCGTGTCTTGGAAAGCCGAGCCGTAGGCGCAACGTCGCGTGATAAACTACCTGAAGGCCACTTAGGCCTAGCGTACAGTTAGCTAGAAGCAGACGTTGTAGTAAGAAGTCCTGTCGATCCTCTATCAGACAGGGTGCAGGCCATGCGATTACTCTCAATTGGAGACGAGATCCCACAAGCGAGACAGCAAGACGCGAGTCTTCCTAAGGACGCGACACGACAGCAGCCAAACGCTGTTCAGAACCAGCTAGAAGAGAAGTACGGCCGAAGGTAAGCCCTACTAGTCCTCACTGACGAGGAGTAGGCCGCAGTCAAGGACTGCGCGAGCGGATCGAAGAGCGACTGGAAGCCCTGCATATTAGCAGGCAAAGAACGAGACGTCCAAAACAAATTAGGCAATAGAGATTAACGTTCCAAACTTGAATGTAGAAGAGCTGGCGGCGTACGCTGCTGCTAAGAACTAGGTAGGAGTATTAGATAAAGAGATCCTGCGCGAAATTACACAAATGCTTAGAGAGGACGGATAGAAGGAGGCAGCAATCAGGCCAACGATTGAAGCGGTCGCCAAACGATCGGCTGTCGTGGGAGGAAAGGGCTCACTAAGGCAAGGAGGCTCGCCAAAGGCCAACTAGGATGCCATGGCCCAGATGATGGAGCTGATGAATCGGTTAACAGCCTAGAACCAGGTGCTAACGGAACGGCTCGTGGCACTCGAGCGTAACCAAGCTGAGGGGCGTTCAGAGTCGTCCTATAGAGCCTTCACGCCTCCCCTAGCAGCAGCCGCAATTGCCAAGCTAGCTGCGCGCAGGAACAAGTTCCCGCACCTAGAACTATTTAATAGAGATTGAACGAAGTACGTAGCGTTTAAATACAAGACTTAAGCTAAGCTCTAGCACAAGTACGAAGGAATTTCGAGCCTCGCTTAGATCGAGTACGTGGTTAGTAGGTGTACGGGCAAGGTAGCGGATGTACTTCTACCCTAGGCAATACAGAACCAGAGTAAACGCCACATTGAAGACCTCTAGAGCTTTATGGACTAGCAGTTTGACGACCCACACTAGAAGTCTAAAGCACTTAATCGCCTTTTAACTCTTAAATAAGGCAAGCTCTTAGTAAGAGACTATCATATGGAGTTTAACCGTCTTGAGATTCAGTTAGGCGAGCAGTTCGGCGAAGCAGCTAAGAAGAGTATGTTCTTAAAGGGCCTTCACACTAAGCTGCAGGAGGCTCTTGCTACGATTAATGAGAATCTATCGTACGAGCAGCTAGTCAACAAGGCAGTAAGAACGTCCGACAACCTCTACTAGGTAGGTCTCGTTAAACTACGCGCAACGAGCTCCTAGGTGGTAGATCGCCCTACTACGACAACCGCTCAACACGAAGCTAGTCCAGACGTTATAGACTAGGAGCCTTTGAAGGTTAATTAGGCGCAAGAAGCTAGAGGCAAGCTACGACGACCTCCGCCCAACTGCTATTGCTGCGGAGAGCTAGGTCATATCGCGAAATACTGTCAAAACGCCACCTAGGTCAAGAAGGCAAGGCCCGCGCCAAGCAACGTTGGACATAAGCCGCAGGAGGAAGTCGATTAGGTGCCGAGTAGCGAGTTAGAAAAAGAGTAGCTCTGGACTAGAGTCTTGGTCCAGAGCCTCTAAAGATAGATCAGTAGATATGCAGCGAATAGAATCAGTTTTAGCAGAAGCATATACGTCCTCCACTAATTACTGTAGATCTTATTATAAACAACGTGGTAAACGCTGTCGCGCTTATTGACTGTAGATGCCTATGCTATGCACTAATTAGCAAGAGATTCGCTTACCGCCACTGTCTAGAGCGCTTTCAAATACCTGCTCGAATGATCGAGGGGGTGAATGGCAAGCTATCGGAGAGTTAATGAGGT
>NW_007359995.1:0-2723 GCF_000359705.1 Exserohilum turcica Et28A | reverse complement strand
TTTTAATTATATGTTACAAGGTAACAGGAAGGATTCTCTCCTTGACAACGGATGGAAGGCAAGGAGCCTATGGACGTCCACGTCAGAAGTGTTATGGGCGAGAGAGGCCTAACTAACGAGTATGCATTCACCTATTGTACAGAAGAAGAAAGATATAGAAAAGAACTATCTAGAGGGCCCTCCTTTTATAGTTGTTACTCGTACGAACGCTTAGACCTTTAGTCTTCCTCCTTACTTAAGCTTGTTCGTACGTAACTAACTACGTCATTTAGTCACGTGACTAAAGTCATGTGATTCACTGCTATGTGACCTGTAGGTCATGCCTCTCTGGCGTAGCCCTTTACAATACTCCCCTCCTTCACCTCGTCCAATATCACGTGCGTATTCCTTAGTCTTCTTTTCCTTTCTCTCCGTCCGTTTGCTATCACATGTTTAGCGTCTCGTACGGTTAAGGTAAAGGCAAATAGTGAAGGTGAGAGAGAGTTAGGCAACGGTGCTATATAGCAAACGCTGTCCGGCGAGCATAAATACTCTTCTTCCCCTGCCTACTGCTTGTTTCCTCTATCCCTTCAGCTTTAACTTTTCTCTTATTATAGTCACTTCCTTAAGTCTTCCCGTACAATGGCCAATCGTGGGATGTGGGCTAACGGCCAGGTCAACGCCTTACGTTTCTGCACGAACGGTGGAGTTAACGACACTATTAAGCAGGCAACTGCTTAGATCTTCGACGTTGCTTATTAGTTGCTCACTCGTACGACGCTAGGTGCCATCTAGGCCGCAGCGCCTGTCATTGTTGGACGGGTTAACCTCAACAACTACCAGGTCTGGTACATTTTTGACGTGCGGGTCGCTGAGGAGATTCGCCAAGTGTTCGCCGCTGCTCCTGTGAGTGTTGCTTTCTTGTCGTACGTTTGAATTTGCTAATTAGTGTAGCCTAAGCTTCGCTGGGTCTTTGACATGTTCTGCCGTCTAAGGGGGCTGTCGCCGTACAATGCTACCTTTGGTTCTGGCCTTAGCGGTTATTCGCCTGTTGTCGCCCGTACGACGCTCTATGCCCGTCAAATCTTGGGTGGCCGACCCTCGTACCTCAAGGCCTTCCTCGTCCATTCGCGTGGCGCCTGTAATGCTACGTTCTGCGATAACTGTGCGCCAGTCTTGGACAGGGCGAAGGAGTTCACGGCCTTTGCTGGTTGTGTCTCTATCTATGGAGAGTGGGGTGGTGCGTGTAGCAATTGCATCTAGCAGGACCATGGCGCCCGTTGTACGGCAGGAGGAGGGGACGGTTCGTCCGTCCGTACGCCAGCTAAGCGTCGTCTTCTAGGCACTAAGAGGGATCGTTCGGCCTCTAGGGGTAGCGCCGGGTCTCTGTTGCTCATCGAGTAGCTTTCGCCTCTAGCTATTTTGTAGCCGGCCGTTGGGTTTTCGTACGGAGGAAGTTTGGGCGAGCCATTCGTCTAGGGCCTTCGTGTCTTTAAGTGCCATAGCTGGTTCCTAACTGCCCTCTAGGTAGCCTATCCAAATGACGAGATATTGCAGTTCTCTGTTTCGTATTCGTTCGTCCGTGATGCCTTGTACGAGCCATTCTAAATGGTCTTCTTCTTCTCCATCTTCTCGTACGACGATAGCCGCAGGGCTGCTATCGTCTGTTTGTTGTGATAGCAAGGGGTCGTTGGATGCTGGCCTTAGCTTGTCTACATAGAAGGATTTTGTCTCCTAGGGCACCGCGAGTTCTACCCAGTAGGGGTCCCGTACGCGGGCGACTTGGTACTTTCCACTTTTCTAGTCTAGCTTTTTGCTTATCTAGGTCGTTCGTACGTTGCGTAAGTCTAGCCAGACCTAGTCTCCCACTTTGTAAGCAGGCGATGGTTTGCGAGATTTGTTTGCCTGCTTCTCTTGCTCTTGTTGGGCGTACGACATTGCTGAAACTGCCTAGTTTGCCGCATTACTAATCGTACGTACTATCTCTTTAGCTGCTATGCTCGCTTCTCGGTTGTCTAAGATAGCTTCTTTTTGGGGAAATAGGGTATTATGGTAACCATGGTGGAGAAAGAAGGGGGATACACCTGTAGAGGCGTTCGTACGGGAGTTGAGCATAAGTTCGAGAAGGGGGCAAAGCTGAGCCTAATTGTCTTAGTCGTAGTTGCAAAAGATCCGTACAACTACTTCTATGTCGCTATTAGCTCGTTCTGTCGTCCTGTCTGTTTGTGGGTGGTAAGCTGTAGAGAGATTCCGCTGAATATTTAGCAGCTTGCAGATGTTTTCCTATAGTTGGCTTGCGAACTAGGGGCCGCGGTCGGACGTGATAGACTGTGGAAGGCTGTGGTGGCGGTAGACTTCTCGTACGAAAGCCCAAGCAACGTCTGTTGTCTCAATCTTGTTCATAGGGACTAGTACGACGCCTTTCCCTAATTAGTCCTTTACTACCATCAAGTTCGTGTTTCCAAGAGAGTTAGGAAGGCCTGTAATAAAATTAACTGTGAGGTGCTGCCACGTACGACTAGGCACAGGTAGGGGCTTTAAGTAACCAAACTTTCCGTCCCGCCAGGGAGTGCTTTTGCGGCATAGCTCGCAGTTCCGTACGAAGCGTCGTATGTCATCGCTCATGTGAGGCTAGTACCATTCTCGTGCAACGATCTAATAGGTCTCTTCTCGTCTAGGATGTCCAGTTAGGAGAGATAAGTGAGCCACTTGGATAACTCCTGTGCGTAATGGTTCAAAGTCTA
>NW_007359994.1:0-2739 GCF_000359705.1 Exserohilum turcica Et28A | reverse complement strand
AGGAGGGCTCACCGAAAGCTAATCAGAACGCCGTGGCCCAAGTAATGGAGCAGATGATGCAGCTGCTCAGCCCAATGGCTAGTCGCCTAGAGGCACTTGAGAGGAACCAAGCCGAAGGACGTTTGGAGTCATCCCCAAGAGTCGACACTCCTCCACCACCGCTAACAACAGTCGCCGAGCCAGCAGCCTGCAAGAATAAGTTTCCCGACCTAGAGCGTTTTGATAGGACACGTGATAACTACCTAGGTTGGAAATTTGAGTGCGAAGGGAAGCTAGAGTACGACCACGCTATATTCCTAACGGAGGACGCAAAGGTCTAATACGTGCTTAGTCAAACGAAGGGCAAAGCAAACCAGGTCCTTCTTCCCTGGGTGCTTGAGAATAAGGAACGAACTACGGCCGGCCTATGGGAGCACATAGATACTCACTTCTAAGACGTACACCAGCAGCAGCGTGCGCTAAACAAGCTTTGGCACTTAAAGCAAGGACGACGACTAATACGCGACTATGTCTTAGAGTTCAACCAGCTTCGCGTAGAGTCCTAACAGCAGTTTAGCCTAGCAGTAGCTTGTGAGATGTTTAGTAAGGGACTTAGAGAAGAGCTCTAAAAGCTAATGCTCCATACTCCAAAGAACAGAAGTCTGAAGGAATATATAGACAAGGCAATCGAGCTTTCCAATGACCTATACCGGATCCAGTTGCACGGGAGGAATCAAAGGAACGCGGCCTACAGTCATGCGCAAGCTCCCCCAAAGGTCGCTTAGCGAGATGCTAGTCCAGAAGCGATGGACTAGGAGCCCTTAAAGGCCAATCGGGCACGGGAAACAAAGGATAGACCAAGGCGGTCCCCACTAGACTGCTACAGCTGTGGCGAACTAGGCCACATCGCTAGAAACTGTCCGAACACCACTTGGGTTAAGAGAGCCGTTCCCCCAAGCGAAGGGCAGAGACGCTAGAAACAGATCGAATGCCCAGACGATAGCGACTCGGAAAAAGAGTAGCTCTGGGCCAGAGTCTCGGCCCAGAGCCTCTGAAGATGGATCGGCAGACACGTAGCGAATGGAATCAGTTTCAGCAGAAGCATATGCGTCCCCCACCAATCACCATAGATCTTATTGTGAACAACGTAGCAAACGCTGTCGCGCTTATAGACTGCGGATGCCTATGCTATGCACTAATTAGCAAGAGATTCGCTTACCGCCACCGTCTAGAGCGCTTTTAGATCCCCTCTTGGATAATTGAGGGAGTGAACGGCAAGCTGTTAGAGATTAGCGAGGTTGCCTAATTCTTGTTCAAGATGCATAGGTACGAAGAGACTGCTTATGCATACGTGATGGACTTGTCCTCTAGTAAGGACGTGTACCTTAGCAGGGGATAGATGGACCACCAGGACGTATTAGTATCTCCTGCTAAGAAGAGTATTTTTATCTACTTAAAGGGCATTTAAGTAAGGTCGACTGAAGGACGCCTACGAGGAGGAGTTAGCTAAGTTAACGCTGCAGCGTTTGCGGCCTTAGTTCGTAGACATAAGAACGCTCCAAATAGCGTTCAGATCTTCGCCGCGTCGATTGTAGACATCGACAAGGCGCTACAACCGAAGAAGCCCGTAGATGTACGAGCGCTGCTACCAACACAGTACCAGGAGTTCTATGAGCTCTTCAACCCGAAGCAAGCAGAGAAGCTTCCACCGCACTGAGGGCCAGGGGTGGACCACAAGATCAAGCTAGAGCCGAAGGATGCTCAGCCACCGTGGGGACCCCTCTATAGCATGTCGCGCAGAGAGCTCCTAGTCCTTAGAAAGGAACTCACATCGCTTCTTGAGAAGGGATTCATCCGCGTAAGCAGCTCGCCAGCTGCAGCGCTAGTATTGTTCGCCAAGAAACCTAGAGGAGGGCTCCAACTGTGCATCGATTATCGAGCTCTGAACGCAATTACTAAGAAGGACCGGTACCCGCTACCCCTCATCTAAGAGACACTCAACAGCTTAAGCAAGGCTAAATGGTTTACAAAGTTGGACGTTATCGCAGCCTTCCACAAGATCTGTGTCGCACCAGGCGATGAGTGGAAGACAGCCTTCCGAACAAGATTCGGACTGTTTGAGTGGCTAGTTACCCCCTTTGGCATGGCGAACTCCCTAAGTACTTTTCAACGATACATTAACTGGACCTTGAGAGAACACCTAGATGACTTCTGCTCAGCATACCTGGACGACGTACTAATCTACACCGATGGCGATCTGCGCCAGCACCGAGAGCACGTCCGAAAAGTGCTTAGCAAGCTGCAAGCCGCAGGGCTACAGGTGGACATCAAGAAGTGCGAGTTTGAAGTCAAGACAACCAAGTACCTTGGGTTCATTATCGAAGCAGGTAAAGGGATAAGCATGGATCCAGCCAAGGTAGCCGCAATCCGCGAGTGGGAGGCACCGAAGACAGTAAAGGGAGTAAGATCGTTCTTAGGGTTCGCGAACTTCTACTAAAGGTTCATTAAGAACTTCGCGCAGCTAGCCGCACCCCTCACTAGGCTTACAGGTGACGTCCCCTTCTAATGGGGATCTGAAGAGCAGTCAGCCTTTAAGAAGCTAAAGGAGATCTTCGTTACAGAGCCCACGCTGGCGGCGTTCGACCCAGATCGGGAGACAGTGCTCGAGTGCGATTCGAGCGGCTACGCGGTGGGCGGGGTGCTATCACAGTACGACGATGATGGAGTCTTACGGCCTTGCGCGTTCTTCTTGCGGAAGAA
>NW_007359993.1:0-2758 GCF_000359705.1 Exserohilum turcica Et28A | reverse complement strand
CTTTATCCGTACAATAAGAGGAAATATTAACTAGCTAATAGCTAACAACGTACGATAGGCTAAATAGCTTAAGAGACAGGCAGTCGCACACTAGGAAATAATGTCCTAGATTAAGCTCCTAACAAGGCAACTCTAAGAAGCCTATACAACACTACCTCTTATAGGAGCTCACGTTAGCGCTATAAATATAACTAACTAAACGAGCGAGGCGGGGGGATGGCGCAGTAGTGGAGCGCCTGGAAAATTTTTTGCTGTCTCACGTCAGCAAAGATCGAAGGTTCGAATCCTTCTCCCCTCACAACCATATTTATGGTCCACCCACATGAGAGAGTTACTCATTAAACTACCTATTCGACTGAAAGAGTTACTCGTTAAAACTTGAGAGGAAGACTCATTTAAAGTGAAAGATCTGAGAGAGTTACTCACTAAAAAACTACTAGGCTACGAGCCTCACCTTCATTTAGATAACCCCCTACATTGTACCTACTCAATTTGTACCTAGATTAAAAATTCTAGCCTACGTAGTTACTTGCAGGCCTTAAGCCTGCACGTCTTATATAGCCCTTTGGGCTGAGAAAGGACGTTAAACTACAATAATAATAATAATAATAATAGGAGAACCGACCACGAGGAATCGACTAACAGCACTTTCAACACCTGCAGCTAAGGCGCTAGCGCGCAGTAGGGAGAAGAAGGAGGCCTTCCTTCGTTATCTCACGCCTGTGAGAATTTTCTCACAGAGCTTAGGCTCTAATGCCAAGACTAGAGGGGCTAATAGGAACGCAGGAGCTTATTAAAGCTTAAATTTAGCAAGAAATATAGACATATCAAAATAATAAAAATAACAAAAAAAGACTAGCCTCAAAGGACCTTAGAGGCACAAGCAAACAACTAATGGATAATAATCCAGAAATTGAGATGGCTGAGGAGGCCTCTACGCCTTGCCCTAACAGGCAACTAGAAGAACCGCCTAGGCCTACCCATACTAGGACAAGGAGTAATTTTTCTCCATTTATTGGAGCAGTGCCAAGATACCCTACAGTAGGGATAACACCAAAGGCAACCTCTATTGAGGAGGCCTTAGAGATTGATAGAAACCTAGTAATCCAAGTAGCTAACCTAGCTAAAAACAACCCTACTAGGCAAACTAGTTTACTAGACCTTATAGAAGTCATTAGAGACTTTACAGAGAATAGCAGAGTAAACAAGAAAAACTCTACAATTCTAGGAGACTAAATTTCCTCTCTATCTAACGTCTCTAAAGAACTAAGAGAGAAAGTTAGACGCCTTGAAAAACCAAATACCCCGCCCACCCAACCTCAAGCTCAGCCCCCTAGCTCCTACGCAATAGTAGCAGCTAGTAATTAAGAACAACCTTAGATATATATCCAAAAAAACAAAACTAAGAACACATAGAAAAAAACACCTAAAAAGACAACTAAAAAAAGACTACTAGCCTATTAGATCGCTAAATCGTTCTGGTTAATGATATACCTACTGCATTCGACGCCCTAAAAATTAGAAACGCCTTCAACAAAGCCTTTACAACAAAGGGAGGGGTACAATCCCTAGTAGTAGCCTTAGTAACACCTTAAGCAAAAGGTAATAAAATAGTTACTACCACCCTAGCTTTTTTAGCAAAATACCTTCTAGAAAACCAAGAGATCTAGAAGGATATCACAGAGTTCAAAGCAGCCTAACCAATCACCCCTTGGTTCAAAGTAGTTATCTATAAACTACTAACAAACCATAGCCTAGAGGTCCTAAAGGAGGAAATCGAAATCTTTAATAAAGGCCTAAAGGTAGTAGGCAACCCCTTCTGCCTAACACTAGAATCTAGAAGAGGAAACCAAAACTTTGGATCCGCCTGCGTAGCTTTTGCTACAGAACAAGAAGCCCAAAGAGCTATTAGAGGAAAGCTCTATATTCTAGGGCAGAGCCTTAGAGCAGAGAAACTAAGAGTTATTGATAACTCTAAACAGTGCTCTAAATGCCAAGGGTTTGGGCACCTAGAGGCTAAATGCTCTAAAGTAGCCTGCCAGATCTGCAGCGAAGCCCACCACACTAGCCTCCACAAGTGTAATTCTTGTTTAAGCAAAGGCAAGCCTTGCGTTCACACTATCTTTAAGTGTGTAAACTGCAGCAAGCCCTACGCAGCTAACAGCCAAAACTGCGAAATCCTACAAGCTAGGACATCTAGGACTACTACCTCTTCTAACTAGAATGTTAAAAGTCCTACAAATAAATGTTAATAGAAGTAGCCCTGCTACAGAGAGCGCTCTAAATCTAGCTATTCAAGTAAACGCCAAGATTATCGCTATACAGGAACCCTGGCTACTAAAGGGACATACCTACGAGAATACTAGATCAATCGCCCACCAAGACTTTACTTAAATACTCCCTACTTATAAGGGGTTAAGGCCAAGAACGCTCTTTTATATCAGAAAAGACATAGATGTAGAGGTCAACCTATATATTAGCGACAACAACGATTTACAAGCTATTACAATACTCTCCTCTTCAACTAGGATCTATATATATAACATTTATAACGAAAAAAGCCTAAAAGAAGGGCTTAACAAGACAACAATCCAAAGGCGCCTACTTAAAGAGACTCTAGAACCCTCCTTAATTATACTAGGGGACTTTAACACCCACCACCCTAGATGGAGCCTACAGGATAAAAACCCAAACCAAGAAGCAGAGGATCTAGTAGAGTGGGTAGACAACCAAAACCTTTCTCTACTAAATACTCTAG
>NW_007359992.1:719747-730466 GCF_000359705.1 Exserohilum turcica Et28A | reverse complement strand
GGCGAGGTCGGATCGTGTTTCGGTCGTAGGATCACTCAGAGGCATATGGGAGTGCGTGGGATCACAAAGAGCCTAGATTCAACAAGCCACCTATAGGCCTTGTACGAAAGGATATCAAAAGTCTACAGAGCTAGCTACAGGGAGTGTCTCAATATATACCTATCCTAGTCGGGTCCGAATTCGGATCCGACCTCGGGCGAATGGCTGATGAAGGGCGGCAGGTACTTCCTCCGATCCGGCTCTGGGATTGGCTCAATACTTGGCGAAGTTGTAACATCGTTACAAACGTCACTTAAAAAGTTGTTATTTTAAAACTTTTATATCTAGTTAGAAAAAATAGCTAAAAATAAACGGATGGCAGATCTAGAAAGCCAAGATCTCCTAGTTTGGCATAATGAACCCACCTCCTGCTTAGTCAGCAGCTCTGAGCGGAGAAAAACTACAGAATATAGCAGACTAAAATAATAAAAATTTCATTTATTGTAAAACTATAGTCCTTACTTAAAAAGGCTTAGCTTTGAGATATGTGATAGTCTATATATAGAAGATCACGTGACATGTTTTTTTTCTATTTTTAGCTACTCTCTAGAATCAAATATCAAGTTCTAAAGACAAAGTTACTAAATTAAGCTTAGTGTATTACTAAGCCTGATTAGTCATAATATACTGTCTATTTGATTCTTTCTATCCTGAATTTCTGATTTCTTAATTCCTCACTATGGATCCAAAATTTTCACAATTTGAAGCTGAAGTTGCCCGTTTGTTAAAGGCAAATATAGCTATGAAAAATATATCTATTTTACTTAGTAAGCCACCTAAGGCTATCAGAGACGCTATTTATCGATTTAAAAAGAAAAAAATTAGAAAAGAAAGCTTGAAAGAGTTAGTAGAGGCGGAGTTTCAAAGCTTTCAGAAAGAGATAAAAGATCTATTAATAGAGACTTAACTAGGAGCCCTAAAAAGACAAATCGCCGATTATTAGTTGAAAATGACGTCAATATTTCAACTAGAACTTTACAGCGATTTTTAAAAAGAGAGGGCTATTCTATTAAAATTGGAAAGAAAAATTCAATTTTAAACAAAGAAAAAGCTAAAAATAGATTAAAATACGCTAAGGATATGCTGAAAAGTCTATCTAATATTAGATTAGATAGGATAAGATTTTCAGATGAGTTAGCAATGCAAAGAGGCCGAGGATATAGAGGAGAATATGTAAGAAAACGCCAAAATAACCGCCAAGGTCGAGAACAAGTTTCCACAGCCAATAGATGTAAGTTAAAAAAAATCCTAATAGGCTAAAAGTATCTATTTTTAGTCTAGTATTTTATTAATATTTCAATCGATTTTTAGCTTGCTTACTAATAGAGTTATAGCTAGAGATATTACTATCCAAGTTTGGGGAGCAATTTGGATAGGGGGTAGATCTGATCTAGGAGTAATTCGGGCTCCAAATTCTTCTCCAAACTTCAATAATCACCAATATATCCGTAAGGTTTTAATACCTCAAATAAAGCCTAATATAAAACCAGGTAAGTAATATATATATTTTGATATCTAAGAATTAATCTAGCACACCTAATTAAAGAGCTATAAATCCCAAATTCGGATATATTATAGATAGAACTAACTACTCTCTAGGCTGGAAGTTTCAGCAGGATAACTTCAGAATGCATACTACTGAAAACGTTTTCAGCTGGTTTAAAAGAAATTCAATTGAAGTCTTCCCTCATCCACCTTACAGTCTAGATCTTAATCTAATAGAAAATGTGTGGAGTTTACTTAAAAACCACTTGTCCAAAAGATCTAGATCCGTTTTAGGCTTAGGTAATAACTAGAAGAGTATAGCGGCTTTTACTAGGGCTATTTTTGAAGAGTGGCAAGCTATTCCACAACAGGATATAGATAATTGTATTTTATCTCTACCTAGGCGTTGGCAAGCTGCAGTAGAAGCTAGGGGCTGGTACACTAAATATTAGCTTCTATTCTTAGCGAGAAATAAATATACTCTGAAAAATCAGACTCTTCTATATATCACGTGATCTAACTAGTAAAAGTATACTATAACAGTCAGAGCTTGGAGATTAAAGATAGATCTATAATATATATTAGACTTAGACCTTTTTATATAAAAACAATAGAGTAATCTAGATATTTAGTTTAGATTTATTCAAGCTTCTAGTTTGGGGATTTTTGTTCGCTCAGGGCTGCTGACTAAGCAGATAGTGGGTTCACTATGCCAAATGAGGAGATCTTGGCTTTCCAAATCTGCAATCCGTTTATTTTTAGCTATTTCTTCCAGCTATATATTAAAGTTTTAAAATAACAACTTTTTGAGTGACGTTTTTTTCGTGTCACCCCTCTGTATATTAATACTTTATTTATGATCTACGTATTATTAATGAAGTAGTATCCTCTATCTTTCTTAGGGACTAGATGCTCTAGGTTATAGTATTAGCTATTACATTATCTAAGCGTCTTTTGATCTAGGTGCTTATTAATTATCTAGAATACTTTTTCCTTTGGAGATTTTAGATCAGCAAAGCCACGTGCTTACTAAGCCTTATATAGTATTATTCTTATCTTATAAGGCAGGCATACGTCTATAGTTATCTATCTAGATTCCTAGAACGTCTATAATAGTACATCTTCTCTATTAAAGAGTATTTTTATTATTAATTCTTGTTCTTATAGCGTTAATTATTCTCCTACGTGTAGGTCCTTAATCCTCTTTGAACTAGGGCAGGTGCCTCTTAGAAACTATAAATATCTTAGTTTAAAGATGTCATTATAAAGGCCTAGGTCTAGTCCTTAGGTTTCATATTGTTGCTGCTACTACTTAATTATAATTTTCTTCTAATCTTCTCTTCTAAATTCTATTAGTGCCTTTGTCTTTAGGATGTCTATAGGCCTAACCTTCTTAGTAGTAGACTTATATATTGTGTATAGGTTACATCTTTGCTAAAGGTGGTTAAAATACCTTTCTTATAGCTATTGCTAGTTTATTTTGTATATTATAGAATATTAGCTTAGGTTCTACTATTATGCTAGTTTTTTAGACTATTGTATAGTATAAGTAAAGACTTGGGCTTTCTATTAGAGAAGTTAGCCCTATTCTTTTTAGGTAAACACTACTTTATATTCTCCTAAGCTAATAGTGTCTTTAATCTAGGCGGCTTCTTAAACGTGCTTTATAGATGCTTTATCTTACTTTTTGTAGCTTAGGCTTAGCCTGTTAATTTCTCTAAAAGCTCCTAGTTATAGACCTAGTTTCTTACTTTATAGGTCTACTACTTAATTTCTAAATCTATATTACATTTATTATATAGGGTAACTTGTGTAAGATAGTTTAGTGTAAGATTAGAAGTAATAAATACTATATTCCTAAGGCTATCTTTAGATAATACTTAGTATATAACTCGCCTAGTAGCTCTATACTAAATAGAAATCCTTGCTCTAGCATACTAAGGTCTACTAAGGATAGTAGACCTTGTAACGTTAGCTATAATACAGAAAGATATTCTTATAGTTATAGCTCTAATTTAGATTCGGACATTATACGCTGTGCTAATAAACGCATTATACGTGCTATTTATAGATGTTACGCCTTGAGAGGGTTCTCCTAGCTTCCATTCCATTACTTTATATAAGATCTTTAGTGCTTGAATAGCACTTAAGCATAAGATATTTATTTACGCCCTAGTATTAACCAAACACTTTAAGTCATATCTATTTACTATAACCTAGCATTTTAGTAATTTAGTTTGTATAAACGCTACGCTAGCATGTCTCTGCTATGCTCTAACTAGGCTAGTAAGAAGATAACTCTATTCCTCCGCCTAAGAGTTACCTATACTATATGCTTTATATTAAGCTTAAGCCTTAGTATTATATACTTGCAATATATAGTATTCTAAGAAGTTTTTTCTTACCTTAACTATAGGCTATTAGCTTTCTAAGTTTAAAGTTATAGATACTAGGTTCTTTATTCTTAATCTAGAGTCTATAATTAGCCTACTAGCTACTAGGTTTAGACCTTATAACTTAGCGTCTGTAATTAGCTAGACAAATACTAGGTTCTCTATTACTAACTTAGCATCTAGCTACCTATTTATAGTAAGCGCATTAATGCTAATAGTATAGTTAACTTAGGGCAAGTTTTCTTTTATTATCTCTTGCATCTATTCCTAGATATTCTTCTATCTAAGTAAGTTAGACATAGTAACGCCTTTAACTTCCTACTATAGTAGCGAGGAGGTAATATAGTTAGGCTAAGACTACTAGAGTGCGTAGAGCTCTGCGTTACTTAGTTCCTCTATAAACTTTATTTCTTTCTTTTTCTTCTTAGGTTGTAGATAACTTAGGTTGACTAATACGTTCTCAGGTTTAAAGTTCTCTAATAGCTAGATAATTAAAAATAGATTGTTATAAGGCTGCTATAAGTACAAATCTTCTAGCTACAACTTGTCCCTATTATCTTCTATTATCTCTCTTCTCTAGTCCTCCCTTAGGGCTTACCTATCTAGGTTAGTTGCTGTACTAGAAGAGAGCTCTCTTCTTAAGTCTCTATTTCTTGCTAGCTTCCTTAGTCTTCCTTTCTTCCTAATATACCTATCTTAAATTTATCTAGGTTTTACCTATAGTTATTAGGATTTAAATTATTAGTACTTATGCGCTAGGCTATAGTTAAACTAATCAAACTATCCTTAGGCACAAAGTTCTTATGATTTAATATAATAGAACCTATATCTATATTATTAAGAGGGTAGTTCTATCTAGGTTCTAGAATAATTATTTATTCCTAGAACCTCTATAGGTGTTACAAACCTATAAAAAGGACACTAAACAAGATATAAGAAGAGGGAAGGATAAAGCCTATATTACAACCTCTTTTATTGAACAAAGGACTACTACTAATAACACACTAGTAGCCCCACGTCCTATAGGCTTGGCGGAACGCTACTATAGGACATGTCACGTGTGTCTTACGCATCCTATATAATCCTACAAAGTACCACGCGTAGGACAACATAGGACAGCATAGGACAGCATAGGACATAGGACATTTACTTAGTATATAACATAGGCAATATAGCCCTTATAGCTGATTATATTTAACTTAAGTTATAAGTACAAGTATAATATATAAGTTACTTGTAGAGACACTATTTATAGCACACTATTGCTTTATCCGCGAAAACTAACCTTAATAGTCTAACACTAGAAGTCTTATATTACTTCTACTTAGATCCTACTCTTAACACTTTAAATACTCTTATAATAAGCAACATTACTATAAACACACTAGAGTCTTCCTAGACTAGAGGTATAAATAAGAATTCTAATAAACTAGACCTTTACTATAGCAAACGCTATAAACTATAAACATAAATGCTCTAAGTTAATCAATATTTTTATATCGCAGGGGATAGCATTAAAGATAACAATAAAGTTATCTAGCCTACTACTTTCTTCTAAGAAGACTCTAAAGAATAGGTCACTCCTATTCCTAAACTATACATAGATACAAGCACTACTAATAGAGGCAATACATAATTAGTGCACGATTAGGACCTATTTAAGAAAAAACTATAATTAAACTTCTTACGCTTCAAGAAATTAGTTTTTATAGCATAGAAAACTTAGTTACTTAAGTAAATAAGATCTGCCGCTAAATACATTATAATATTCTAATAATATTTAACAATTATTAGGTAGGACAATAATACACGAATACGCATGTACTAGCAAGGCCTAAAGCTAATAGTGCGTAGGGAACTTATAAGAAGTAGAGCTAACATTAACACTCTAGCAGAACTTATAAAAGAAGCTATTTAACTTAATAATGAACTATACAAACTAGCACTTAAAGAATAACTCTTTAATAGACAATGCTATAAAGAGGACAAGAACAATTAATTACAACAACAATAAACTTAACGTCTAACCCCTAATATAGGACAACAGCAAAGCTATACACTCTAAAATCTAAGATCTTACTAAGGATATAGTGCGCAACTTATACACCTTAATAACATTACTAAAAGAAATAAGTTTAGAAAGGTTAAGCCTAAGGAAGGACCTAAAAGTTAGTATAGTAAGAGCATTACTTGCTATGCCTATAGTAAAGAAGGTTACATAGCACAAGACTATTGAAATAAGAATAAGGTTACCTAATAATTAAACGTTATTTATAAGGACTCTAGCCTAGACAACAGCAAGTTATAGAACGTTATTACCTAAGCCTAAGTTAAGTACAATCTATATAACAAAGAAACTATCTTGGGACTTAAGAACTTAATGCCTACAACTATAAAAAGTAGCAATAAAAAAGAAAATTTACGTAGCAAGGAAGGAAACCTGCTAAGTAATAAGGAATTTAAGACGCTAGTAGAGGAATAGGAGTTTCCTGCAGCTACTACAAAACACGAGAAGATAGTCTAATTTAAGAAAAAGAACTAACTACCTATACTAAAGCTAGCAGAGCTTAAACTAGTATGAAAAGAACCCTAATAGGATTCTATATAACATAATAACCTAAGTAGACTCTAAAGAGCGCAAAGGGCATAAGAATTATAGCAACAATCTTAGTAGGCGCAACAAGTTAATAACACCTAGTACTAGTACAACGCGCGCAACGCCTACTACGCTAAGCTATTATAGACCGCATGCACACATAAATACTATTTAGCCCACTACTCTAAAAAACAATACTTAGGATAGAGCTCTAAAACTATTAAAGGATACTCTAAGTGCAAATACTACTAGTTTAAATGCGTAGATAACATATGTTTGAATTATCTATAGGATAAGAGGGAAAAGGTATACTTCTTAGGACATAAAAACCTATAAGAGGTTATATAGATGCAAATAGTATACTAAGTAAAATACGCAAACAACTACGCGTATAAGTGCTAATAACCTAACTAGCATACATGCCTTAGGAATAAGTGCGATTTATACAAGAAAAAAAAGAACTACTATAGATTTGCAAAGTCTTTTTTAGGCTAGCGCTATAAAGGTAGAGCCTAGCTAGGGCAATTAACGTAATAGAACCCCTAAGGCTAATAAAGCTCGCAGTAGAGCTTAACGACGTACAGATATAGGCACTAGTAGACTTAAGATTATAGGCAGACTACGTTTTAGCGCACGTAGTTAGGGAAGCTAGACTTACCTAACTATAGAAACATTAGCTATACCTACTACACGTTACTAACAGCGAACTAATGCTAAATAAACAAAGAATAACACACGAGGTTAGATAAGTGATACTTAGCATCTAAGAGCATAAGAAAAGAATAGACCTAGACGTCTTTAGACTAGCTACCTATAGCATTATATTAGGACTCTTATAGCTACAAGAATACAACCTGCGGATTAACTAGAAGTTAAAAGTGTTCTAATTTAAGTACTATAGGATAGACGCACTTGTAAGCTAGCCTACGTATTAGTAGAGTTTAATAGTAGATAAGAGTAACATTACTAAGCAGTGCAATATCGCAGAAAGAAAAGTAAACTCAATAAAGACTAGTTCCTAGTGTAGGAAGGTTAACTTAGTGGATACTAAAACTAGGCTAATAGATCACGAAGCTAGAGTATAGGAGAATAGCGCATCTCTAGAGATCCTTAAACAGTACAAAGAATTTAAATATTTATTTTAGGAAGTGGTAGACGACTAAGCGTTACTAAAGCATTAACCCTAGGACTATAGGATTGTCCTATAGGAAGGAAAGCAACTAACTTTTAGCCTAATATACAGATTATTAGAAAAAGAGCTAGAAACGTTTAGAGAATATATTAGGAAAGCCTAAGCAAAAGGCTATATATAACTATTAACCTTACTAGTAGGTTACCTAATCATATTTATACTAAAGAAGAATAGCAAACTTAGACTATGCGTTAACTACTATAAGCTAAACAATATTATAGTTAAGAATTAATACCTATTACCTAATATATACAAGATTAGGGATTAATTATCTTAAGCAAAGATCTTCATAGCATTAGATCTCTAAAATAGATACTACCTTATTAGAATCGCGAAAGGTAAAGAATAGAAAATAGCTTTTAGGACACGATATAGACACTATAAATACACTATTATGCCATTTAGGCTTATAAACGCCCTAGTAATGTTTTAGGAACTTATTAACAACGTGTTAAGAGAATAGCTAGATATCTTTATTATTATATACCTAGATAATATCCTAATCTACTCTGAGAATAAGAAGAACTACACTAAGCACGTTAAGTTAGTACTAAGGGCCCTTAACAAGTTTAACCTTTAACTTGAACTAGAGAAGTGTAAATTCTATAGGACTAAGGTTAACTTGCTAAGTTACGTAGTAGGAATTAATAGAGTATAGATAAGCAATAAAAAGATCAAAGTTATTAAGAACTAGCTAACACTAAAGATAGTTATAGACGTCTAATCCTTTTTAGAATTCGTGAACTTCAACAAGTAGTTTATTAAAAACTTCTTAGAGATCGCGATACTACTAACGCAACTTACTAGAAAAGATACCTTATAGAATTAGAACAATAAAATAAAAGAAGCATTTTAGAAGCTTAAGAAAGTATATATTACGCTACTATGCTTTAAGATATTTATTCTAGGACTACTAACAAAATTTAAAATAGACGCCTTAGACCTGGCTCTAGGAGGATATGCTAGCATACTTATTAACAGCAAATAGCACCTAGTAGCATATTACTTAAGAAAGTTCTTAGGACTAGAAGAACGCTATAATGTATATAACAAAGAACTACTTGCGATAGTAGCATGCCTACAACACTAAAGAATATATATAGAAAGCTGCTTAGAACTTACTATCTATATACATTACAAAAACCGAGTACACTTTACTACAATAAAGGTACTCAATTAAAAATAGACCTAATAAGCTAAACTATTAGGATAATACAAGTTTAAGATTGTGTACACACTAAGAAAAGAAAACAGAAGAGCTAACGCTCTTAGCTAACAACATAACGTTGTAGGAACTAAAACAATAGTTAATAAACTAATACTAAAGATAAACTAAGATAGAACAATAGGACCTACACATAAGGTTGATAATATTATAACTATTAGAAACAGAGTACCTAAAGAATTGTAAAAAGCAATTATAAGATAATACTACGATAATCTAGTACACAGATAGCTAGGAATTACTAGAATAATAGAACTCATCTAAAGGAACTACAAATTTAAAGGAATAAAAGAGAAGATCGCAACTTATATCGCTAAATGCGAAGACTATAAAAAGAATAAGTATAGTACTTATGCACTTTACGGAGAAATGCAAGCTTGAGAGCTACTATAAGAACTATAGGTAGACATCTCTATAGACTTTATTACAGGCCTACTAGTCTTAAGAGACCCTGCAACTAAGGTTGCATACAACGCAATACTAGTTATAGTAGATAAGTTTACTAAATAAGCTAAGTACATACTATTTAGAAAGGACTACATAGTAGTAGATCTTGCACATATTATTGATAATAGAATTATTTAACACTACAGAATACTAAAGACAATTATTAGTAACAAAGACAAGCTCTTTATATTAAACTTTTAGACGACACTACTAGCTATAATAGGCACAAAGCGTAAGCTATTAATAGCGTATCACCTATAAACAGACAGACAAATAGAAAGAACAAACAGAACTATAAAAACATACCTTAGTATCTATATTAACTATGAGTAAAACAATTAGGTATAATTACTACGTATAGCATAGATAGCCTATAATAACAAAAAATTAGAATTAATAGGAAAAACACTATTTTACGCAAACTATAGGAGACACCTAAATCTCTTTACTAGAACATATCTAAGTTAGAAAATAGAAGTAGCTATAGTTATAGCTAAAGAACTAAAGACAACACACAAAGAACTCTAAGAAGCACTTGAGAAACCTTAGCAATAGAGCATTTTATATATTAACAAGAAATAAGAAATAGCACTTTAGCTAAAGAAGGGAGATAGAGTATACCTACTTATAAAAAATCTTCAAACAAAACGACTAAGCAAAGGACTAGATTACACTAAGGTTAGACTATTTTTAATTCTTAATTAGAAAGGACTAGTAACATACATACTTAATCTACTACTAGATGCGAAGATACACCTAAGATTCTATATTAGTCTATTAGAACTAGTAGACCCTAAAACGCTACTATAAAGAATATTTCACTATAAACCTAAAGAAGAAAATACAACACCAACGTCAAGTTTTCTAGAATAGGTGTAATTTTTGTTAAATATATACAAATCCCTTACAAGAAACTAATTACAGCAAGTTTTAAGGAGTGCAGCGTGCGCGCTGTGGAGCTATAAGCTATAACTAGCCCCACCACAAAGTGCGCGCGACCACAAAGTGCGCGCGCGCCTTACAACCACCTCAACCTCAACGCGTCGTATCCCCACCACCATGGCTAATATTGAGGCTGCGCTTGCAGCTATTAATGCCCTAGGACCTAATGAGCCTTTTTTGTATACAGATATTGCAAAAAAATATAGTGTTGTTCGATCTACGCTTACCCAAAGACACCAAGGCCTACACGCCTCACGCGCGATAGGTGGCCAAAAACGGCAGCTCCTCCACCCACAGCAGGAGCAGGCCCTAATCGCCTATATCAATCGACTAACAGATAGAGGCTTACCACCTACTCAGCCAATGATACGCAATTTTGCCTCACAGATCGCCAAGACTG
>NW_007359992.1:693097-694309 GCF_000359705.1 Exserohilum turcica Et28A | reverse complement strand
TATGCCTCTGAGTGATCCTACGACCGAAACAGATCCGACCTGCCTTACCTGCGCCGTTACATATAAGGCATAAGAATCTACCCTATCTTTTATAAGAAACTCCTAGAATTAGCACCTCTAGACGCTAAGCTAGCAATAGATATAAAGCTTAAAGACAATAAGTACAAAGCTAAAGAAGTTAAGGACCTATAGAAATTTAGTAGTTAGTAGAAGTACTTAGTTAAGTAACAAAGATAGCCTAAAAGCTAAAACACTTAGGAACCTAAAGGAAACCTAATAAACTACAAGTCACTAGTGCGTGAGTACTATTAGAAGCATCTATAAAAGCGAGAACTAGATTCTTATAAGAAAGGAAGAAGTTAAGGGACAAAGGATTAAAAAAAGAAGAATTAGCCTATAATAACTAGCCTAAGTTAGTTAACTATGTAAGTAGCAAAGGTCTAGTTAATAGAAGGTCTGTACTAGAGGCAGAGCTCCCCTTAGCTTTCTCTTTTACATAATTCTAGAACTTAAGAATAGCAAAATCGCGATAAGCGAAGGAACGCTCTTATGACTTTATTTTTAGAAGTGCTGCCTCTTGCTATAATAACTGCGCGTCTAGCTAAGCACGCTAAGCCCTTAAACAAGCAACTTTAAGCTCATTCTGCTTACGCTCCTGCTACACCTTCTCCTACTCTTCCTTAGAAACAAATAGATGTAACGGGCTGAACGCCCTTTGGATAGCTCCTCGATGGAATCTCGGGCCAAGCTGCGCGCGCACCATCTGAACTACGTTCAGACCGAGCAGCGCTCAGACAACGCGCTCAGATACTCCGGCATAACCTTTCTCCGATAAGTAAATAAACACCACGTAAGCAGAGTAGATAGCTCCTTATTGAATACAACCTCTTGTATACCTCGCGATTGCTCCCTAAAGCGCAGCCCCTTACATTTTGTATTTAATCCCAATTAGACATAAGCCTTAGGCAGACTGTCTTCTAACTAAGTTTTAGAGCGTGTTGTTAGTGCGAGCTAGTAACACAAAGTTAGTGCTGCAATAGGTACGAAAGGCCTTTAGTGCAGCGAGAAGTAGACCATCGCAAGACAGTACACCTAGGGCAGAGCTTCGCAGGAAGTTCAGCCGTGAGAGACAGTAGGCGATTTAGTCGCCCGGGACTGTCTAGGAAGTCCTACCGTGTCTTGGAAAGCCGAGCCGTAGGCGCAACGTCGCGT
>NW_007359992.1:689649-691897 GCF_000359705.1 Exserohilum turcica Et28A | reverse complement strand
ACAAGTTCCCGCACCCAGAACCATTTAATAGAGATCAAACAAAGTACGTAGCGTTTAAATACAAGACTTAAGCTAAGCTCCAGCACGAGTACAAAGGAACTTCGAGCCTCGCTCAGATCGAGTACGTGGTTAGTAGGTGTACAGGCAAGGCAGCGGATGTACTTCTACCCTAGGCAATACAGAACTAGAGTAAACGCCACATTGAAGACCTCTGGAGCTTTATGGACCAGCAGTTTAACAACCCACACCAGAAGTCCAAAGCACTCGATCGCCTTTTAACTCTCAAACAAGGCAAGCTCTTAGTAAGAGACTATCACATGGAGTTTAACCGTCTTGAGATTCAGTCAGGCGAGCAGTTCGGCGAAGCAGCTAAGAAGAGTATGTTCTTAAAGGGCCTTCACACTAAGCTACAGGAGGCTCTTGCTACGATTGATGAGAATCTATCGTACGAGCAGCTAGTTAATAAGGCAGTAAGAACGTCTGACAACCTCTACCAGGTAGGTCTCGTTAAACTGCGCGCAACGAGCTCCTAGGTGGTAGATCGCCCTACTACGACAACCGCTTAACACGAAGCTAGTCCGGACGTTATAGACTGGGAGCCTTCGAAGGTTAATCAGGCGCGAGAGGCTAGAGGCAAGCCACGACGACCTCCGCCTGACTGCTATCGCTGCGGAGAGCTAGGTCATATCGCGAAATACTGTCGAAACGCCACCTAGGTCAAGAAGGCAAGGCCCGCGCCAAGCAACGTTGGACATAAGCCGCAGGAGGAAGTCGATCAGGTGCCGAGTAGCGAGTTGGAAAAAGAGTAGCTCTAGACCAGAGTCTTGGTCCAGAGCCTCTAAAGATGGATTGGCAGATACGTGGCGAATGGAATCAGTTTTAGCAGAAGCATATGCGTCCTCCACCAATTACTGTAGATCTTATCGTGAACAACGTGGTAAACGCTATCGCGCTTATTGACTGCGGATGCCTATGCTATGCACTGATTAGCAAGAGATTCGCTTACCGCCACCGTCTAGAGCGCTTTCAAATACCTACTCAAATGATTGAGGGGGTGAATGGCAAGCTATTGGAGATTAATGAGGTTGCCTGATTCTTGTTCAAGATGCATGGGTACGAAGAGACTGCCTACGCATATGTGATGAATTTGTCCTCTAGTGAGGATGTGTACCTTAGTAGAGGATAGATGAACCACCAGGACGTGTCAGTAGCCCCCGCTAAGAAGAGCATTTTTATCCACTTAAAGGGCATTCGAGTGAGGTTAACTAAAGGGGCTCTACTAGGAGGAGTTAGCTAAGTCAACGCTGCAGCGTTTGCGGCCCTAGTTCGCAGACATAAGAACGCTCCGAACAGCGTTCAGATCTTCGCCGCGTCGATCGCAGATATCGATAAGGCGCTACAACCCAAGAAGCCCGTAAACGTACGAGCACTACTACTAGCGCAGTATCAAGAGTTCTACGAGCTCTTTAACCCAAAAGAAGCTGAGAAGCTGCCACCGCACCAAGGGCCAGGAGTGGACCACAAGATCGAGCTGGAGCCGAGGGATGCTTGACCGCCATAGGGACCTCTTTATAGTATGTCGCGCGGAGAGCTTCTAGTCCTCCAAAAGGAGCTTACGTCACTCCTTAAGAAAGGGTTTATCCGCGTAAGCAGCTTGCCAGCCTTAGCTCTAGTATTGTTCGCTAAGAAGCCTAGGGGAGGGCTCCGACTGTGTATCGATTATCGGGCTCTAAATGCGATTACAAAGAAGGACCGGTATCCATTACCACTTATTCGAGAGACGCTCAATAGCTTAAGCAAGGCTAAGTGGTTCACGAAATTGGACGTTATCGCAGCCTTCCACAAGATCCGCGTCGCACCAGGCGATGAGTGGAAGACGGCCTTCCGTACGAGATTCGGATTGTTCAAGTGGCTAGTTACCCCCTTTGGCATGGCGAACTCCCCAAGTACCTTCCAACGATATATTAACTGGACCTTAAGAGAACACCTAGACGACTTCTGCTTAGCTTATCTAGACGACGTGCTAATCTATACTGACGGCGATCTACGCCAGCATTAAGAGCATGTCCGAAAAGTACTTAGTAAGCTATAAGCCGCAGGGTTACAAGTGGACATTAAGAAGTGCGAGTTCGAAGTTAAGACGACTAAGTACCTTAGGTTTATTATCGAAGCAGGCAAGGGGATAAGCATGGATCTAGCCAAGATAGCCGCAATTCGCGAGTGGGAGGCACTAAAGACAGTAAAGGAG
>NW_007359992.1:685096-687837 GCF_000359705.1 Exserohilum turcica Et28A | reverse complement strand
AGGCAGTAGATCGTTGGGAAGCATTCACGGAGGCCAAACGAGACAGCGAGGGCCGCCTCCCAGAGGGGTTTTGGAGAGGCGATGCGGTATCCCCTAAGGAGGGGGGTATTGTAACGGGCTAAACGCCCTTTGGATAGCTCCTCGATGGAATCTCGGGCCAAGCTGCGCGCGCACCATCTGAACTACGTTCAGACCGAGCAGCGCTCAGACAATGCGCTCAGATACTCCGGCATAACCTTTCTCCGATAAGTAAATAAACACCACGTAAGCAGAGTAGATAGCTCCTTATCGAATACAACCTCTTGTATACCTCGCGATTGCTCCCCGGAGCGCAGCCCCTTACATTATCTTGTAGCTTGTTGGCGTACATCTATAATTACTACTCTAAGGTTTAGTTTGTTTATTCTGTCTAGCGGTCTATCTCAAGGTAGAAGCTAGTTAATAGCTTTTTTTTGTTCTTAATTGTGCTAGGAATGTGTCCTACCATTTTGACGTAAACAGCTTATCTCTGTCTATTATAAATTCTTTAGGCATCCTATGCTCTAATACTAGTGCCTTAGTTACTTTATACGCGCATTCGTCTGCTATAATAGCTTCTTTTATTAGCACAAACTTTGCTACCTTAGTTAATTAATCTATGATTACTAGTATTATGTTGCAAAGTTAGTTAGACCTAGGTTCCAACGATTCTAGGAGCTTTACTATAAAGTCTATTATAACGCTAGTTTATAGTCGTGTTAGTGGCTATAAGAGTTGCAACAGGCTATAGGGCTTATGTCTCTTAGGCTTATTCTAGTAACATGCTAAATAGTTGCCTAAGATATTCTACACCTTCGCTCGCAAGCATGGTATGGCAAATACCTTAGCTAGTCTTCTAACTATTTCTTCTATTCCTGCATATCAATACTCTAAGGACTTATGTAGTTCTTTAATAAGACTTAATCTTATATATAGAGGTATATATGTTTAATCCTTTAAAATTATATCTTAGTACTCTCGTTTGTCCTGCAATAATTTATTAGAGCCTTTAGCGTTAGGCTCGAATTGCTAGTTAGCTGCTTTCTACTGCTATTGCTACTATAGCGTTTCTACCTATGCAGCCACCTTAGCTACCTTAGCTAGTTCTAGCTAGTTGTATCTTAAGCTGCTATTAGGCATCTACTTAAATACTGCATTGTGTGGTTCTTTGTAATTATCTTCTTATAGGTCTAACCTATAGCTTAGAGCATCTACTACTTTATTAAGCAATTCTACTTAGTAGGTAATCTTAAAGTTAAACTAAGCTAGCATCTTAGCCTATTAGACTTATTATTAGTTAAGCTTCTTAGTTGTTACAAAACTTGTTAAGTTCTAGTAGGTAGAAAATACCCTAATTATCTACGGCAAGCCTAATAAATGCACCTCCTACTATTTAAAGGTATTAACTACTCCTAGTAGTTCCTTATTATAAATATTGTAATTTAGTTCTACTCCTAAGAACTTCTATAAATAGTAGAACACTAGTCTCTATTTCTTGTCTAGGCGCTGCTGTGATAATATAGCTCTAAGTGCGTAATCTAACGCGTTAGTCTTAACTTGCGTCTTTTATTGTAGGTTGTACATCTCTAGTACAAGTGCCTCTAAGAATGCCTACTTAAGCGTCTTCAACGCCTTTTAGTAGTCTTAAGTCTATTTAAACCTAACTTCTTTCTTTGTAATCTTTATAAAAGAGGTAGTAATCTAAGAGTAGTTTCTAATAAACTTTTAGTAAAAGTTTATAAATCTTAAAAAGAATTGCACGTCCTTAACTATTTTAAGGGTTAGCTATTCCTATATAGTCTAGATCTTATTTACATTTATCTTAACACTCTTTATTAAGATAATAAAGCCTAGGTGCTTAGTTTCCTTTGTATAGAATTCGCACTTCCTAGCCTATAAGTACAACTTGTACTCCTTAAGCTTCTATAGTACCTTCTTAATATGTTTAATATGCTCTTCTAGCGTACTGTTAGTGTATACTAATATATTGTCTAGCTAGGCTATAACAAAGATTCCTAAATATTCGTAGACTGCCTTGTTAATTACTAACTAAAATATCGCTAGCGCATTTATTAATTTAAATAGCATAACTATATACTTGTATAGTCTATACTTTGTCTTAAAGGCTATCTTCTACTTGTGTCTTTCCTTAATTCTAATCTAATAGAATTCTTTGCAGACGTTAAACTTTAAAAACTACTTAGCCTCTTAGAGTTAATCTATAAGCTCTTCTATAAGTAGTAAGAGATACTAGTTCTTAATTGTTACATTGTTTAACTATTAGTAGTTAATATATAGTTGCTACTTCTTGTTTAGCTTCTTTATAAATAGAATAGAACAGGCTATTAGGCTATGTCCTAGTCTAATAAATCCTTTCTTTAAGTTCTTCTAGAGGTAATCCTATAGCTTAGCATTATGCTTAGGCAATATAGGATACATTCCTCTTAGGCTTAACTTAGCTCTATCCTTATGTAAGGGGCTGCGCTCCAGGGAGCAATCGCGAGGTATACAAGAGGTTGTATTCGATAGAGAGCTATAGAGTCTACTTGCGTGGTGTTTATTTACTTGTCGGAGAAAGGTTGCACCGAGTGTCTGAGCGCGTCGTCTGGGCGCCGCTCAGGCCTCGCACAGATGCCGGGTTGCAGAGTAAGACCTGGCGTCTGCTGCTTGACCGAGATTCCATCGAGGAGCTATCCAAAGGGCGTTCAGCCCGTTACAACGCA
>NW_007359992.1:678604-684635 GCF_000359705.1 Exserohilum turcica Et28A | reverse complement strand
TAGAAAGGGGGGGCGTATACATAGAATAAAAAAGAGGAGATAAGAAATAAAATCTTATTTAATTCAAAAGCACCCTCTAGTTAGAGAGGGAAAGTAAATAGCACTCTATAAAGCTAGAGTGTAAAGCAGTACTTTAGGCACGAAAGAAATTCTACAAATACCTCTATAAGATACACTTTATAATAGAAATAAACGCCACAACGCTAATTGCGCAACTAAATTATTCTTCTATAGATAACCTTAGGTCTATTATAAACTAATAAATCTCTACAATTCTTATATAGGATTCTAATATTAAACATATACTAAGTAAGAAAGATATAGTAGCAAACGCTCTATTACGTTACTCTAAAGCTAAAGAATAAACGCTACTAGAAGAACTAGAAGAAGACTTAGATAAATTCATTAAGTACATAATTAGTAATATAAATATTATAAAACCTAGATACAGCGAGAGAATATTACTATCAGAATACTTAAAGAAATTAGAATAATACGTATAGTTTCTAGTTAACTTTAAAGTACGGAGGTGCCTTTCAAAAGTTCTGTCTACCAAGAATAATTTAGCTAAAGTACGGCCGCCTTAGTCGAGGCTTGTCTCTTCCCTCTATATACTTATTACCACCTTGTAGCTTAATTATCTTTTAGACATAAATAAGAATCCGCTTAATCTAAGCTTAGATCTTAAGTTAAGAAAGGTCTCTCTAGCAATTCTGCTAGACTCTAACTGCCTTAGCCCTTGACTGTAGAGCTCCTTTCTTCGTAGTCTCTCTCTTTATATAGAACTAGCACAGCTTAATACAGTTATAGTCTAGCGAGTTGCCACACTAGAGTAGTCTCTCAACGTCGTGCAGACTATAGATCACACTCCAATAGTGGTGGGCGTAGGCAGGTGCCTTATCTTCTATCACAACAGTCTGAGGTCTATCTTGGAGGCACTCTTTGGCGAAAGGAATCAGCTTTAGTATTAGAATATAGTTCTAATATCTCCACTAGTCTATACCACCTCCAGGCTTACGCACTAGCTTGCCTGTATTCTCTATCTATCTCTATTAAGGTTTTCTACTAGGCTTGTTGCGCAGCCCTGTCCTCCTTATAGACTCTAACAGCTCCCACTCCTCTCTCTATAGAGGTTTAAGCTTAGCGTTTAGCTGCTTAATCTTCTAAGCAGCATCCTCTTTCTCTACCTTTGTCTCTAGCTAGTAGATATAGCATAGACCTTTTTTGTTATACGAGAAGCAGCCCTAGAACATAAACTTAGAGTATCCCTTCCACCTCTTACAGATATAGCTCTTAACTACTCTCTCGTCTACTTTTCTCTAAATCCTATAGCCTCTACGTTAGTGGTTGATCACTATAGACGTCTCGTCTGTCTAGATAACATTCTTCTAGTCCTCTAACGTCTAGTCCTTGTAGTCGATTGCCTATCTAAGATAAGTACTCCTTATCTCCTATGTTAACCTAGGCTTCCTTGTTAGCTTAGTCTTCTTATATCCTGCTTCTCTTAATACCCTCTAAATAGTAGAGGCAGAGATTTCGACTTCATAGAGACTAAGCGCACTAGTAAGGTTAGCGCAGCTCTTCTCTTGTCTATATCTATCGCGTCGTACTTGTTAAAATATCTGCTCCTTCATGTAACGGGCTGAACGCCCTTTGGATAGCTCCTCGATGGAATCTCGGTCAAGCAGCAGACGCCAGGTCTTACTCTGCAACCCGGCATCTGTGCGAGGCCTGAGCGGCGCCCAGACGACGCGCTCAGACACTCGGTGCAACCTTTCTCCGACAAGTAAATAAACACCACGCAAGTAGACTCTACAGCTCTCTATTAAATACAACCTCTTGTATACCTCGCAATTACTCCCCTAGAGCGCAGCCCCTTACATTTTATATTCAATCCTAATTAGACATAAGCCTTAGGCAGACTATCTTCTAACTAAGTTTTAAAGCGTGTTGTTAGTGCAAGCTAGTAACATAGAGTTAGTGCTGCAATAGGTACAAAAGGCCTTCAGTGCAGCAAGAAGGTAGACCGTCGCAAGACAGTACACCTAGGGCAGAGCTTCGCAGGAAGTTCAGCCGTGAGAGACAGTAGGCGATTTAGTCGCCTGGGACCTGTCTAGGAAGTCCTACCGTGTCTTAGAAAGCTAAGCCGTAGGCGCAACGTCGCGTGATAAACTACCTGAAGGCCACTTAGGCCTAGCGTACAGTTAGCTAGAAGCGGACGTTGTAGTAAGAAGTCCTGTCGATCCTCTATTGGACGAGGTGCAGGCCGTGCGATTACTCTCAATAGGAGACGAGATCCCACGAGCGAGACGGCAAGACGCGAGTCTTCCTAGGGACGCGACACAATAGCGACAGAACGCTGTTTAGATTCTAGCTAGAAGAGAAGTACGGCCGAAGGTAAGCCCTACTAGTCCTCACTGACAAGGAGTAGGCCGCAGTCTAGGACTGCGCGAGCGGATCGAAGAGCGACCAGAAGCCCTGCATATTAGCAGGCAAAGAACAAGACGTCCAAAACAAATTAGGCAATGGAGATTAACGTTCTAAACTTAAATGTGGAAGAGCTGGCGGCGTACGCTGCTGCTAAGAACCAGGCAGGAGTATCAGATGAAGAGATCCTGCGCGAAATTACACAAATGCTTAGAGAGGACGGATGGAAGGAGGCAGCAATTAGGCCAACGATTGAAGCGGTCGCCAAACGATCGGCCGTCGTGGGAGGAAAGGGCTCACCAAGGCAAGGAGGCTCGCCAAAGGCCAACCAGGATGCCATGGCCCAGATGATGGAGCTGATGAATCGGTTAACAGCCCAGAACCAGGTGCTAACGGAGCGGCTCGTGGCACTCGAGCGTAACCAAGCTGAGGGGCGTTTAGAGTCGTCCCATAGAGCCTTCACGCCTCCCCTAGCAGCAGCCGCAATCGCCGAGCTAGCTGCGCGCAGGAACAAGTTCCCGCACCTAGAACCATTTGATAGAGACTAAACAAAGTACGTAGCGTTTAAATACAAGACTTAAGCTAAGCTCTAGCACGAGTACGAAGGAACTTCAAGCCTCGCTCAGATCGAGTACGTGGTTAGTAGGTGTACAGGCAAGGCAGCGGATGTACTTCTACCCTAGGCAATACAGAACTAGAGTAAACGCCACATTGAAGACCTCTAGAGCTTTATAGACTAGCAGTTTAACGACCCACACTAGAAGTCTAAAGCACTCGATCGCCTTTTAACTCTTAAACAAGGCAAGCTCTTAGTAAGAGACTATCACATGGAGTTTAACCGTCTTGAGATTCAGTCAGGCGAGCAGTTCGGCGAGGCAGCTAAGAAGAGTATGTTCTTAAAGGGCCTTCACACTAAGCTACAGGAGGCTCTTGCTACGATTGATGAGAATCTATCGTACGAGCAGCTAGTTAATAAGGCAGTAAGAACGTCCGACAACCTCTACTAGGTAGGTCTCGTTAAACTGCGCGCAACGAGCTCCTAGGTGGTAGATCGCCCTACTACAACAACCGCTTAACACGAAGCTAGTCTAGACGTTATAGACTGGGAGCCTTCAAAGGTTAATTAGGCGCGAGAAGCTAGAGGCAAGCCACAACGACCTCCGCCTGACTGCTATCGCTGCGGAGAGCTAGGTCATATCGCGAAATACTGTCAAAACGCCACCTAGGTCAAGAAGGCAAGGCCCGCGCCAAGCAACGTTGGACATAAGCCGCAGGAGGAAGTCAATTAGGTGCTAAGTAGCGAGTTGGAAAAAGAGTAGCTCTAGACTAGAGTCTTGGTCTAGAGCCTCTAAAGATGGATTGGCAGATACGTAGCGAATGGAATCAGTTTTAGTAGAAGCATATGCGTCCTCTACCAATTACTGTAGATCTTATTGTGAACAACGTGGTAAACGCTATTGCGCTTATTAACTGCGGATGCCTATGCTATGCACTGATTAGCAAGAGATTTGCTTACCGCCACTGTCTAGAGCGCTTTTAGATCCCCTCTTAGATAATTAAGGGAGTAAATAGCAAGCTATTAGAGATTAGCGAGGTTGCTTAATTCTTGTTTAAGATGCATAGGTACAAAGAGACTACTTATGCATACGTGATAGACTTATCCTCTAGTAAGGACGTGTACCTTAGTAGGGGATAGATAGACCACTAGGACGTATCAGTATCTCCTGCTAAGAAGAGTATTTTTATCTACTTAAAGGGCATTTAAGTAAGGTTGACTAAAGGACGACTATAAGGAGGAGTTAGCTAAGTTAACGCTACAGCGTTTGTAGCCTTAGTTCGTAGGCATAAGAACGCTCTAAATAGCGTTTAGATCTTCGCCGCGTTAATTGTAGACATCAACAAGGCGCTACAACTAAAGAAGCCCGTAGATGTACGAGCGCTGCTACTAACATAGTACTAGGAGTTCTATGAGCTCTTCAACCCAAAGTAAGCAGAGAAGCTTCTTCCGCACCAAGGGCTAGGGGTGGACCACAAGATCGAGCTAGAGCTGAAGGATGCTCAGCCACTGTGGGGACCCCTCTATAGCATGTCGCGCGGAGAGCTTCTAGTCCTTAGAAAGGAACTCACATCACTTCTTAAGAAGGGATTTATCTACGTAAGCAGCTCGCTAGCCGCAGCGCTAGTATTATTCGCCAAGAAACCTAGAGGAGGGCTCCAACTATGCATCGATTATCAAGCTCTGAACGCAATTACTAAGAAGGACCGGTACCCGCTACCCCTTATCTAAGAGACACTTAACAGCTTAAGCAAGGCTAAATAGTTCACAAAGTTAGACGTTATCACAGCCTTTCACAAGATTCGTGTCGCACCAGGCGATGAGTGGAAGACAGCCTTCTAAACAAGATTTGGACTGTTTGAGTGGCTAGTTACCCCCTTTAGCATGGCGAACTCCCTAAGTACTTTTTAACAATACATTAACTGGACCTTGAGAGAACACCTAGATGACTTCTGCTTAGCATACCTGGACGACGTACTAATCTACACCAATGGCGATCTGCGCCAGCACCAAGAGCACGTCCGAAAAGTGCTTAGCAAGCTGCAAGCCGCAGGGCTACAGGTGGACATTAAGAAGTGCGAGTTTGAAGTCAAGACAACTAAGTACCTTAGGTTCATTATCGAAGTAGGTAAAGGGATAAGCATGGATCTAGCTAAGGTAGCTGCAATCCGCGAGTGGGAGGCACTGAAGATAGTAAAGGGAGTAAGATCGTTCCTAGGGTTCGCGAACTTCTACTAAAGGTTCATTAAGAACTTCGCGCAGCTAGCCGCACCCCTTACTAGGCTTATAGGTGACGTCCCCTTCTAATAGGGATCTAAAGAGCAGTTAGCCTTTAAGAAGCTAAAGGAGATCTTCGTTACAGAGCCCACGCTGGCGGCGTTCGACCCAGATCGGGAGACAGTGCTCGAGTGCGATTCGAGCGGCTACGCGGTGGGCGGGGTGCTATCACAGTACGACGATGATGGAGTCTTACGGCCTTGCGCGTTCTTCTCGCGGAAGAATAGCGCGCACGAGTGCAACTACGAGATCCACAACAAGGAGTTGCTCGCGGTAGTACGATGCCTTAAGGAATGGGATTCCAAGCTGCGTTTAGTTGAGAAGTTCAAGGTGATTACGGATCACAAGAACTTGGAGTACTTCATGAAACCTCGCATGCTGAACGAGCGCCAGGTGAGATGGTCGCTTCTACTTGGTAGGTACAACCTAGAGCTGCTGTATCGGCCAGGCAAGCAGAATGTGAGAGCCGACGCGCTCTCGAGAAGAGAACAAGACCTGCCTGCAGGGGCAGAAGACGAGCGCTTGCAGAAGCGTTTCGTGCAAATATTTAAGCTAACAAACTCCTATTAGGAGATAGCAGAAGAAGAACTAGAAGAGGAACTAGAAGAAGCCATTTTTAGTAATGGCCACGAAAACACGAAGCCAATGGCGGGAAGAAGAGGCTGTTGCCCTAGCTAAAGAAGAACTAGGCCAACTACCTCCTAGAGAACTAGACGAAGAAGCGTTGGAGCAGAACGAGTTGGAGAAGCTCTGGCAAGAAGCGATAGTGAA
>NW_007359992.1:659594-663443 GCF_000359705.1 Exserohilum turcica Et28A | reverse complement strand
CTGCTGCTTGACCGAGATTCCATCGAGGAGCTATCCAAAGGGCGTTCAGCCCGTTACAACCTCTATACCATAGCTATACAGAATATATATAAGTAGATTAAATATTGATTAGTTAATAGGGTATAATAATACTAGTAGTAGCATATATACACATAAGTTTACACAAAGCTTTATATATATAAAGAATACCAACTAGGCTATTTAAAAAGAAAAGTAGATATAACGTGGTTCATAAGCGAGTCGGTCACCTAAGCGAGTCAGTCACTCCCCACTAGCGCGTTAACGTTGACACGTTATTACAGTCTTTTATTATAGTTAATAAACTAATGCAATATACTAAATTAATTATTAGAATTGCTACTAACGTACCCCACGGCTTCGCGAGCCACACAGGTTCGCGAGCCACTTTTGCCAAGCCCTCACCAAAACTACTACCCCACCCTAATGTCGCAACAACAACAGCAGTTACAGCCCTCTAGTGAATGTTAGATACAGCTTGCTCTTTAAGCTCTTAAACAAGATACAACTCTCTCTCTACAACGCGCTGCAGCTATCTATAACGTAGATTAAACAACACTAAGCCAAAGACGCGACGGACGACCTTTATAGGCAGATCGCTGGCTAAAAACAAGGAATCTAACTAAGTTTAAAGAGGACGTGATTGTTAAGCATATACTTAAGCTAGTTACGCGTGGATTTCCCCCTTAGCTCGCAGACGTCGCTAATATAGCTAATTCCTTGCGCGCTAAGCGTAATCTAGACTAGGTTAGCCAAAACTAGCCTAGTACCTTCGTCAAACGTCGATCTAAGCTTATAACGCGTTTTAATCGCAAGTACGACTATAAAAGAGCCCTCTATGAGGATCCTAAGACTATCTAGGCCTAGTTTGACCTAGTAGCCCGCATAAAAGCCAAGTATGGTATTGTAGACGACGACACGTACAACTTTGACGAGACTGGCTTTATGATGGGCCAGATTGCCCCTAGAGCTGTTGTTACAGCTTCAGAGAGACGTGGACGACCAAAGACTATCTAACCTGGCAATAGAGAGTGGGCAATAGTCATCCAGGGCATCAATGCGACTGGGTGGACGATTCCGCCCTTCATTATACTCAAGGCGCACCACCACCTCTCAAGCTAGTATAAGGACGGCGATATACCCTAGAACTGGGTTATTGGAGTCTCTAAGAACGGCTAGACGACTAATGAGCTTAGTCTTGCGTGGCTAAAGCACTTTAATAAGCATACAAAGACAAAGAAGGTTGGTATCTACTGCCTACTTATTATTGACGGCCATGAGAGCCATAACTCGCTAGATTTCCAAAAGTACTGCAAAGATCAGGGTATTATCACTATTTGCATGCCTCCGCACTCGTCCAACCTCTTGCAGCCTCTTAATGTGGGCTGTTTTGCCCCTTTAAAGCAGGCCTATGGGCGCCAAGTCGAATCGCTCATGCGCAGCTAGATCAGCCACATCACCAAACAAGAGTTCCTATCTTGCTTTAAGCGGGCTTTTAACGCCTCATTTACAGCTAGCAATGTCCAAGGAGGGTTTCAAGGCGCTAGATTGGTCCTATTTAACCCAGAATAGGTCATATCAACGCTTAATATCAAGCTACGCACTCCATCACCCCTACCTATCGACAACCAGCCCTAGGTGTCGCAAACGCCTAGCAATACCCTAGAATTAGGGTCGCAATCGACGCTAGTAAAGCAGAGGATTTAGAGGCATACGAATAGTTCGCCAACGTCTATTGTAGAGGCCTTTAAAAAGGTCTTAAAGGGGGCAGCGATTATCGCGCACAAGCTACATAGTTTGACTTAGTCTAGGCGACAAGGCAGAAGTGGGGTATTGTAGACAACGATATCTACAACTTTAACAAAACTAGCTTTATAATAGGCAAGATTTTATTATAGTTATTAATTACAGTATTAGAAGGATATAGAAAAAAAAGCAGATACAGCTAGGCAACCGTAAGTGGGTTACTGTGAACTAAGGCGTGGGCGCGTTAGGTCGCTAGATACCACTGTTCGTTGTCTTTGCGGGCAAGGTGCTTATTAACGTCTAGTTTAAGAATTTGCTTGCTAACTAGGTTCTTAAAGTTAGTCCCAATAGCTAGACGAATAATTAGCTTAGTCTTGCCTAGTTAGAGCACTTTAATACCCATACAAAGAGCTCTACTGTGGGTGGGTATCGACTACTTATTATTGACGGCCATGAGAGCCACTGCTCTATCAAATTTCAAGATCTTTGCAAGGAGAAGAATATTATTCTTCTCTGCATGCCTCCACACTTGTCTCACCTATTGCAGCCCCTTGACGTCGCCTGCTTCTCGCCATTAAAGCGCAAGTATGGCGACGCTGTTTTAGGCTTGGCACGCAACCGCACCCACTATATCAGCAAAGAGACCTTCCTACTAGCCTTTAAGGCTACTTTTGAGCAGTCTATTACAAAGGAGAATATCCAAGCTGGCTTTAGAGGCGCTAGTCTAGTCCCACATGACCCACAGGCTGTGCTATCTAAGCTTGATGTAGTGGTGCAGACGCCAGTACAATCACCACGACGGACAGCCGCCTGGCAGGCGCAGACACCACGCAACGCGCGCGAGGTTAAGGCTTAAAGTACTCTTATTTGATAGAGAGTAAGAAACCGCCCTAGGTCTTCTGCAAATTCTCTTAACAAGAAGGTTATGCAGCTAAGTAAAGGGGCTTAGCAAATAGCACATGAGATGACGCTTATGAGGGAGGAAGTAGCTGCTCTTCAAGAGGCTTTAGACATAGCAAATAAGCGTAAGAGCTGCAAGCGGCGATACGTACGGACAGAAGAGACTCTTACTGTAGGCGAAGTACAAGAAGTATTAGCTAAACAGGCGGGTAGCAGTCGTGGTGATGGTGAGAGTGCGTCGAAGAGGGTGCGATGAGAGCGGCGGTGCGGGCGTTGCAAGCAGACTGGACACAACGCTCGTATCTGCGCAGTTGAGATAGATAGTGTAAGTAATAGTAGCGATTCTGACAATTAATTTAGTATATTGCAATAGTTTATTAACTATAATAAAAGACTATAATAACGTGTCAACGTCAACGCGCTAGTAGGGAGTGACCGACTCGCTTGGGTGACCGACTCGCTTATGAACCACGTTACTATAGATTAATAAGTAATATTAGTATTGAGTAGATATATTAAGAAAAAATTATAGTTTAAATTTTAATATAATTAGTATAATAATATACAAACTGTAACTTATTTTTCTACTTATTACTTATAGTTGTAACAGGCTAAACGCCCTTCGCCTCCCATACTCGTCTACGACCTCGTTTACTCCACCTGCCCAGCCTGATTGTTACCCTAGCAACCAGCATTGTATATAGATAGCTACGTAGCCGAGAGCTTAGCTCTCTATCAAATACAATCTTGTTACCTTGGCCTGTTCAATCGTGCTCCTAAGCTTAAGACTACCCTCCAGGGTCGAGCCCCTGACATTTTGTATTCGATCACTAGCTAGCTAAGAGGAGATTAGACAAGCGTCTAGCCCTCGCCAGAAAATTTTTTACTATCCACCAGAACTATGTCCAGCCCCAGCCAGAACCAGAACGCTCTTCTGCTGCTCGTACAGCAGCTCCAGCAAGAGCTCCAGAACCAGCGATCAGAGATTACCTCCCTGCGCGACAGCGTCGCCCAGCTCCAGCTCCAGCTTCAGTCCCGCCAGCACCCGAACGACGCTCAGACGCGAGTCCGAGTGCGCCTACCAGACCCGCCCAAGTTCGACGGCAAACCGCACACGCTGCGCACATGGTTACCGTCTATCCAAGCTAAACTCCGATCCGACCAGCTCACAGGAGCTGATGCCTT
>NW_007359992.1:614302-656585 GCF_000359705.1 Exserohilum turcica Et28A | reverse complement strand
GTAAAAAATTTTCTAGCGAGGGCTAGACGCTTGTCTAATCTCCTCTTAGCTAGCTAGTGATCGAATACAAAATGTCAGGGGCTCGACCCTAGAGGGTAGTCTTAAGCTTAGGAGCACGATTGAACAGGCCAAGGTAACAAGATTGTATTTGATAGAGAGCTAAGCTCTTGGCTACGTAGCTATCTATATACAATGCTGGTTGCTAGGGTAACAATCAGGCCGGGCAGGTGGAGTAAACGAGGTCGTAGACGAGTATGGGAGGCGAAGGGCGTTCAGCCTGTTACAACGTTAAGGAGTGAATCCTTCTTCTTACTTCTAATACAAGTATGCTTTTATAACACCACTATATCTTCTTTATAGATTGATTTTCTTTTCTTAAATTTACTTATAGTACAAATAAGATATATTACTAATTTAATTAATATATAACGTGTTTCACCAGTAAGCGGGCCACCCTAGTATGTGGGCCACTTCCCTATGATATCCCACATTTGCAACAACAACGCGTAATGTCTTAATAACGCAACGCGTTAAAAACTTATACTAAAGCAGATCTATTTCTTGCTATTACTAATCTTAATTCTAAACAAATTTAGAGTGAACGACGCGCTGCTGCCACCTATAGCGTCCCACAAACAACAATCTAGCGTCGACGAGCTGGACAGCGCCCTTGAAGCGATTAGGAGCCACTAGCAAGGCGCCTAACAAAACTAGAAGAGGAGGCTATTACTATGCGTGTAATAGTCGAGGCTGAGCGAGGACTACCCTGTGGGAAAGACGACGTGCGAGATATGGCCAACAGACTGCTCCGAGAGCGTGGCGGGAAGGAGGTGGGCAAGAACTGGGTTGATAGGTTTGTCCAGCGCAATCCTGAGCTGCGTACGCGCCGGAGCCGTCCATACGATCACCAGCGAGCTCTCTGCGAAGACCTAGCGCTTATTAAGGGCTGGTTTGAGCTAGTTTAGAATATGAAGGCAAAGTATGGTATCGTGGACGAAGATATCTATAACTTTGATAAGACTAGCTTTATTATAGGCAAGATTTTATTATAGTTAGTTATCATAGGCTTAGACAAACTAGGGAGAATAAAGAAGATCCAGCTAGGCAATCGTGAGTGGGTTACGCTAATACAAGGCGTTAGCGCAACAGGCACGCGTATCCCAGCGTTTCTTATCTTCGCTAGCAAGGTTCTGATCTCTACCTAGTTTACGGAGGATCTGCCACGCGACTAGGTGATCTAAGTTAGTCCTACCAGCTGGACGAACAACGATCTAGCGCTTGACTGGCTTCGTTACTTTAATTCCTATGCGCGGCCTGTGGGGACGCATAGGCTGCTTATTATTGACGGCCATGAGAGCCACTGCTCGGTGGATTTCCGAGATCTCTGCGAAGAGATGAAGATAATCCTCCTCTGTATGCCTCCCCACTCGTCGCACCTCTTACAGCCTCTTGATGTGGGCTGCTTCTCGCCGTTAAAGCGCGCGTATGGTGATGCTATCTCGGTCTTAGCACGCAATCGCATCTACTATATTAGCAAAGAAACCTTCCTACCAGCGTTTAAAAAGGCCTATTATAAGGCTATTACACCAGAAAATATCCGCAGAGGGTTCTGAGGTGCTGGACTTTCACCGCACGATTATAACGTTGTTTTATCACAGCTTAACGTCATGCTACGTACGCCAACTCCACCAGCGCAAGAGACTACTGCTTGGGAGCCGAAAACGCCGCGCAACGCGCGCGAAATGGAGGCGCAGGCTACGCTTATTCAAAACTGTATGCAAATCCAGCAAGGGTCTCCTACAAGTTCTCTTAAGGAGCAGATATAGCAGTTAAGTAAGGGAGCTTAGCAGATAGCTTATAATATAGTGTTAATGCAGGAGAAACTTAATCGCCTTAAAGCTACGATTACTAAAGTAACGAAGCGAAAAACTCGTAAGAGGCGCTACGTACAGGCAGAGGGGTCCTAGACAGTTAGCCAGATAGCTAATTAGATTGCTAAGGCAGAGGGTGGTAGCTATAATGATGGTGCAACGTCTGCGAAGAGGGTGCGTAGTGAACGGCGCTGCGGGCGTTGCAGCTAAATTGGACACAACTCTCGCACTTGTTAAGTAGAATTAGAGGATATAGAGGATAGCAATGCGTCTAAAGAATAATATCTTATTCTACTTAATAAAAAATATTGTAGTGGTGTTGCGCAATACTATTACAAAGATGTAATAGTTTGGGGAGGTGGCCCACATACTGGGGTGGCCCGCTTACTGGTGAAACACGTTATATTGTTTTGTTAATGAATATATCTATTATGAAGTGAATTAATATATAAATTATTATAGTAGATATGTATAACAAAAGCTATATCTAATTTTTAAGGTAATATTATTGTTAAGGTAATAGGCCTGTGGGGAGCACGGGCAGTTTCATTGAAATTCTGCTACAGCAGCTGTTGAGCCCGAGTATCTACTACGCTAAGGGAAACGCTAAACCTAAAGCAGCGTCTGAAACAGAGAAAAGAAACGGAGAACCGAACAGGCCCTTAATTGAGATAAAACGGAGAACGGAGAACGGAGGGCTGTTCGGAAAAAGGCTGTTCTCTTGATCACGTGATCTACCACGTAATACATAACTCACGAATTCTAACGTAGTATGATAGAACACAAATATTTTGAACGGAGTGGCGCCTTTGAAAGTACTACTCTTAGAAAATGTTGGACTCCGATAGGTTGTTAGACACGGAACAAGCAATAGAGAGTAGTTAGCTGCAGCTTGCAGTAGTGAATTCACGAGACGAATCCCTAGTCTCCTCTCCAGGTAGCCTGAAGGATTATATACCTATATCTGACTAAGATTATGATAAATAAGCTGGTTTAGGACGCAGGAACGTAATGTACTGGTGTTGAGCGCGCAACTGCGATGTCTTCTCAGTAGATAGAGTTGTAGCAGACTCACCAGAGTTCTCTTGGGCTGGAGCCTAAGATGATATCTTCTTCTCGTCGCATTACGTCCTATGCGGGACCCGAAACTCTGAAGAGATGTTAGTCAATTAATATGACTTAACAATCTATTCACAAAGACAGAGACGCACATCTTGGTAAGCACTAGGGCCACTGTTGTAACGTCGTTACAATCCTGCTAAGCACTAGACCCGACTCGGAACTAGATCGGAGTAACGACCTGCCGGCCCGAGTAGTCTTGCCTGCGCCGTTACAACTGTCACTCTGTGCACCGGCACAGCAGGCCCTGATATAGGCCCTTATTATATTACGTACGATGGATTGAGGCTTAAAGGATTGTACCCCTTACCAGGATGGATTTGTATAAAGTCGTGGTGCTATTTACGTTTTTTTCCCTCTCGGCTTTTGATATCATCATAGTCGTCCACCACATCACCACCTCGTGAACAACAAAGGCCCCTTATTTACTATATTGGACGGGACCACAATTACCAGTACGCATGCCTAACAACCATATTATCTAGAACCTCAGCACTTACCATCTATGAACGCAGTGCATCTTCTCCATTACCTCGTCGCTACCGTCGCTTTTACGGGCTACGCTCACGCAGCAACATATGTATACATATTCAGATTAATACAGACTATACCTGACGAGTACATACCCGCGCTATTGAAATGGGAAAGATCAGCATGCGAATCCCGTCCGCTTAACGGCGTTTGGCAACCAGCAATGTATCACTGCGCCGTTCCCCACCTGGTTACCGCTAGCCCTCCTCGCGCTTATGTTGTCGGAACTGGCCCGAACGCTGGAAATGTTCTGCAGCCGAAAGTTACTATGGATTGGGTAATGACCGTTGCTTGAAGATACGGTGACGCAGTAGGAGGAGGAGGAGGACGAGTACGAGTAGGGTTGGATAATATCAGTGTCAGTGCCAAAAACAAGTACTTGATATATCATCCCGAGTTGTTCTGATTACTTTCTTTTCTGTGGATTATCACAACAATGTTTTGCAGGGGGGGGGGGGTTTGTCGTCAAAATTCACATGTGAAGGTGCGTAGGTAAATTTGAAGTCTCATCTTCCCTTGTTTCTTCCCCATCTCGTTTCTTGATCCGATTTCCGCAAAGAAACAGAAGAATGGGTTTATGAGAAGAAGAAAGTTGATATCAGACACATTCATTTGGAAGGGGGAGGGGGGGAGAGCGCCTTTGCAAACTACTAGCACGTACACAGGTATAATAAGTAGGGCCCAAAGGCTGCAAAAGAATCAGCCAGTGTAAAATATCTACTTAGCGGAAAGAAAAAGCTCATGTCAGCGCGAATAAGCATCATCACCCTCATCATCATCAGAAAAAGAAAAAGAAAAGAAAATCACCACTACTGGAACCACACCATTGTATTACAAGCTTTTTAATCAACATGTCACGATACACAAACACCAAGTCTTCTCTTCCCTTTACCCCCTCTACCTCTATTCCTCTACGCCAATACAATGTTTAGATGACAAATTTATGCTTACTGATCACGACAACCAGCATCGCCATCGTGCTTATCCGTGTATGTACTGGCGGAAACTCTATTATTTGCAATGCAGCCCCGTGGCTGACCGTTAGTATCCGGCATGATTAAACAGGGCATGTATTGGAGCCGCTGGGGGAGGGGGTCGGTAAACCTGCAAGTGAGCCGAACACAAGACGCACGTAGTAAGTAATGTTTCTCAAAACACGGTACTCGTAGGCAACTCGTAGATTGTTATACATGCATACACAGTTATCTTTTATATGCCCCCCCGCCAAGAGAAAAAAACATATCGAGATGCAATGCTAGCCACACGACACCAAGCACCACCGTCTATTTAAACTGATCCTCGGTGACACCCTTGCCCATGGCCGCCGTGGAGCTAACACCTCCACTCACCATCTTGAGCAAATTATCGACATAGTTTGCGCCGCTCCACTTCTGGTGCGTGAGCACGTCAATCTTGTGCTCGGCTTCTGGTTCTTGGATGATTTCGCCGTACGCACGCATACCGTGCTTGGCGTAGGCCTTGGAAAAGGTATCGGCCATGAGGGCGCTCTGGTGCAGGCCCGCGAGCGTGATGAATTGCCAGCAGTAGCCCAGCTGCGCAAGGCGCTGGATGTAGGTTTCCTGCTCGTCGCGCGGCATGGTGGCTTTCCAGTTGAACGAGGGGGAGAGGTTATATGCGAGTCTGGTATCGTGTTAGTATGTGTGGTATGTCTGTAGCAAGATAAGAAACGTACTTTTGCTCGGGCCACACGGCATGCACGCCGTCAGCAAACTCCTTGGCTTGCGCGTAGTCTGGCAGCTTCGACTCCATCCAGATCATGTCGCAGTAGGGTGCGTACGCAACAGCACGGTTAATGGCACATTGGCAGCCGCCCTGGTACCGGTAGTATCCCTCTCGTGTGCGTGCCGCCTCCCAGTTGAAGTAGACGTCGACGCCCGTTAGGCCTTTGGCAATGGCACGCGCTTCAGAGTTGCTCTTGCCCTTGCTCTTCTCAAGAAACTCGGTGATCATCGTCTTCTTGTTCACGTGCACGCCCGCATTGATGGTGTCGGTAACGGCTTCGTGGAAAAGCTTGAGATTGGCCTCCTTGATCCAGGCATCTTCGATGGCTTGTAGTTCGGCGCCGCTCTTGCCTGCTTGCTCGGCGGCATACATGAGCTCGCTCAGTGGCTGGAGTGCGGGGTTGGTGCACCCAAGGATGTAGTGGTGGTCGCGGGGGTCAATGGTCGAAGTAATCAGCGTAGCGGCTTCGGAGTCTGTACGGGCAACAGCAAGGAGGTCGGTGCCTATTGATTGTCGTTAGCTTGAATTGACGTTTCGTTCAAGATGTCCTTACCCATAATGTCTGCTTGGGCTCGGATAGCAACCAAGCGGTTGATGTGCTCGCTGATGGGAACCAGCACCTTTCCAGCCATGTGTCCGCACTTCTTGGTTCCTGGCGCCTGGTCCTCAATGTGTATGCCAGCTGCGCCCTTTTCAATAAAGAGCTTGGTGAGCTTCATGATGGCCGTAAGACCGCCATGTCCAGTATCCGCGTCGGCGATGATGGGCCGCAGGTAGTCGACATTTGCGACTTTGGCACGCTCGGCTTTTGGCGTGGTAAGGCGTTCTTCGCGCTGCTTTCGGTCGTGGAAGAGTTGTGCCATGAACAAATGGCCGACCTTGTTTGGCACGGTCGTCTAAACAACATCAGCTTGATATTCAACTAGAAACTTTGTGGATGCTCACATAAGGGTAGTCTGCTAGATCTGGGCCTGGCTCATCCGTCGATGAAGCCGTCGACGAAGCTTGCCATCCAGAAACATAGACAGTATCTAGGTACTTTGCCATTTGCGTGACCATGACCGGGTCCAGGCAACCATATGTAAAGCTGACATCCTTGTTCTACGCATTGTCAGAACGTATTATCCAAAGATGGCGAAAATCCGTCGCGTTTACCTTGAATCGGCCCTCGACGATTTCCCACAGCTTCTTGGATTGGGCATTGCTGGGGTATGTAATCTTCAAATTGCCTCTCTTGGACACAATGTCCTCAGCGGTGAACGGCCTCCTGGTGTACCTCCACCTCGAGTCGGTCCACCACTGCTTGACCTCCTGGACCTCCTTCTGGAACTGAGCGTCCTCGGCGTCGATGTTGGCCATGATGTAGTTTTTGGTATGACGTGAGACGTAAGGTTGAACAACAACAACAACAACAACAATGACGACAACGAGAACAAGAACAAGAACAAGACGTTGTTCAAGACCAAGTAGGTGTTATTTCGTGTATGGTATGCAAGTGCAAAAGACCCCGAGTTGCAAGCAAGCAAGCCAAAGGGAGAGAGACGGAGGAAAAAAAAAGCAAGAGACCAAGTTTCCAATTGCTCAGGGAGGGAGACGGAGAGATATTATGACAATCAAATGACAATGGTCTCAGACACTGGAACAGCCTGTAGCCTCGGTTCAAACGGCGCACACCATCAGGGCTTGGGGGGGCAGCCAAGCATATTATAAGTACCGTGAACCATCAGCAGGAGCCATGCATCCAATGCATGCACATGGGGGGCGGAAGAGAGAGAGAGAGCTATCAAACTAGCACTAGTAAGCAAGCAAGCTCGCTCTCTCTCTCTCTCTCTCTCTCTCTCTGCTACCCACTAACACAGGCCACCAGGAAAAAGCTCGGGAAGGCCCGGTTGAGCGCGCCATTGGCCCGACGGGGCAAGCTATCCTCGGAACTTGGGGAGGGCAGAAAACAGCTCAAGGCGTACACTAGCGTGGGCAAGTCACGTTTTGGCTCGAAACAGCAGTGCTTGAGACTTTTTGTCCTCGGCCCAAGGGGCGGATCGCGTCCCGTCTGGGGTGAGAGTACAGTAAGAGCGTGACCGGGGCGTAGATCGGGGGTGGGGGAGGGGGGTTGAGCCAAGGGCCAGCGGAAGCTGTGACGAGGATGACGTTGGCCAATGTGCTTGGGGAGTGTTATGCCATGTCTTTGTGTGGTCATAGCTAGCTAATGCTAACACCACTACCACCACCACCACCACCACCACCACTTCCCCTCCTTCATTGTCCATCGACGTGTAGCTGGTGCATGGTTGCTCGTAGTTTGCGTGCACCTGCGCTGGCGTGACACGCGACCACCCACCCAATGCAATCTTCACATGTCGAGAGAGGGGGGTTGGTTCTTTGTTGTCGTCAGAGAGTCCCGCCGTGCCGTGTGTCTGGCTGTGCATGTGAAGAACACGAGCCCGAAAACCTGGGGTCGCGTGTTCGTTAGCGTGGCGCGCTGCTCCTTTACCTCGGCTGATCTTGGCCGCAACAAGCCATACCAGAACCGTCGTCGATCTACAGCGCCGCCTTTCACGAGCACACACACGGATATGCCTGCGCTGCTGCCCGGAAATCTGTCGGATAATACCGCTTCGTGAGGGGGGCAGGAGGCTCGGCAAACGTAAGCCATCCCAAACAGCCACGGGGAATCCGGCCCAGTCTTCGCCAATCACATGGGGCGGCCGTCACGAATAACGGGCTGGATACAACCAAGAACAGGCTGGACTGTATTCATTCGTGAAAGCTGAAAACGCATAGGTCCCTAGCCGTAGCCCTTGAGCAGGCCGTATGCATGGAGCGCGGATATTGACGCAACGCTCGTTGCCAGCCGCCACCAGTCCAAGCCATCCATATCCCGCACACCAGGGCACGCAGACCAGTCCTTGCTCACCAAGCCCGACATGCATTTGGCTGACTCAGCTCCTGCCCACGAGACACTCCAGTGTTTCATCTGCACCACAGCCCAGTAGCACAGCAACACCCGTACACCCACATCTACCAGCCCAACAATCTCTGGAAACCCAAAGCAAAAGCGCTGCGCTAGCAAGAGCTTCGTAACGGTTCTTCGGTACGGCCCAGCATGCTTCTGGCCCATGGAGCTCCTCACGAACCCATCTAATTCGGAATAAGGCCTGGAGCGGATGTCGTCTACATGGGCCTCTGAGCTTTGTGGTGTCACCGAATACGCCTGCTCACATGGTGGGCATCTCAGCTTCTTTAACAATGCCCATCGCAGCTCATCAAGGTAGCTTCTCTTTGCAAGCATCTTGTCTTCGTCTTCAATGCAAATGGACGATCGCTCCGAGAGCAACAGCGGAAGGAGTTTGGGACGGCATATCCACAAGGTCCTGTTCCGCTCGTCGGTAAAGATGCATTCGCGGTCGATGGCTTCCGAGGTATATGTGTAATGGATAAGCCTTGAGTAAAAGGCCGGGGTGAGCACACGAATCTCCATGTTCTGTTGGGGCCTGTCGGGCTCGGGGGCGCGTGTCGTGAAGATGATCTCGGGCTGTTCGTCGGGAATCGAGCATTGGAAGGTAATGCGGAACGAATATTCGGTCTGGTTTACCAGCTCACGCAGATAGTCCTGAAAGACCAGTTGGAGTGCACTGTTCACGTTAGTATTTGTTGTTTTGCAACGCACATGCAGACCTACATCTCATCAGACGTGGGCAGGCGGCCAATGCTCGACGTAAGCACCTCGGGCCTGAACCAAACATGAAGCTTTCTCTTGAAGAACAGCTTGCCCGCCTCCCGCAGGATACGGGGAAACGTGACCAGGCCAACCCACCACCAGCTCAGGACGAACCGCGCTGTTCCAACCAAGCCCAGCTGGTCTGGATCCAACGACGTGCCGGTGGAGAAGAGGCGGGCTACGAGCTTTCCGTAGTCTTTGGACGACTTGAGGGTAATGGTGTTGTCAATTCTGGGGTCACCATGGCCAACCGTCGGGAAGGGATCCTGGGCTTTGAGCGCGTACGAGCCCTTTCTGGAATTGAAGGGCGAAACGTGAAAGTCCTTCATCCAGACGTCGGAGAAGTTGGACTTGGCCCCATTCGCCTCGGACTCTGATCCGTCGTCGGCCAATGACCGGTGCGAGTCTGGCGTGCGAGGCGGGCTCGAGGGGCTCGAGCCGTCGAGCAGGTACATGCGCCTTTCGCCAAACGTGTTGTTGACCTCGAGTATCATGCGGGTGAGTTGGTGATGGCGGTCGTAGATGTACCAGAAGGAGACGGGGTTGAAGGCATAGCCGAAGAAGCGTGGTGCCGTTACCAGGTAGGCGTACTCCCACTCTGCGTCGGCAACATGCTGAGCCCTCAGGTACTTTTGCAGCTTGTAGTAGAAGCCAAAGGCGCCATGGCCCCGCTCGAGGTAGTCTTCAGCTCTTACCCGCAGCCACCATGGCCCCAAGGTCTGGTCCTCTCCACTGGGCAGATTAATCTCGCCGTGCTTGATGCCGCTCGGGACGATGGGGTATCCACACTGGAGGTACGAGTAGGCAAACGCGTGCCGCTTCGGAAAGATTCGAGCATGCGTTGTCTGGCAGGGGAAGATGCGTGGCTTGGGGACCTGGATGTCCGATGTCCAGACGGTGCCCGCAGGCAGACGTGCGGCAGCAGCATCCCCGGCCTTGAAGACGCGCGGCAGCCAGAGCGACAGCAGAGCAGCAAACAGGGTGGCAATAGCGAAGGCACTATAGGGCGCGTGTAGCAGGTCGACAGTGGGCTTTTGCCAGAGGCGGGCTGCCAGTTCGAGCAGCTGGAGGCGTGTCCGCCATGCGGCCAGCAAAGCTAATATGGCGCAGTCGGTCTTGAGCTGGCGATCATGATGGTACAGTCTCAGAGTATACAACGAGATCCAGATCGTAAGCAGAGGCCACCCTCGCCACTCGTCGGGAACAATAAGCGACAGCAGCACCAGCGGCGCGCATGCGACAAGGAAGCCGTCCAGGGCGAAAAGGCCGCCAATGGGCCTCGCAATGGACATGAAGGAGGGGGGTTTCGTTAGTAATCCAGAGGCATTCGAGGAAGCATCAAAGGGAAAAAGGCTTGTGGTTCGATAAATGCAGAATGTCAGATCAAAGGCACCGCTGGCGCTATACCCTTTTGGTGAAGTGTATATGCAGGGACAAGACTCATCGGCCAAATCTCCTCATCGGGCCCAGGGAGCAATGGCGACGCCAGAATGAAGGAAGCCAGCAGTATATACTGTGGCTGTATGGCGACAGGCACAGCACAAAGCCTCGTGTGCGTGTGCCCGTGGCATTTGCCACTACCATGGCCCGCCGCGTAGTGCACAGAGGCGTCGAGGTAGTATGGCTTCTGGGCCACGGCGGCGCATCTGCCGGTCCGCTGCAACATCGGCGGCGGCGAGTGACGTTGCGTCATCGGAGTTAAGGGCCAGCCCGCCTTGCTTAGTCTTGCATCGCCACGCTTCCTGAGTGTGAGCACCGCAAGCCTCGTGTCGTCCGTGTCTCTCCTCCTCGCACTCGTCCTCTTTTGCCCCTGCATCTCCATATTCCGACCAGCGGAAGAAGCAACTTCTGTCCACGTTTCACAGCGTTGCCAAGCGCTGGATCCCCCGCCTCTTGGGGTGACATCGCAAGGGCGAGAAACGAAAGGAATAGACAAGGCAGTCCGCTAGCTCTACTCTACCTGCGCCTCGCCCTACTGGCTGACTCGAGTGCGCTTGCAGTGCGGCAAACTCTGATCAGTAAACATGATTTGGAAGCGTGTAGACGGGGGAGGGCAAGAAATCCCATTAGCGCCCCGATGCAACATCGACGAAGAAACTAGGCGTGGGCAATTAGCATTCTTTTCACATGCGATTCATGGAATAGGGCCTCCTCGTCTCTGCCCAAGCAGACTAGCAGTCAGCGTTTGTTTTGGGACCATTGGCCCGGGATTACCGGAGACGCTGTAGTTGCAAAAAGTAAAGGGCCTTGTGCTGAAGAAAAGCAGTACCAGCCACCTCATTTGCTCTTGTGGAGGCGACAGTGATGATCGCAGTCTTGGGCCGGGAAAAAGCATCTTCTTTTTACACCGGAAAGACCAAAAGCAATGCGTCTGTTGCGGCTCTGCAGGTCGCGTAGTGCTAGTCTCTGCCACACACTACCCTCCAACTAGTAAGCCCAATGCGCGAGACTGTCACCAGTCAGCCTGTGTGCCTTGGCAGTGACCATCTTTGCTCGATAAAAGCATTTTCCATCCTACATTATTAATGTCATTAGCAAAACTGTAAATGCCATCCTAGCCACGCATGACAGGAGTAGTGGTAGTGCCGAGACCCTGTTTTCCAGAAGACGCCACTAGTCTCCATTCTTATATCTTACCGGACCTGACTATGTGGGGAGCTAGGGCCTTGGGTACTCTTCACGATTCTCATTGTGGCAGGAGTACTGCATCACGTGTAGAAAGCGTAGGAATCCAGTGGCATGTTGTATTTGAGGACTGAGCTTGGCCCAAGCCACCAGTTTGGGTCAAGACTACATAGTTGGAGCAAGTCTCTCTTGATCAGATGGCGAGGAATCAAAGCCGCAGCCTTCTTTCATCGAGAGATGGCTCCCTCAGGTGAACTTGATAGCTTTCCTAGATTTGGTGGCTATTCCGCCAATACCGAATGCTGTTTCTGTACGCGGTGCTATCTCGCGACGACTATTCTTACCACCGAGCTGACACGGCAATGTTGCCAAGTCGAGCATGTCAATAAGAGTATAGTTTGTTTTGTGGAACAAAACCGTTGATAGCCTCAGAAGCAGGGGAGAAAGATGTAAGCAATGGACCCGCCTTAGCACATCATGCAGCACCAATTGCGGCCGATGCCGGTGACTAGAGCCGCGGGTGGCTGGAGATTACCAAAGAAGCACGACTAACATGTCTGTGAGACATCGGGCAACATACCGATCAGCTAGTATACCTAGGGCAGCTGATCTCATGTAAGAACCGATTACATCCGTAGTGAAACGGCGTTGGCGGTCAGCACACACGAGACCGAAGAGAATGCTCATCCAATGAGTTTGTCCTAGAATGAAAAGATTAGCTGATGTGCGTTACCCGGATCCGTGCATCCCAGTGATCTTTGTAGGTTAGCAACTTCACTGTCAAAGCCTATCACAGCTTGATCACGTCTGGTACTCGTGGGCCCGGTCTCCCCTACGTTGAATGTCAATGCAAGAGGATCGAATCGTCAGAGCCCAGCGAAGTGGTTCGTTCGCATACCGAAACAGAAGTTGCGAATGCGTATTCTTGTCCATGTGTCTCCCTCATGAGACTGCAGGTCACCGATGGCATAGGGTATGACGACGGCGTCGCTGGTGAAACGACTATATAATTTGATCATGGCATATTATATCAATGCCGTCGCCCCCGGTATCATGGAGAGTGCGTTAATAAAAGTGCCGCTGCTTATCGTCATTAGTGTTTCCCTGATTCCGTCTGCTGATCACGTTGATCTTCCAATCATTGTACAGCAAAGTGCTTTTTCTCCATTGGCAGCCTCGTCCCATGTCCCCCTCTTGGATGATGCAGCGTATTTTGACACCTGCCCTGGACAGATGTGGCTTAGATTCGGCGGCGAGGGCATGCCTTGGTCGGATGTGTCCCCGAGATGCGCTCGTGGGCTCCGAACCTGTATCGAAACACGAGCACAGACGGTAACGGTCTGTGTCGACGAGCATTCACTGTGCGTTGCGTGCCGTCAGATGCAATTACCCGCGCCTAGTCGAGCGTTGGTGTTTGTAGTGGAGGCCAGGCAGCGCATGACGGCCAGCTGGGCAGCAAAGGGCGTTGCGGGTGGGGGTCCTTGGGCTTTGCATAAACGGATAGAAATTTGGGTGTCCACGCGACTGGCGTAATTTTCTGGAAGCCCTGGCCGGATGACATAGGGATACGATGTCGGGCTCGCGATCATGAGCATCATTGACGCATGGCGGGTAGGCGCCCCAGGCCCGTGGTGAGTGACGGCAGCCGAGTGACGACATGGCGAGGTGAAGGCGGGGGTGCCATGGGCGACATGGGCGACATGGGCGCGTAGCAGTGAAAGTATGTCGCGAGGCGTGACAGGCGGGTGCATCAGCCCTAAGCAGGCGTCGTCAGCCGGCTGAGGAGACGGTAGAGGGCTGAGGCTCAAGCTTTGATCGAGGGCCAACGACAGCCCAGGCGCATACCGAGCAGGACAGGGTGGGTGGGTGAGTGGTTGGGCCGTGAGGGGCACGCTATCAAGGTAGCGTGAACAGGCAGATGAGCTAGGGGAAACGTGCCTGGGGGGGGGGGGGTCCTCAAACGCTCATGCTCAGGGTCTGCGCCTACGTCAGCCCCACGTGACCATCACCAGCGCGCAAGCACGAGCAAGCATGCAGAGCAACATTGCATTGCACATGTGCGGTTTGCGCTGCGCACTTTCTCCCAGTCTGCAACACGCCTGCCGAGCACGAGCGACGCGCGAAAAAAAAAGACGCCATATCGCTGCTGCGTGGACCGCCGTCGCCCTGACGCCTGCAGCCGCCGTCTAGTCCCTTTGTTGAGGAAGAGCCAAGGGTGCATCCCACTCGGCCAGTTTCTTGGAAAGCGAAGATAACCACCGCGTGACGACACGGAGGGCAGGATTCCCACTTCATAGGCCCGATTCGCAGCAACTTTGTATACGGTTCGCAGCTCGCATCCTCAGCCGCTGCTCTCCCCACCACCACCGCCAGGCCCGCCTACAAGATGAACGCGACCGAAGCAGCAGCAGCGCCAGCCGCGCAGCCGCGCAACCCGTGCAACCCGCCCACGTCCGCCGCGAGCGTCTCGCGCGAGGCCAAGTCGACCGACAGCAACAGCAGCAGCAGCATCCTGGGCAAGGGGAAGAAGTTGTTCGGGCTGGGAAAGAAGAAGGGCGACGAGAGCGAGCAAAAGGGGGCGAGTGCGACATTGACGACTTGGACGACGCTGCTCCCCTCGCCTCCCATGTCACCACCTGAGCGGCGCGCATCACCACGCGGCAGCCCACGCATGCTGCCCGTGGGCGCATCGCCTGGCCGGCGCATCCGCTCTACGTCGCCAGGACTGCACAGCCCGGCGTCGTCGCTCATCTTTGAGCGCAACGTGCAGGAGCCCGAGCCGTCGGTCGACGTGCCGGCACACATCAAGACAGAGGACTTTATCCCCCCGGCGCTGGATGCGACGTCGCTGGCCATTACCGACAGCCAGCTCAACCCCGACGAGGTGGAGATTGTCACACACTCGGCACACCAGCCCGCCGCGCTCGTCGTGGCCGGCAGCATGGCCGAGTCGCTGCACTCGCCGCCACTGCCACCCGACGAGTCTGCAGCGTCGAGCCACTTTGAGGCGGCGGCAGACGCAACGGCGCCCGGCTACGGGGCGCTCGACACGACGGACCCGCGGCGCCTCAGCTTCATTTCGTTTGCGGACGTGGTACAGGCCGAGCACGTGGAACACGACCGGCAGGAGGTGCTGGGGGCCACGTCGAGCGAGGCGCTGCAGTACATGAGCCTGTCGTCGACGGCCAACCGGACGGCGTCGCCCGTGAGGTCGATTGCGTCTTCGCCGCCGACGACGAGCGGCGCAGCGTCTCCCAAGGCGATGGATCTGGCACGCACGCGATCCCCCGGCAGCCCCACGTCGCCCATTGTGCTGGGCAACCCCAACGCGGCACTGGGCGAGGAGCTCCCGGTGCAGATTGAAACGATGCGACAGGCTCTGCGCAAGACGCGGTCGGGCGACCTGGGAGGCATAGCGTCGCAGCCTGTGAGTGCGGTGAGTCTGGAGGAGAATGCGGCCGACAAGCCTCCGTTCAAGTAGGGGCATGTGTGATGGATGCATGTCAGAATGCGCATGGGGGGAAATGAGATGGTGAGAGTGAGAGCGAGCGAGCGAGATTCCTTTTTCATTTCTTTGTTACTACACGAGGCTTGGAGCTTATTGGTTGGCTGGGTTGATATCCATATGGCGATGATTTCACGGACAGGACAGGACTGGGGGGTGAAGGGGGGCTTCTATTCTACTGTCCTGGGGGACGGGCTATGATTTGCAGCGACGGGGAGCGACTGTTTGGCAGCAATTGTACGTCTTGTGTTTGTGTGCATGTGTCTCTTGGTGTGTGCAGGTGTGTTTGTCGTGATGACGGGTAAAGTGGGCGCCGGGCGGGCTGCAGGCGACGAGGGATGGGCGTGGGCGTGGGCGTGGGCGTGGGCGTGGGCGTGGGCGGGGCAAGGGGGCAGGCGAGACTTGGCTTGGGTGGGTTGGCGGTGCTGGTGCTGGTGCTGGTGCTGGTGCTAGTCTGGCAGCGGTGGTTGGGGGGAGGGGGGGCGAGAGCGAGAGCGAGCGAGGGTTGTTTGGGGAGGTGCAGCTGCAGATAGATGAGCAATCAGGCACAGGCACGCCGGGCATCCAAGCGCATCGGCGGTGCGGGAGCAAGCAGACGAGGAGATGGCCATGCTCACCACGACCACGGGGACGACCATCATCACCCTTGCCATCGCCATCGCCCGCGCCCGCGCCATCGCCCTCGCCGTCACGACGGGGCATCCACGGGCACGCACGCACGCGCACCGCAGCGTCAGCACCACGCAGCAGCACAGCACAGCACAGCACAGCACAGCACAGCACAGCGCAGCGCACCGCCGCACTGCAGCGCACCGCCGCGCAGGCATCCAGGGCGCGCGTGTGTACTGTAGACAGCAAGTACTGGCTTGGGTACAGTAGATACAGGGAGGCGCCAGTGCGAGCGCCAGTGCCAGTGCCAGTGCCAGTGCCAGTGCCAGTGCCAGTGCCAGTGCCAGTGCCAGCGCCAGCGCAGGCTGGGTGTGGGCCTCGCAAGTGCAAGCTCACCTGGGCGGGCCGCAACTAAGTAATACCACTACCAACTCCGGCCACGGGCGACGGGCTGCTGCGACGGGCTACTGCTGCCGCTACTGCTGCCACCACCACTCCATACTCGCTCGCTCGCTCGCTCCATTCGTCCCGTGTCCCTCTGGCCCTCGCTGCACCCGCCCTGCACCGCTCCGCTCCCCCATCTCGACGACTCCCACCACGGCCTGCGATGCGCCACGCCCTGCTGTCGCCGCCGCCGCCGCTGCTGCCCATCCTCGCCGCCGCCGCCGCCGCCGCCGCCCCCAAGCCCCAAGCCCTCGCCGCCGCCCTGCCTGCGCCCCGGCTGCCGCCTCCGCCTCCGCCTGTCGTGTGTCAATGACCAGCACCAGGCACAGCGCCGGTCCGCACCCATGGACCAGCAGCGACGCAGCAGGAGGGAGGTGAGTGCCACCGAGGCCGCCCAGAGCGCCTTTGGCCACGAGAGACCCCGCGACGACCGCAAAACAACCACGATCCGCTCCGTCACCCCCGACGAGCCCCCGACGATACCTGAAGACGCCATCCCCAGCCAGAACTTCTCCCCGCCCAACAGCCCCCCCGCCCACTCCACCACGCTGCTCTCGTCGCGCACCGGCAACCCCCGAGCCTTTGTCGCCCGCGCCTCGAGCGACTCCGACTACAGAAATGCCCGCGAGCCCGCCCGCCCGCGCACCAGGACGCTGGAGGAGCGGAGCACCCGCGACCGTTCCCCCTCGGCCGTCTTTGGCTCCTCGCGCCATCGCATTGGCTCCGTTGCCAGCTCCCAGCAAAACTACCAGAGCCTCGAGGAGTCGGTCGTCACCTCAATCGGCCACATCTCCACCATCTCGCCCTCGTCTGCCCACCTGCCGCCGCCGCGCACCTCGAGCACAAACGCCCGCGGCCGCCTCTTGAAGCAGCACCAGCAACAGCAACAACAACAACAACAACAGCAGCAGCAGCAGCAGCAGCAGCAGCAGCAACAGCCACAGCACAACCATCAACAAGCACATCAACACCAATACAACCAACATCAGCAAACACACCACCACCACCACCACCAAAATCAACAGCAAACTCACCAGCATCATCAGACCTACTCAGCCTCGCCCGTCGGCTCGCCCACCAACCTGCCGCCCGAGTCGTGGCTCTCGCCCGTGCCCGCCTCGGATGCGAAGAAGCTAAAGGCCCTCATGCGCTCCACGTGCGGAAAGATGCAGGGTCTGCTCGCTTTCCGCAGGGGCGAGCAGAATCCCTGGGCTCTTTCCTACTGCTACATCAACGACGAGGCCGGCAGCCTGGTCTACGAGCCCAAAAACGACACGTCGTATACCCGCACCCTCATACCCGATCTGCGCGGCTGCCACGTCAAAAGCGCATATGATGGCGAGGCATACACGGCCTACATACACGTCGTCGTACACAACTCCAAGCTCGAGGTGCACCTGCGCCCGCCCACCCAGGACGAGTTTGATTCGTGGTTTGCCGCGCTACTGTGCTGGTCGCCCATGCGCCCCAAAGGCATCCAGAACCGAATGGCAAAACCACAGACGCCCGTCATGATTGAGCGCCGCCTGACCGACAGCAGGCGCCATTCGGAGGTGTCTCTGCTCAAGGACTCGCCCAAGAAGGAAGCGCCCATCATCAAGGTCGGCAAGATGATCTACTGGGATACGAGCGTGACATACAGCAACATGGGCACCCCCAAAAATTCCGGCTCTGGCGGACGACCGCAAACCCACAGACTGCTGAGCCACGGATCCCGCCGATGGCGAAGAGTGTCGTGCACACTGCGCGAGAACGGAGAGCTCAAGCTCTACTCTGACACCGACGTCACCCTCGTAACCACGATCCAGCTTTCCCATCTTTCGCGCTGCGCCGTCCAGCGATTGGATTCTTCCGTCTTGGATAACGAGTTTTGCATTGCCATTTATCCCCAGTACACGGCTGCATCCTCATCTTCACTAGCAGTTCCACGCCCCATATTCCTATCCCTTGAGTCGCGCGTATTGTACGAAGTCTGGATAGTCTTGTTGCGCGCATTTACCGTTCCGCAGTTGTACGGGCCAAAATCCGACGCCATTAGCGAAGACGGCACGCTGTCGCCCACTTTCGGGACCCAGGACATGTTTCGCATGGAGAAATCGCTATTCGTGCGAGTTATCGAAGCGAAGCTGATACCGCCTGTGAGCCCAAAGGTTGCTGACAGCAATGGAACCAACCCCATACGGCCATCATCATCGGCTACGGCGAACCCTGGTGGCTATCTTGTGGAATTGCTGCTGGACGGAGAGACGCGCGCACGAACCATGGCCAAGTCTGAAGGCAACAATCCTTTCTGGAGAGAAGAGTTTGAATTTTTAGATCTACCCGCATTGCACACGGCCTCGCTATTGTTGAAGAAACGACCACCAAGCTACTCGCGTAACGACAAGAACATTTTCGATGTACCTCTCAGCTCCGATGCCTCTGCCCCCGAAGGTGGTTACGCCGGCATCTCTTTTGACCAGACCCTAGGCAAGACGGACATTTACCTTGACGACCTCGGCCCAAATCAAGAGATGGAAAAGTGGTGGCCGCTTGTCAGCGGGCATGGCAACACGATTGGTGAGATACTCGTCAAGATCAGCAGCGAGGAGTGTGCCATCCTCATGGCTCGCGACTACTATCCTCTGTCCGAGCTTCTCCACCGATTCTCTAATGGAATAACACTGCAGGTCGCCCAAATGATTCCCAACGAGCTCAGGAGACTGTCAGAGTATCTGTTGAACATCTTTCAGGTCTCCGGCGCAGCGGTCGAGTGGATATGTGCACTTGTCGAAGAAGAGATTGATGGCACCCTCAAAGAATCCCCAGCCAGTCGTTTGCGCTTCAGCAAGAGGCTGGGATCGAGCGAGTCGAACGAATCGCCAATCAATCCCTTTGGATCAGCAAGTGACCGAGAGCTCTTTGTGCGCGATATGGGCAACAACGCCAAGCTAGAAGCCAACCTTCTCTTCCGTGGCAACACGCTCCTGACAAAGTCGTTGGATCTGCACATGAAGCGCCTCGGCAAAGAATACCTCGAGGAGACGCTAAGTGAGAAGCTAAAGGAAATCAACGACAAGGACCCAGAATGCGAAGTGGATCCAAACAAGGTCACGTCGCAGAGCGAGCTGGATCGAAATTGGCGCAGGTTGATCAATTTCACCGAAGAAGTTTGGCGGGCCATTTACAATTCGGTCCAGCGGTGTCCGCAGGAGCTCAGACTGATCTTCAGACACATCCGAGCTTGTGCTGACGACCGCTATGGAGACTATCTGCGAACGGTGCAGTATAGCAGTGTGTCTGGTTTCCTGTTTCTGCGCTTCTTCGTTCCAGCTGTACTTAACCCGAAGCTCTTTGGCTTACTCAAAGGTAAGGCAAACATGCAAGTGCATCATGCCATTAGTCACTAACAGCAAGATGCAGATCATCCAAAGACAAAGGCTCGGAGGACGTTTACTCTCATTGCCAAGTCCTTGCAAGGTCTGGCAAACATGTCTTCTTTCGGAACCAAGGAGGCATGGATGGAGCCCATGAATGCCTTTCTCACGTCACATCGTCAGGAGTTCAAAAAGTATCTGGATGATATTTGCTCAATTTCGACAACATCACAACCCGCACCACCAATTCCACCATCGTACAGCACTCCGATTGCCATTCTTCACCGACTACCGCCCACGTTCAAGGAAGGATTCCCGTCTCTGCCATATCTCATTGACCACTCGCGCAACTTTGCAATGCTGGTCAACCTGTGGCTAGAAAACACTCAAAAGAGCGCGCATGACATCCAAGCAACGGACGGCGATCTCCTGCGCTTCCACAACATTTGCTTGTCCCTCAGCGAACGCACCAAGGACTGCCTGAACCGCGCAGAGCCGGCTGAACGACCGTCATCGTCGCTAAGTGTCAAGTGGGAAGAGATGGTCGAGCAGTTGCAGGGCGTTCAAATCGATACCTCACGAGGTGCGGCAACAAGAAACCGGGGCCCGATACCGGAAGAGGAAATGGAGGACACGCCCATATCTCCAGGCCACGCCGAAGAATACTCGTCTTCATCAACAAGCACACCAATTACAATGCAGGCACCACAACGAGCACGACATCAACAAAACACAAGCATCTCAGCATCACAAAGTTCCGTGAAGAGCACCAACTCAAATACAATCTCTTATACCAACCCCTTTGCCAAGAAGCAATGGTCAGGCCAGTATGCACCATCCCCGCATGATTCTGTGGGCGCTTCACAGTCACCGTCGGCATCAGCGAGCGCGTCAGTTTCTGCAGCCGAAGACACGCCCCCTGGATCAAGCGATGGCCTTCACATGGCGCCCGCACCATCATATCCACAGGCACTTACGACAACTATGACGACCACCATCTCAACCTCCACCTCTACACAGTCTTTCAACTACACCAACCCCAACTCTCACATCAACTCTGAGAGATCTCCTATGGTATCACACAACTCTGTTCCTGGTCGGCCGCCTCGTTCTGCTGGTGGACAGAGTGTTGAAGGCAGTGACAATGGTAGTATTGTCGAAGAAGAGTACACGACTGCATTACCCGTCTTTTCAGAAAAGACCATCAAGGAGAAGAAAGAGCGTGGTTTCCGAGGTGTCCTCCCCTTCCAGCGCAAAAGCAAGCGCAAAGACAAGGATAAAGATAAGGATAAGGATAAGGACAAGGACAAGGACAAGGAAAGCCGCAAAGACAAGGGCAAAGACAAAGACCGAGACCGAGACCGGGACAAGGACAAGGATCGAGACAAGGATCGAGACAAGGATCGCAGCCAGGACCGCAGCCCTGAGCGGAGTTTCGGCGGTGGGGAACCTGGCATCTTAACGTCTGGCTTCAGAGGAAAGAGCAGCGCTCGGGGCGAAGACCGAGAGCGCGGAGAGCGTGACGAAGAGTTTTGACTACATGGTTGGTTCAACGGCGAGACTCCAAAGACGATGGTCAGGCGAGAAATCAGAAGACGCAAGAGCGCGGGAGAACTACTGGACAAGAGCGATCCTAGTTGAGAGCCTTGAATTGCTTCTCCTTTTTCCATCGCTCATGCCTCTCTCATCTTCTTCTCTCTTTCATCTTCCTCGCCGTTCTCCACACACGTTGTGGTCTCATGGATGACTTTCTTCTTGTTCGTGTTATTCTGATTCTTGTTCTAGTCCTTTTTCTTTTCTTTTACTAGGGGATGCGGGACACTTACTTGTTCATACAATAGAGGAGGGGGCTTGAATGAGGTTGGTTGGTTGGTTGGTTTTTATGCATAAGCGCGGCGAGAGAGAGAAAGAGTGTGTTTGTGACTAAGCAGCAGAGCGAGCGAGAGAGAAGGACACACACACATACTCATGACGACGACCAAGTCAATGAAGAAGAAAGAAGAAGAGAAGAAGAAGAAGAGAAGAAAGAAGAGCTCATGATAGCTTGCTTGGCTTGGCTTGGCTTGGCTTTTTCTTTTCTTTCCGAGGGGTCGTGTATCCAGTAGGTGGAAATCTGTCCACTATACCACTTATCATCATCATCAACATCAACATCATCATCATCATCTTTAAATTCATTCTTCCCCTTTTCCTTTTTTTTCTTCTTTTCCTTTTCCATTTCCTCGCTCTCTCTCTTTGTCTCTCACTCTCTGTTTCTCTCTCTTTGTCGACTTCTCGAATACTTGAGGAGGGAAAAAAAGAGGCGTATCTCAAGTGTCCTGCTCTCTCTCTCTCTCTTTCTCTGCATCTCTCTCTTCAATCCAACCGAAGAGGACACAGAACAGAAGACAGGAGAGAAAGAAGGCGAGGAGACCGTATCTTTTTATTTTTTGTTTTCATCTATTTCCAATTTCCAATTTCCGATTTCATCTCCATCTCTATACCATTTCTATTTCCAATTTCCATTTCCATCTTAACCTTTTCATTCTCCCAGTATCTTACCTTGTTTCCAGTTGGTCTGTCTTTTTTTCTCTTTTTCTCTTTCTTTTTTTTTATGTTATAGAGGGGGGATTTCAACAGAGGAATAAAGACGACAACGCTGGCCGCTGTTCATCTAGCCTATGATGTCCCCTCTCTTTCCTTTTCCTTTTCCTTTTCCTTTTTTTTTCTTCTTTTCCGTCTTTTGCTTCTCTGGCTTTTCTGTCCTTTGCTATGTTTTTTTTTCTTTACAGTCTTCTTTTTTTTCGTCTTTTTACTGGTGGAGGAAGAGGAGGAAGAATGAGGAAGAACATATAGAGGAGGATGAGGAGGAGGATGAGGAGGAGAATGTAGGAAGAAGAAGAAGAAGAAGAAGAAGAAGAAAAGCAAGAGGAAGAAAGAAAAAAAAAGAGAAAGAGAAGATAACCCGGTCTTTCTCTCTCCAGAATTGTCTTGTGCATTTTACCGTGTTTCTTTTTTTTATTCATCCTCGCTATCACTGTTATTGTTACCGTTATTTCTTACTTTTGCTTACATGCGCGTTTGTTTCTATCCCCCCCTCCCCTGTTTTCTGTCTTTCTTCCCAGTATCCTTCCTACTGTTACCATCATCACTTCTTCCAGGTTTTTTTGGTTGCTTTTTGCGCTGTCTTTCGCTTCATCTTCTTGATCTTCTTACTTGTACCTCTATCTTGTCTGCGTGGCAGCAAAACCGAATATCCATCTTACTTATCTTCTGTCTCGTTTGCTTTTGTAGGGTGGAGGTTTCGATTTGTTTGTTTGTTTGTTTGTTTGTTTGTTTGTTTGTTTGTTTGTTTGCATCGGTGGGTTCTCTTTTTTGAAAGGATTCAGATTGTAGGAGAGGGGAAGGGTATGGATCGGTGAGTCGGGTACAGGGTTGGAAAGAGGTGCCTAGGTTGGTTGGTTTGTGGGTAGGAGGGCCACAAGGAATGGATTGATGGGATGATGGATTAGAAGCGAGCAATATATGGAGGGCTGGATGGATAGGGGGGAGAATGACAAGAAGTGAGGGAAGGAAGAGAGGCGAATCACCTGTTTTCGTGCATATGTGTAGCGATAGAGTTATGTAGGCAATTCACAAGATGACTGTTAACAAACACATTCATGTCATATTCAGTGCTTGTCATGTACCAACTTGAACACATGGGTGAAGAAAACAATTTCGAGTACTGATTACATACTTTTCTAACTTCATTCATCGTAAGATTAGGAGTACTGTATGCTAGGCCGTTGTAACCGATCCCAATGCTTCAACTCCACCATGTACCTCCAAAGAGAAATAGCCGGTAGCCAGATATGGGCCAAAATGCCTACTCAAAGTTGAAAGCATTCTTGTACACCTGCTTCTCCTTCTCCTTTCGCGCCTGCACCTTCTTCTTGATCGCATCCTGTTCCTTGATGATTGCCGCATCACCTGGCGCATACTTTGCCGCCTCCTTAAGATCAGCCAACGCTTCTTCCTCGTTCTTCTTCGCAATCTTGGCCTGTGCGCGCCTAAAGTACGCCTTGGCCTTTTCCTTTTCCGTGATGCCCTCAATCTCCAGTGCTTTGGTTGCGTTCTCTATCGCGTCGCTGTACTGATGTGTCTTGTTCTGAAGCAGGGCGCTGTTGGAGTAGAGCGAGATCTTGAGGGCGTTGAGCTGGGGCCACAGGTCCTTGGGGTCATTTTCTAGTGGTGTAGGGTATTCGTGCAAGTAGCGGATGCCTTTTTGGTATTTCTGGATGCCAAGCTCGAGATTTCCCTTTTTGAATGCGTCGTTGCCCATTTCCTTCAGCTTGGTCGCGATTTCGAGGATCTCGGTACCTTTCCATTCCTCACCGCCAGCCTTTTGGTCCTCTGGGAAGTCTTCGTATGGGTCGCCAGTTGCATCAGAGACCTTCTCGGTGGCCTTGTCATAATCTTCCCCGGTGAGCTCGCCACAGTCGATAATGGTTGCATCTTGCAGTGGCTTGTCACCGCTTTCTGTCTTGAGGTTCTCGATTGTACGCACAATGCTCTTGCCGTTGATGACCTCGCCAAATACGACGTGCTTGTTGTCAAGATGTGGTGTAGGGACTGTAGTCACGAAGAACTGAGAGCCGTTCGTTCCTGGGCCGGCGTTGGCCATACTCAGCAGGAACGGCCTGTCGTGGATCTTCTCAAAGTTTTCGTCCTCAAACTTCTCGCCATATATACTCTCGCCGCCAGTACCGTTGCCCTGGGTAAAGTCACCGCCCTGGATCATGAAACCCTTGATGACGCGGTGGAAGCTCGAGTTCTTGTAGTGGAGGGGTTTGCCAGATGCACCTTCTCCTTTCTCGCCGGTACATAGCGCGCGGAAGTTCTCGGCGGTCTTGGGAACGATATCACTGTACTAACTTGGCTGTTAGTCAAGAACCAGCAATGTGGTATAGAATCACGTCGGTGAAGTAAGACGTACAAGCTCAAAGGCAACACGACCGGCCTTTGCACCGCCAATGGCAATATCAAAGAAGACGCGTGGGCGCTCTGGTCAGTATTAGCATTCGTGTTTCGTAGACGTCAGAGTCGGTGCTTGGGAAGGCTTACTAGAGTCAGCCATGATCGCGCAAGTACAGTTGCGTTGATGTATTAAAAAGTGGAAGCTGGGCAGTGAACTGGGTATATCCGGAAGTGTGGAATGAGGAGAGTGTCTTGGTATTGGTTCAGGCGTTGCGATGCTGAAGAAAAGCAGGCCAAAACCGTCCAGAACTTTCTACGAAGCTACGACCTTGACCTTCACGCCGCGCCAAGCCCGCCTCTCTAACACTTGTACGACACTAGGAAAGGCCGAATGCTTCCAGTTCAGTCCCCTTTTGGATTCTATGCATCTATATTTACTGCCAAGTGGAGCATGAGGACACCGCTATCCCGGCAATGTGGTTGTTTGGAAACTGCATGGGTTTTGTAAACATTGACATGATGCTGGTGAAGAGGGGCAACGCGGGGCAACGACCAGCGCCCGGGCCCCATGTACTCCGTCACTGCCGCCGCAACGCTATGTCCTGGTCGCAAAATTTTTATATGTAAAGCATGGTGTGATATGAGTTATCGAATGCTGGCTACTTGACAAACTTGCTCTCAGGCCCTCTCTCGCTCATGCATCTTTTTGCCATACTAAAATCCGAGCAAACCCTAACAATACCCCCTCCCTACTAGGTATCCATGTGAGTAAGAATGAGACTCTTTTTCTAAAACTTCAAATTCCAAAACAACCATGTCCATCCGCGTCATTACCGCCTGGCGGACATGGAGAACGGGATCGCTGTCGACACCAGCCCGTTCTGGTCGTAATGGTACGTGAAGCCGCCCTGCAACGTCCGTCTGAGCGCGTTGAGCCTCTGTAATTTCCACCACTTATCAATCCTGACTTCAACACTCCTGTTGATTTTGACTTTCATCCTGCCTGCCCCATACGCCCTACCAGTCTCCTCGTGCAGCGCCATCGAGTACGCAGGGCCGCGGCTGGGCTTCTCAACAGAGTTGCGAATGTCTGCAAACGAAGAGTGCAGGGCTTTGCGGTCCTTCTTGGATATGCGGCGGGTCGAGACGTTGGCGAGTTCGTCGAGGGTATGCAGAAGCTGGTCCTGCCTTCGGTAGACTGTGTATCGCTTCACCAGTTTTTGCCCATCGCGCACATACTCCGGATCGTCGGAATCAGCATCATCTTCCACATCTTCGTCCTCCTCTTGTGGAGTGAGTGACTTCTCGTACAAGAGCGCAATATTCTCGCCTGCTGCAATTTGCACACCCGAGTCTGCGCTGTCGAGTTGCTCAACAAAGGCCTCCATGGCGGCCTCGGTCTCCTCTTCCAGATCCTCAATCTCGGTAGCCAACAGGCCCCATTCCTCTAGTGCAGCAATCACAATATTGCCTGCGTCTTGAGCGTCGATCGAAGCGCCGTCTGACTCGACAATCTCAAGGAAAAGATTCATAATATCCAATATCTCATCGTCGCCTGCACCAGCAAAAAAGGCAGTGGTACCGAGAGTATGAGTGGCGCTGACTTTGACGGGGATCGACGACGAAGACTGTATGGTGCGCTTGAGCTGGTCGGCGACACCGTCGTAGAGGGTGTCGGAATCGACGGTAACAGCAGTGACTGCAAGTGCTAATGGTTGTGAGCCATGCATGGTGACTTTTGAGCGCTGCACATACCTTTCAAGGCCTTGACAACCTCATTTTCTGTCGTCTCTTGCCTAATGCTCCTAATCATGGAAGACACAAGTTCGTTGATGTGGCCCTCGACTTCGTTCTTTGCGTAGCGGGCCATGAGGATATGTGCGTATGCATTCAAGCTTTCGGCGCGCCCCTCAGTGCTGCTGCGCTTGAGGTTGATAATCTGCTCGATGCGCGTGTTGAGCTCCGTCTTCCACGCATCTTCGGAGATGTTCACATCTTCGCCGTTGAGGATATCGTCAATGGAGGCGGTGCTGTTTGGGCGGCGTGTCAGCATTCATCGGCTGATATTGTGTAGAGCCGATGATGTCACCGATCACCGTCTACGGTGGCGAGGCAAACAAAAAAGTTGGGTGCGGCACTGGAAACTCACCTCCATGCGGTGCCGTCGCTCAGCTCGTCTTCATCGTCAGTGTCATGTCGACTGCGACTGGCTGCGCGCGACTGGGCTGGCGATGCGACAGCTGAGTTGGTTTTTGAGGCTGTGGTGGATGCGACGCGCGAGCGGGCCTTGCGCGAGATGGTCTTGTGGCTCTCGAGAGCCTGTTTGCGGAGATCGCGCATTGTGCAGCGCGAAGCCTGAGGCTGCTGGGTGAGTTTTCGCAAAGGTGTCGCCACTGTGGCCTTGATTAGGTTGTAGTTGGGAGTTGGCGGTTCGTAAGCGGTCCGTACCCCGACGCAGATTGCGGGGGAACCAGAGCAACCAGGCAGTTATTGTAAGGGTAAGGAGTCTGTGAATTCAGTCGTGGAAGGATATGTGTGCGGTTTGAAAGACATGGGTATGAATCAGGGCCGAAGGCAAAATGTCCAGGCAGAAGCAGGTGTGAAGGAGGTTTGGTGGGCACAAGGCAGCCTACTGGTGTCAGTCGTTCTTTCCCTACGACTTCTCCCGAGTGGGCGACTGCCAGAATGCGCTAAACGTGACCTACGTCATGTCCTTCTGCCCTTCCATTCCACAGTCCGGCACCACGTCACCTTACCAACCACTCCTCCCGACTGCACAACAAACTCTTCATCCATTTTCCTTCACATTTTGCTACAACCCCGGGCGTCGTCGTTGCTGCGCCAGCCCGACATGTCTCGTCTAGTGTAAGCTGAATGGCCGTGGCACTGATTGGTCGCTTGTCGTTTATCTAATGGCCAAGAAGGCAGCCAGGCATCACCCATCAAGTTCAACCTTCGAGAACAGGCGGCTGCGAGGATCTTCTGCAAGAGTTCGGCTCACACCATGTTCTCATCGGGAGCCAAGCGCTGCACCAGCGCTACTGTCAGATGACCTGAACCTTGGTGCATACTGAACCCAGGATCGAGCACGCTGCCGCAAAAGAAACCCGAGGATCAGTCATGCCCAAGCAAGCCACGTGCACTCCGCGCCCGCCGGACCACGGGAAGGACCTGGTAATTTTGACACCAGCCTCACTCTCATCTCATGACCCCCCTGGCCACCATGGACGCGCCTTAGGAGATCATCGGGGCTGAAACAGCTGCATCCAGCTCAAGACAGAAGCGTCGTCATCCGCTTGTCTGTTCGTAACGCATGCACGTTTCACACACTATTAAAGAACATAGCCATGTGAGGGTGGGAACTGCCAGTGGAATGCCTCTCAACTGATCGGGCTGACATGTACATACATATATGTTTGTTGGACCCAACCTCAGCCTCAGACCTAGGCTTCATACGGCGTGCTACGCGGTTGGGGTTTGATGCCAACACAGCACCGAGTTATCGATAAACGCGCTACGAAGCATTATTCAACGGTTGGAATTACATGCAGACAAGGAGGCTTTCCTGTTTATGATCTAGAGGGATGCTCTGCCACAAGCCGAGGGCACAATATCTGACATGCAAGGCCCACCAACTTACGCGCCCAATGCGGCAGGTGTGCATACAGGTGGACCAATCTAGAACAGATGACCCTGGCCTCTTCTTGATTGGTCTGCCTGTGCCTGGGATAGTAAAGATAGGTAAAGGCTCGTCTAATAAAGCCATGTGTTATATCTTCAAGCTGAACATCAGACGCCAATGACTCAACGGTCAACCACAAGCGCCCAAGGCCGGCCATTCTCCACTCCGACTTATCTCAGCCGCCGCTGCTGTGCGGAGAGACGAGCCAATTAAACAAGACGAAAACCGAGAAGGGCAAACGCTGTGCAAACTATCGCTTGCAGGCGAATCAACTAGGCGCCGCTTACCGCGGACCATGTCTCCTGACTCGGGTTCAGATGGAGTTATTCCCGGCCATGTTGCTAGTGAGAAACAAACCTTCTTTGGGGTCCAAGTTTCGTCTTGTAGCGCATAGTGGCCGTGGTGGCTTTGCTGGTATTGTTGATACAGCGAATGCAATTGATCTAAATGTCCGAATCCATGCTCTTGACGTTGCAATTGTGCAGTATTTCGTGACAACAATGATAAAGACAATGACATGATTAACTCACTCTTTCTGTGCAATGCCACTTCCACCTCCTGCCTCTATATTCTGCCGTAAACCGAGAAGTTGCCCTAGCGTCCAATATCGGCTTCTCTGCAGTGCTCGCATGCTGTGCTTGAACAATTCTCCAGTATATCCATCTCTTGACCCCTCAACACATCGATCGCATCCTGTAGCAAGCATCCCGCTACACATTGCCATGAACCAGCGAATCGATTCTGGCGCCCCCTCCTCCTTCCCTCCACCGCCATGCCCAAGTCAAGAATGTTCCAAAAAAGAAGAAGAAGAAAACACCTCCTATACACCCGCCGCGCCTCCCACGCCGCCCTCGGGCCAGCCAAACGGAAACGCCGAGCGCTCGCCTGGCTTCCGTCTCGGAATATCGATATGATGAAAGTTGCGCAAGTGCTCGACCAAATGGTCTCTGCGCGTGAAGCCCTTTTCGCCCACGCGGTTACACCGCGCTACGTGGCAGGGATACTCGGGCGTGCCCACGCCGTGCACCGTCGATTGGTGGCGCTGCAGGTCCGCCAGGCGCGTGAATTGTGCGGACGAAGTGCATGTGGGAATGTCGCAGGTCCATGTTCTAACGGGACACGAGTTAGATTTGGCTGGTGGTCTGACAAGAAAAGAAAAGTGGAAGGGGAGAAAGTACTTTGGACGTGTGCTGGTGCTGGTGCTGGTGCTTTTTTGGCTTCTGGAAATATGGTATATTAGACTGATTGTACTTTTATGTCATGGCGTCAGTAGAGGGAACTAAGGATACACACGCACCTTTTTTGGCCGGGAGACGCCGAGACATTGACGTCGGTGTCTTGCAGCTGCCAGCCTGTGCTTTCGTAGCCTGTTACGGGTTCTTGGTATGCAGTGTGCGGTATGCTCATCGGTTGCTGCTCAACGTAGTATTCTTGGACCATTTGCCATGGTTCTGGAGGGTAGCATTGGTATTGAGCATAATAGGCGTGGATCTGGTGTTGCGTGTATTGTGGTATACCGGGCTGGTAGGGTGGCTGGTAAGAGTAGTTGCCTTGGCCTGAAGAGGAGTACTGCGCCCATTGGTAAGCGAAACGGGAACGTCTTCCAAGGAGTTGCAGAAGGCAAAAGGTGGAGCTTACGCTGTATCCGGACATGGCGGGCGAAGGCGGTTGTTCCTGCTTTAGGCGTACTGACTTGGTCTTCTTGGAACCACTGCCTGTGGTAGTGAAGTCAATGCTATTAGTAGACGGGCGGTAGGCGGGTGCCGCAGGCGAGGTAATGATGCGTAGTTTGTGTGATTGGAGCGTTTTCCTTGTCGGGGCCGAACGCTTGCGAGGCAGCAGTTGAGCTTGCCCAGCAGATCTACAAGAGCAAGTTAGATGTGTCGGCGACGTTATTGTTTACCCTTTGTCATCTCGCAGTATATACTGGAGCCTTAAATGGGAGAGCCACCAGGATCTCATCTGTGACAACTACGCACTACTGCCACAGCGGGGGCTTATACCTTGCGCCTGAGGTACGCATCACTTACAGATATTTTGGAGATCTTGGACCCTCCAAACGCCCGAAATTATCTCTATGCGAACCGTGATGAGCCAACATGTTGATGACAAAGTGAAAGTAGAAGCAGCGCCGCCCAGGCCAAGATTGGTTCTGGTTGCAGGATCTAGTGGGCAGTGACAGGGCTTGACGAGGCGAGATGGTTTCTTTCGTAAGCTTGCCCGCCCCCGTGCTGTGATTCTGTGTCGAAGCTACGCCAGAGAGTAAGGTTGTGAATATAGAAGCCTAAGATTGCTGGGGTCGATTCATGGGAGAACGAGGCGAAGCCAATGACCCAACGCTGTGGTACCCGAAACGTGTCTTGGTATAGGGCTGACTACGGGTTCGTGCCTATGCAAAACTCGGCAATACTGAAGAATAGGGGAATCGGGTACACAGCTGAGTCAAAGCTGCCAGGTTCTTTTTCTATTATGAAAATAGAGAAGCGGTGAAATGGCTTGCTGGAGGAAGCGTAGCAACATGTAGTGGCGGAGGAGCGAGGACCGTTGATAGATCTGCCGTCAACCGCTCCTCCCGTCTTATGGGCTGCATGGCCACTAGGCTTCATCCACCTTGACTGTATCGAGTCTCATTTGCTCGGGAATGGCTGAGCTAGGCAGAAAGCCAGAATAGGCCAATACAGATAATATTCATACTTGGGTGTCTGGGTTCAGTATAGATTGATGAGCCGGACTGGCCGATGCAAAGGATGAGGGTCGGACTATCGTGTGACTATGAGTGCATGCATACCTCTTGCTCGCCTATTTTCGCTATACAGCGTAAAGACAGATCCTTGTTGAGCTGCAGGATCCGGGTTGCGGTCTCGAGATCGACGCATTGTTTGGCGTAGACAAGTCAGTATTCTTGGACATGTTTACACAATCAAGGCGGACGCCGAGTCTGCGTCAGGCCTACGACTGATCTGTCAACGGAGTTGGTCAGAGAACTCCTATCCAGCGCGGTTAGGCGGCCAACGCCATCCGGATTGGGGATTGAACGGCATTCCAGGAGTAACTGTGCTGGCTGCCCGACTTGGGTGGGTCAGCCGTCATGAAACCTCGGCTCGCACTCTTTTTCCCTCTGTCTATATATGCTGCTGAGTATGCTTCACCCAAGTCGTCCGCCAGTGAAGAACCGCCAACGCCGCAAAAGGCCGGAAATGATTTGATGCTGCAGCCGCTCGAGGCAGCGGCGTGCAGGAGCTAGAGCGGCCGGGCGTAACGGGGCGAAACTGGTGCTGGAAGGTTGTGGATAGATTCTTTCGCTAAGACGGCCAGTGGAGACAGACCTACCTCTTGCTCCAGCCCTGTAGGCCCTCATGCGATTGGGGGCGGCATTCCGTGTTACCGCGGCCTTGGCCACATAATGTCAGATTACGCCCGGCGCTCAGGCCGCCTCGCCCCTACGCCACTCCACTGCAGCGGCGCAAGGATTCCTCTTGGCAGAGGAGCCTCAAATGGTGCCATTCATCCATGCATAAGTGTCTCACCGTAAATTGCTCCGCCCATGGTTGGCCTGTGTTCCTGCTGTGGGGTTTAATACAGAGCAAAGCCGTCCGGACAAGCGCTTTTGGTTCCGAAGAGCACAAGACATTTGCCCAATAATGGGACCCATTCCAGGACTACCTAATACTTGATACAGAACGCAACTACCATACTGAGCATGGTGTTCGGCAAGATGACTGCAATTGACTGCTCATAGCTCGTCTTCCAAAAACTTGTACGCAAATCGGAAGTCTGCTTTCCTTCGGTTCATCCTAGGCGGGACGTTAGCTCTGTATGACGTGCAGAAATAGCACAATGGGGCGCAGTTTGTAGTACGGCGGCCTGGCTGGCCCAAGGCCGAGGTACAAGATCAAGTGCTTACCATGTGCTCTCATAGTCGAAGAATCGGTATGTTCCTTGTTCGTAGTCTTCGGTTATCGCTTTTGGTTCCTCGTGTCTCTGGAACCAAGTTTGGTATTGCTTGTGGAATCTCCAGCTCTGCGACTTTAGTGCCTTGGCGGCCAGATATTGCTGATATGTGCCTTGACGGTAGTAGAAGGCATAGAAGAGAGCATCGGTCTCGATGCGGGAGTACAAGCGAGGATCGTCAAATATCGGCAACGGCTCTTGCGGGTAGTGGGCAGGCGTGAACGGGTATGGGTTTTGGGGACGGTAGTGACGCGGCGCCTCAGTGTCTGCGGACTCGGGGGCGGTGGCCATGGATGCCACGAGCATACGCTCATCCGGAGGTTTGGACGCCGAAGCAGAAATGTCATTTTTGGTCGCCTCGAATGAATCAAGCAAATCCTGCAGGCTTGAGGGGAGGTGGTAGACCGACTCTTCTTCTTCATCTTCGGCGTGCGAGTCTCCGTTCGTCAGTGGTGGTGTGGCAGCCTGGGATTCCTCTTCTTCTACAGGCTCGGGAGCAGGCGTTCTCCTATTGGCCTTGGAGGCATCATCGGCCGGTGCAGCTTGCGCAGGTGCTTCCTTCTCCACGGCAGCCGTCGCAGGTACGCTAGCGGCAGGAGCAGGTGAGGCCTGTGCGGACTTGGCTGGCTGTGCTTGTGAGGCTGGCTGGGAATGCGTTATGGCTGGTGAGCTGGTTGCGCTTGCACGTGCGCCGCCAGCAGTGAGGCTGGATTGAGCCGCAGAGGCGCCAGGTGGTGGTGGCAATGGGGCAATGCCCACTCCATTCTTATCGCTAGCAGCCGCAGCAGCCGCAGCTGAAGCATATTTCAATGGCTCTCCTGGCGTTCGCGTTGGTATCGGCGCGGGCTTCATCGCGTTTGCCGTAGTATTTGCAGAGCCAGGCGATGGCGTATGCAACGTCGCTAACGCCGGTAATGGCGACTTCATCTGCGTCGACGATCGCCTTGCCCCTTGCTGCACGGCTTCGGCTGCCTTTGGTTTTGGTGCTGGCGGCCGTATGTCTGACTCGGGGGTGTCGTCGGCTATCGACTGCGATTCGTGTGACGAGACATGGTCGAGGTTCTCGCCCAGTCCGTACATGGCCTCCTCTTCCTGCAGGTTGAAGTCGTCGTACAATGTGTCGTCGTCCATGAACTCGGGGTCTTGGTTGCTCTCGACGTAGTACTTGATGCTGTCCTCAATCTCCTTGACCTGTTCTGTCTCGACGCTGCCATTCTCCAGCGCGCGCTGCAGCAGGTCCAGCTTGGATTGGTGCCATTTATTCCGTTCGACCGCCTCTTCCAGCTCGGACACGCGCTCTATTTTGGAATTGTCGCCCTTCTTGGACTTTTTGACGTTGGCGTTGAGCGTCTCGACCTCGGCCTCGATTGTTTCTATTTGTCGCTCGAGCTCCTCGTTCATGTGCTGCAGGAATTCAACCATTTCCATCTTTTCCCTGTCTTTGGGGTCAATCTTGGATGCTAATTGGAGGCCTTCTTTGGAATATGCCTTGGTCTTCATCTCCTTTTCAACGGCCTTGAAGCGCTCCATTTGCTGTCACTCGTCAGTCACGGCATTGCCCCGGGACGCGGCAGGCACCCTACTGTCTCGATGAGCTTGCGGTGGTCTAGCAGCGGCTTCTTGTCCTTGATCTCGGACATGGCTGCCCATGTCTTGATCTGGTCCCGCGACCGTTGCAGTTTCTTAATCTCCTTCTTCAGCTGGTCCTCGAGCTTCTCCTTCTGCGACGGATTGCCCGTCTGCATAATCTTCTCATAGATGCTTTCAAAGGTCGCGACGCCTTCGGCGACCTTCTTGAAGCATTTGTCGATCTCCTGCTGGAGTTTCCGTGCGGCCATGGCGAATGTCGAGCCTTGCAGTGCGGGCGGGGGCGGGGGGCGGGGCGGCGATGGGGCGGTGATGGGGGTGTCCGCGAGGGCTCAGTAGTAGGCGGGCGCGGGGGCGGGCGGCCGGCGGGAATGGTGCGAGACTTTGTATCGTGGGCTGGATGTGCAGAGGGTGAGGCATGGCATGGGTAACGCGAATCCCTAGGCCGGGCCTAGCGCCTGTGCCAAGAGTGCGGCCGCTAGCCGTCACCAGCCCCACGCGTCGCTGTTTCACGTTCGCGTTGCACAAGTCTTCAGCCTCGTCTCACCTCTGTCGGATACGCCAATTCCCATGCGTGACGTAGTTGCGCCTTGTTGCTTTGTTTTCCCGTAAGGCTGTCCCAGCATCGAGCCGCTTGAGCGCGCGCATCTGTGTCTCTGTGTGTGTGTGTGTGTGTGTGTGTGTGCAGACGCTAGGCATTCGGCGGCGCTGGCCTTGCCATCACGGCCACTTTTACTGTCGCTATTACCCCGCCACCATGAGAAGTACAGGCCCCTCCCGCCCACGTGCAACCACACCCACACTAACAGTGCCCAGCCGTGCTGCAGAGGGTCAAGTCGGCCTCCGTCACGGTCGACGGCCAGCTCATCTCCTCCATCGGCAAGGGCCTGCTGGTCCTCGCCGCCGTCTCCAAGGACGACACGGAGAAGGATGTCGAAGCCATGGCGGCCAAGGTGCTCAAGGCCAAACTCTGGGACGACGAGTCCAAGGATCCGCCAGGACGCGTATGATGTCTCCCTCGGCCGTGTCTGCTCGTGGCACTGACTATGCAAGTGGAAATGCGCCGTCACGGATATACAGGGCGAGGTCCTGTGTGGTATGTAGTCCACTATCAAGGCTGCAAGGTATTGGGTGGGCTGTCTCAACGTGTGCATGGAAGCCGCCCGTGCCCTCGAAAGGCAATTTCTAACGTCTCACAGTATCCCAGTTTACCTTGTTGGCATCGATGAAAAAAGGAAACAAACCAGACTTCCACCAGTCGGCAAATGGCGACCAGGCCCGCACGTTATATCAGGCTTTCTTCAACAAAGTCGGAGCCTTGTATAAAACTGAAAAAGTCAAGGATGGCTTGTTTGCTGCTATGATGGATGTTGCTCTGGTCAACGACGGGCCGGTAGGTTTGGACTATACCAGCCTGGATGGCGAGGTACAGCTTCAGCATTGCATTTCTGAGTGTGCTCCGCTTGCTGCTTCAGGTGCTAACCATTGCCTCAAGGTCACAATTCATATTGACACGAATCCGCCCAAGACTCAAAATACAAGCGACCCTGGCTCTGAGTCGGCTGGCTCGAATAGTAAAAGACCGCCAACCGTCGATGTCAATGACCGCAAGTAGCATGTACCTGGTCTATGCCAAATCCTTACTGACTTGCCACCTTGCTTAGTTGTTGATAACCTGACTAAAATCACGAAAGAGTTTAAAATACCCGTAGAACGTCTGGACTAGAAGGCGGCAGATCCAACCATCGTTCCGATTACTTGAGCCTCAAAACCCACCGAATGAAGCTATCCGGAGTTTGCATTAAGCATATATGTCATCTCTTACACGTATCGCCATGTCGGATTTGCAGTATCCGCCCTAACTAAAAAAAATCACCGATGATCATTCTTGAAATCTTTGGCGTTGCGTTCCCAGCATACAATCCTATTGCTATTATGAAACCATCGGCCTAATCTGAAGGATCTGTGCATGACCGACTGCACCCGTCCCGAAGCAAATCTTACTCGATCATGGCCCACTCAAGCAATCTCATTTTATTATTATTTTTTAAACTGGCCGTCACCCAATCGGACCGTTACAAGCCGTTGTTGATGAAAGGGTGTTCGTACGTAGCGACACCAATGCACACCACGTTACATGTAGCAGCTCACACATGTTTATCGCCACTTCTATTTCATAGACTAACACATATGTGAGGGGATTTTACGCCTGGGATATCAACAAGACGACTCTGGCGTACATGCTAAGCAAGATTATACAGTCACAATTGGCTTGTTGTCAATCGACTGGCAATTAAGCTACGCCTTGCTCTAATACACAAAGAATGGGGGCTAAACGAATCCATACAGCAAAACTGGATAACATAGTCTGCAAACAGCGCTGCTTGTATGAGGGTAAATGCTACAACCACTGACATACTGACGCGTCACTCATGAATGCTGCTTTGCTGATCCTTCGCATAGCACGCCAGCGACTAGACAGCGTTTCATCCGCACACATTGAACAGTTTACAGGAGTGGAATCGGCATTTTCCTATTCCAGCCACCATGACGAACGTGTATCAGATGCCATACCCGAAGTTGCTGCCTGGACGAGGGCGGTGGCGAGTTGCGTTCTCTGCTGACAAACCGGCTAGCATTTAGTCATATCCGGTTTTACGGCCTCTTATGACGCTTTCCTACCGATACAGAATCTATCTACCTATCACCATGCGAGATTCTACATCATGCTCACACTCTACCGATAGCTTTGTCCGAACTCGAGCCATGTCAATATTTTCTCATATACTAATACCCCTCTTTTTGATTTTTTAGTACCCGTTGCTGCAGACTCAAGTTCCGATTGGAGATTTCGTTACCCGCCTTTTTATCTTCGTGCTTTGATATATCCTCCTCTGAGCTGACGATTGTTCCCCTTTTCCGCATTGTACGTCACGTGACTGAATGCCATAGTGGGATTAGGGGCCCAATAGCATATTTCTTTTGGAATTGTATGCCAATGCAAGGACAATCAATAAGAGCGGTGAGAAGAAAAGATGGAGAGACAACTAACTACTGGGTGGAGCACTTCTGCTTTGTGCGCTCGCAGATCCCGCTCCGATGCACAAACGGCTCGACTCTTCACAGCCATCTATAGGGCTACCAAATAATGGGCCTGAGTGCTGCGCGACACACAGAGCGTCAGGCGGAGACTCCTTTCCCGAAGTTAGGCCGGACGGAGTATTGATCTCTCCGACTTTTGTAATCGCTACGCAGACTTTCGTGGGAACTTTTCTACAGGCGAGATGGAATTGCTATATGCCAGGCAGAGCTGAGCCTACGAATATGGAGCAGTGGCTGCCGGGACTAGGCTGAAATGGCGCATCCATCATTTACAAAGGGTATGGGCGGGGAGCCACGTTACTTTTGGGCGGACTGGAGTGCGCTGGGCTAGTACGCAGGACTATCGGAGGCCAATTCCCCCCGACGGCCGCCATCCCGAGAATAGCGAGCTTTCCTACAGCGCGCCCCAGATCAGCCTTGGTGGGCTTGCTGTATGGAAACATCTCGGAGTCTAATCATAGCCGCGGCGAGAATTAGGCAGCGATCACTTGGTTGCTGTATAAAGCGCAGGTTTGCTGGCGGCCATATGATTGCATACATACAGCATGTATGCACATCTTTCGGCGCCGCTGCCGTCTTTGAACTAGACGACGCCATTGTATTGAATGCATCGACTTTGCTCCACCGCGGAGCGATTTAGAACGTTTCGCTTCGCCTCGTATTCGTCGTATCCTCTAGTAGCCACTCGAAACAAAGCCCGCCCGCCCGCCTTATCCACCTATTAGGGGCCACGACCGCGGTGCCGAGGCTTGAATCGTACGCTGCATCAGACGCGGCCTAGCATAGTCCAGAGCGGAACAGTGCACCCGTCCCCTGCAACAAGGATCTTGGATTATCGAGGCCCGTGAGTGGCGTCGTAGGAAACTCGAGAAACTTGCTGCTCGGGTTTCTTTCTTTGCACCTCCATCCTTCTTGAACACACAGGAGGTGCTTCGATCGCTGCCGCGCAGAGACCAGCGACAGGACGGCACGCTCACCATCACCTGAGCATGGATCACGACTCCTCCTCAAAGGCCAAGGCCACGGAAACGGCCAGCTTCACAGCCGTTGAAGAGAAGCAGGAAATCAAGTCGGAAAAGGAGCTCAGCCCACCCACAGCTTCTCTAAGTGAGAAAGAGAAGGATCTCATCGACAGACAACTGACTGCACCAAACCTCACCGTCGGCTACTTTTCTCTGTTTCGGTATGCGACCGCCAAGGACAAGGCCATTATGGTTGTGGCCTTGATCGCCAGTATTGCGGCCGGGGCTGTGTTGCCTTTGATGACGGTAAGTACTACATACAGACTTTGCGCTCATAGACGCCAGGGAGGCTTGGGGGAAGGGTCAAAGCACACGAGTAGGCCACAGCCCGTAAGACACTGAAGCTGACTTTACGCAGCTTGTTTACGGTAATTTCACGGGAAGCTTTACTGGCTACTCAGTCGATGCCGTCGCTGCTGCCAAATTCCAACATCAAGTCAAGACCTTTACGCTGTACTTTGTGTACTTGGGCATTGCTGCTTTTATTACCTCGTACATTAGCATCATGGGTTTCTCGTACACTGGAGAACGCATCACACGAACAATCCGAGTACTCTACCTGCGCGCCATCTTTAGGCAGAACATTGCCTTCTTCGACTTTCTGGGATCCGGAGAAGTCACTACCCGTATCAGCTCCGACATGAACTTGGTCCAGGATGGTATCGGTCAGAAGATTGGCTTGTTCGTTACTGGTGTTTCCATGTTCGCATCCGGTATCGTCGTTGGTTTTATCAGATCATGGAAACTCTCCTTGATCATGCTATCAGCCACCCTTGCGTTGATATTGATGATGGGTGTTAACGGTACCTTGATGAAGAAAGCGCAAACCCTGTCTATCGACGAGTACGCTACAGCTGCTTCTCTGGCTGAAGAGGTCCTCTCCTCAGCTCGCAATGTTGCTGCGTTCGGAACCCAGAAGCGGCTCGAGGCAAAGTACAAGGCTTTTGTGGACCGTGCAACTTTGCTGGACTATCGGGCCAAGTTCTGGCTGTCGATGATGATTGCTGGTATGATGGGTGTGCTCAACCTCCAGTATGCCCTGGCCTTTTGGCAGGGTAAGCATTTCCTGGACAACGGAGAGCTCGGTGTCTCGAACATTCTCACTGTCGTCATGGCACTCATGATTGCTGGATTCTCCATCGGACAGAACCTGCCTCATATTCAAGCTTTTGGTGCGGCTACTGCGGCGGCTACCAAGGTCTTCAACACGATCGAAAGAAACTCGCCCATCGACCCCGAGACCGACGAAGGCATTGTCCCCGACGACTTTGTTGGAAACATTGAGTTTAGAAATCTCAAACACATATATCCGTCTCGACCGGATACCACAGTGCTCTCGGATTTCAACCTGGTTGTTCCTTCAGGCAAGATGATAGCGCTTGTTGGTGCATCGGGATCAGGAAAATCTACCATTGTCGGACTGTTGGAACGCTTTTACCTGCCAATGGAGGGCCAAATCTTTTTGGATGGCAGGGACATCACCACTTTGAACCTTCGTTGGCTGCGTCAGCGTATGGCTATTGTCAGCCAGGAGCCTATACTGTTCAGCACCACCATCTACGAGAGTATTCTGCATGGGCTGGTCAACACAGAGTACGCAAATGTATCGGACGAGAAGAAGATGGAACTCATCGAACAAGCCGCCAAGATTGCCAATGCCCACGACTTCATCATGGACCTACCAGAGAAATACCAGACCAAAGTTGGAGAGCGAGGTGGGCTGCTTTCCGGTGGACAAAAGCAACGTATCGCCATTGCCCGTGCCATTGTCTCGGATCCCAAGATTCTTCTTCTCGACGAAGCCACTGCCGCTCTTGATACCAAATCTGAGAGTGCAGTCCAGGACGCCCTTGATCGAGCATCGCAGGGACGTACGACGATTGTCATTGCTCACCGACTATCTACTATCAAGAACGCCGATAACATTGTGGTCATGGCATTGGGCCGGATCGTCGAACAGGGTACGCACCAAGAACTTATCGACCTCAACGCCGTGTACGCAAGCCTTGTACAGGCCCAAGAGCTTACCTCGAAGATCAACCCTGCCAACAGGATGTCACTTCTAGAAGAACCTGAGAAGGCAGCAGGGGGCGAAACAGACGAAAAGAATCTTACCCTGATGCGAACTGCGACATCTGCTCCTTCCGAGTTCCTGGCAAAGAAGGATGAAAAAGACAAGAACTATGGCACGTGGGAGCTGATCAAGTTCAGCTGGCAGATGAACAAGGGCGAACATGTTACGATGACGTTGGGACTGGTTTTCAGCTTCCTCGCTGGCTGCAACCCTGCCATGCAGGCCATCTTCCTTGGTAACTCGATCAATTCGCTTCTGTCACCCGGAACGTCGCTTGGTGGGCTTAACGTCGGCTTCTGGTGCTACATGTTTCTTATGCTCGGACTTGTAATGATCATCTTTCACTATGTCCAGGGTGTGACCTTGTCAAAGGGATCCGCTAAACTCATCGGCAGTGTGCGAACGCAGGCTTTCGCAGCCATGCTCCGCCAAGACATGGAGTTCTTCGACGGCGAGACAGTAACATCGGGAGCTCTCAGTAACTTTTTGTCATCCGAAGCAAACCGCCTTGCTGGTCTTAGTGGCTCTACCCTCGGATCCATTGTCAGTGCTGGTGCTTCCATCATTGTTGCTTTTATCGCCGCATGCTCGTTTGGATGGAAGCTGGCTTTGGTGTGTTCCTCGACCATTCCTCTGGTTCTCGGATGCGGTTACTTTCGCCTGTACGCGCTTACTCGCATGGAAAAGCGAACCAAGGAGACATCTGATGCTGCAAGCTTCGCGTGTGAAGCTGCCTCCTCTATCCGCACTGTCGCCTCGCTCTCACTCGAGAAGCATCTCCTGGACGAGTACCACAAAAAGCTTGGTGCGCAGGGCAAGGGCTACTTGAAATTCACAAGTGTGTCGGCTGTGCTCTACGCTACATCACAAGGACTGTCCCTGCTGATCTTCGCCTTTATCTTCTGGTACGGTGGTCGATTGCTCTTCAACCGAGAGTACACTGTCTTGCAGTTTTTCATCATCTACTCTGCAATTGTAAACGGTGCTCAATCGGCTGGCGCCATCTTCTCCTTTGCTCCGGATATGGGCGAGGCCAAGGATGCCGCTAAGCTTCTCAAGTCGTTCCTGAACCGCGTCCCTAAAATCGATCACTGGTCTCCAGATGGCATCCAGATTGAGCGTCTTGCGGGCAAGGTCGAGCTACAGGATGTACGCTTCACATATCCAGGACGACCAGACCACCGCGTCTTGCGTGGCATCAGTCTTTCGGCTGAGCCTGGCCAATTCATTGCGCTTGTCGGCGCCTCTGGTAGCGGAAAGTCGACAGTCATGCAAATGCTCGAAAGATTCTACGACCCAACCAGCGGTGCTGTCCTCGTTGACGACGTGCCATTGACCGACTACAACCTCCAAAGCTACCGCTCACAATTAGCCATTGTTAGCCAAGAAACCACCCTCTACACCGGCACGATTCGCGAGAATATTCTGGCCGACAAGGAGGAAATGAGTGATGATGCTGTCATACAGGCGTGCAAGGATGCAAACATCTATGACTTTATCACATCATTACCAGACGGTTTCAACACTCTGGTCGGTGCAAAGGGTGCTCTTCTTTCGGGCGGTCAAGTAAGCTCTTCTCTTTATTTCTTTTTTACACACAACACCTACTGACTGCTTCCCAGCGCCAACGCATGGCTATTGCTCGTGCCCTCCTCCGCGACCCCAAAGTGCTTCTTCTCGACGAAGCCACTTCCGCCCTGGACTCCGCATCCGAGCGCGTCGTACAAGAAGCCTTGGACTCTGCATCCAAGGGCCGCACTACAATCGCCATTGCGCATCGACTCAGCACAATCCAACACGCAGATCTCATCTATGTGTTTGACAAGGGCAAGATTGTGGAGAAGGGCAGACATGAAGAGCTGGTAGCTAAAAAGGGCGTATACTTTGAATTGGCCAAGCTACAAGCCATTGGCGCTCCACAATAGTAGACTTTTTGTGGCGTCTGCATATGTTAATGCTGGTGTATAACGTGGTTCATAAGCGAGTCGGTCACCCAAGCGAGTCGGTCACTCCCCACCAGCGCGTTGACGTTGACACGTTATCACAGTCTTTTATTACAGTCAATAAACTATTGCAATATACCAAATTAATTGTCAGAATCGCTACTATCACTTACACTATCTATCTCAACTGCGCAGGTACGAGCGTTGTGTCCAGTCTGCTTGCAACGCCCGCACCGCCGCTCTCCTCGCACCCTCTTCGACGCACTCTCACCATCACCACGACTGCTACCCGCCTGTTCAGCTAATACTTCTTGTACTTCGCCTACAGTAAGAGTCTCTTCTGTCCGTACGTATCGCCACTTGCGGCTCTTACGCTTATTTGCTGTGTCTAGAGCCTCTCGAAGAGCAGCTACTTCCTCCCTCATAAGCGTCATCTCATGTGCTATTTGCGTAAGCCCCTTTA